>NW_024062388.1:0-321219 GCF_006381635.1 Hibiscus syriacus
ATGAGGCATAAACTGAAAGAAGCCATCATTGATCCTGCAGCTTATTTTGGCTAAGAAACAAAGTCGAAGGTTAGGGCATTTAGGGGTTCCTCTCAGAACTTAATCTGATTTTCATCACCGACATTCTTTTTGCAGCTTCCCATGCCTTAACATCAGGCTCCTCTAGTAATTGAGCCCCTTTTACAAAGAAACTATTCTCTTTCTCTTCTCTTCAGGCTCGCATGCTATCCACAAAACCCATGTCTCGGATCACATCAGCTCTTCACTTGATTTCCCCATAAATTGATTCTTCTGCTCTTTCCAATAAACATGCACTAAGAAGAGAGTTGATAATGTCGTCTCCTTGCATTTGAGCTTCACTAAATCTATCAAATTCGTTCAGTAGCCCTTCATAAAACCAATATTCCACCAATGTCTTTGTGGGAATATGTAATCCGGGATACAAACAACAGTACAGGAGGCAACATTTCATTGTGGAAGACAAATTATCATAACTGAATTTTAAAAACGGATATACCTCCTTTTCCATTTAGGTAACGTCGATCGCTTCAACTTTTCGATTGCGTATCTCCATTCCCCAGGTGTTCTCTTGCGAGCCATGGCACGACCGATCGTAATTAGTGCAAGAGGCAGTCCATCGCACTCTTTGGCTACATGTTCAGCTAGTTCGGAATATCTGGATGGCTGTTGAGGGTTTCATCTCCAACCTTGTCCTTGGAACAATTCCAAGCCTCTTCTGATTTAAGACACTCCAGTTCCAAGTTCTTTTGAGCTTCCATTCGCCACAAACCTCCAATGATCGAGTAGTGAAAATAAGTTTGGAACCATTTTCTTGCTTGGTTTTGGAATCCCAACTTTGTTCAAATCCACCTCATAGATCATCCAAATAATACAAACAAATCTTTGTGGCGCAAGACTCCATAGATATCTTCAGCTTTTGGTCAACTTCTAGTTTTCCAAGATTCACCGAAAACCCAATTCTCCACCAATCCTGTCTTGAATCTTATCAACATTGTAATCTTTAGACACCAGCGACCAGATTACAATGTCGAAACCCTGTGGTGTGGTGCTGAACTTGTTGTTGATTTGGGTCAAGAGTGTTGTCTTTCCAACGCCTCCTATGCCGTAGAGGCCAATGATCCCACATCGTTGTCCATGATACAGCTCCATACCTTGTCGATGGTGGATTCAAGAGCAACTGTCCGATCCTCAGGTCTTATACAACTGAAGCTGCTGGCTGAGTCTCTGCTACCCTATCAAAAACCTTTACTCATGTGATCCTTATGTCTTGAAGCATTTTGGCCACCTTTTTCCCAAACTTGTAGGTAGACAGGCAATTCTTGGAGAGGCAACCGCCGAGACACAAGTTATTTATTGTTGAGGGCCATCTGCAATCAGGTTTTCCGCCTCTGTTATCATAGTTTCTGCTTTCGAAAGCCATAGCTGAACTTGATCGAGTCGCTTCAGTTGTCGCTGTTCCGCCAGATCAACCTCCGTTGCACATCATTCTTTTTACCCTCAGCTCTGCAAGAGCATCAGCCAAAGCCGGAAGAGTTTCTTTAAGCTTGCACACGTAATTAGCCCGTCCAACAATGCAATCCCAACCACGAATGAGGATATTTTCGAAACTACATTGTACCGAGAAGCAATTCCATGACTCTGGTAAATACTTGGGGACTTCAAAATCAAACTTGACTTCCTGGTGAGAGGATCTGGAATTTGATGATCGAGAAGAAAACAAGCAGTGAAATTGAACAGACACAAAAACAATCTAGAGATTGATTTTGTTAGGAGGGAAAGGGGAAACAAAAAACAAGAAAGAAGAAATCAAAGCTCACAAAGAAATGCTCCAAAAATAAAGGATGCGCTTTGGTTGGGAGTTGAGTACTGAGTAATTTGTGTTATGAGATTACTGCAAAATGCAGAGAAAACCCTTCCACTAAAAGCAAATATGGGACAAGGATAATGGGAATTTGTAATTGTGCTCTAGTAGTGGATTGGTAAAAAAAAGGAATTCCTTTAGAAATCATAACTCTTTTGGTAGTGATTGGTCTGTGCATGGGCCCATACGTTTCTCTTGCCATGATAGCAAAGACGACTAAGGAAAAAAACAAAGTCTTGGCACTCTACTTTTTCGAGATGTCTTGAAGCATAGTTGATTGGCAATTTTCTAAACAAAAGGGATCCACTCGGTAGAAACGGATACATTTGCTCTCACACTGTCCTTGAAGCTTCAATAATTACGTTTGATTACAATGAGCAGGGAGTCTCAGTTACTTGCAATAATAGGGGGGGGGATAGATGAAAATCACTTTGAAGGTAGTTTCACTGCTTGGTCCTGTTTCGATCCTGACATCACAACCATCTCCTAATATGTAATATTATTAGCGAATGTTAATGAAGGCAAATTGGTGAAATAATAGCGAATATGCATATTAATAGAGACGATGCGTATATGCCTTGCTATAACTTTGAGCCGCTAATATTTTGGGTAAATTTCGCGTTTGTACTTAAACTATTAATTTTGGTTTCTTTTACTACCTAAACTTTCAATCTGTTAAAACCATATCTAAAGTTTAGTTTCTGTTTCATTTAGTACCCAGTTCAAAATTTAACATTAAATTTTAAAAAAATTAAAAGTTTAGGAACTAAAATAGATCAAAACTGATAGTTTAGATACTAAACGCGTTAAGTTTTTAACGGCGATGTACTAAAATGAAATGAAAACTAAACGTTAGGTATGATTTTGAAAAAATTAAAAGTGTAAGTCCTAAATAGACTAAAACTTATAGTTTAAATACTAAATACGTAGTTTACCCTTTTTTAAATGTGCCACCAATATTGACTAAACAAAAAGGCGATGATTTTATTAAAAAAAGCTTTAGACTAAATTATGATAGCCGTTTTAATCGTTTGAGATTATGTGATAAGATTTTATTATATCTCAATTAATAAGTTAACGTTTAACTCAGACTGTCATTAATCTTTTATTGGAAAAATGGAAAATGACAAGTGTATAACATAATGCATAGTCTTCCTTTAACCTAGTGACAACATTTTCGGGTCCGGCTCGACCGGGGTCTTAACGGCTTTTCGTTCTGTCTCCTTCTCATGCTCTTCTTTCTTACGCAACGCGATGAAATGTGTATCCAACTACTTGGCTGCCGACAGCCATGTGAAAACGATGATCAAAAGTATGCCTCCGAAGTATGGGGTTGAGTTTACAAGTGATCCAAAGGTCCAGATCATAAACTGCTGAATCAAAGCACCCCTGATTTCCCTATTGGATTGCATACGACATCAATGGCAGCCTTCCCTTTAACCTAGTGACATCATCGAGTAAGTTATATTGTAAATTATCGAGAAGTTCGACAAAAGATTCGGAGTTTCGGGTAAATATTCCTAACCTTGGTGTACTCGTCTAAAGGAATATAGGCCATTTCTTTGCATCGCATGGATCAAACAAACTGTACTTTGCACTCTTGCTGAAAATGTTCTGCATGGCACCAACGTATACAGCTGCAAGAAGAGGGGTCATGCCGAATTTCACAAGGCGAGTGGATCGCTGAATAGAATCAACGAAAAGAAACCGACTCCGGTAAGAAGCAGGACAGTGGGTGTGATTCTTGCGGCGAATCCCCATCCGTATTTGTCAAATATGAATTGACTTAGTAGCATCATAGTGAATGTTGCTATTCTTTTTCCAGTTGAGAAGTCACCCATGAAAGAGGAGTATTCATTCGGACTCGGAAACTGCGATATCGAGGGAGAATTGATAAGTTAACAAGCCTGTTAAGATCTCTTCCTCTTGAAATAGAATCTTACCAGTGCTTTGAGCTTCAATTTCCAGGTAACTTCGACGAGGTTGATGCTAATACAGTATGCAACCACCAAAGTGGCAAGATCTCTAATGTAAGGTGATGATACCAATAATTTCGTGCTCTCCATTGTTCCAATTTTAGGTTTACTCTGCAAAAAGATTGACAACATAAGTTCACTCGAATGCATATGCTATATAAGCACGGAGAACTTCCGATTTGAGCTATGCACGGAATCGGAAGAAGGGTAACCGGTGCAAGGATCAGTTAAAAAATACAATGGCATGGAATGGAACATAAAAACAGAACTGCCAAATAATAAGTAGCATTCGAAATCTGGTTAGCGGACTATAACCTAAGAATCGAAGAAAACCATCACTAGAGCAAGAACAACAAGTATTGGTGCATTCTATCACAATGAAGAGAAATAAAAAGCTCTAACAAGCACTCGAACAAACCATCTATTTAGATATTTCCATCAGAACATTTCCACGTCCCAAGAAATTAAGTATCACAAAATCCGCTGCACCGGTCATCATTGGTGAAGCAGAAAGTACCTTTAGTGATGCAGTTTCTAATGTCGGCAACGATCGGGACCGGCTTAACTTCGTTCTGAGCAGCCGTAACAGTCAGAGTGGCTGCAGTAAAAAGAAATACAGCCATTGCAACCAAGAGTAAAGCAAGCTTGTTGGATTCCATGTCTTATAGCAATTAGCTGATTAGATTACGTGGGACGATTCAAGGAAAACTATTTTTTTTGCCAGAGATTTTCCTCTGAAATGTGTCTTCAGTTTCAATTTTTGTTTCAAGAATTTGATATCGTTTCACTTCTAAACAAGTGGTGTACGTCTGATTTGGGACAGACCAGGTAACTATTTAAATTTATGGGGCAAAACATCCCAAAAATAGTTTAGAGGACAATTCGGTACAAATTAACTCGAATTTGATAAGAACTTAATCAAGTGTGTTTTCATGTTTTTTAGACCATTAAAAAAATATGGGGATAATTATTTATTTAGGTATTTTTATTTTGATTTCCCCTCTATTTTCTATTATTAATTATATTTTGTCCCTTTGATGTTAATATTGGTGTTGTTTAATCGTTGCCGCAAATAATTATTTGTTCATAACTTTTATTTTTTAGATTATTTATTATTTTTCTAAAAATAATTCCATGATCTTACTTTATGAATGAATGAATTTCTCCATATTTCAAAAAAAAAGTTACTAGATTTTTGTTTGACTCAATTTTACTAAATTACTCGAACATACTATTCATTATTATTAAGAATGTTATAAAGATAATATAAATATTAAATAAAAGGGTAAATTATCTATTTGTTCACCCGTGTATTACTTAATTTCTATTTTGGTCATTCAACTATTATTTTTTTTCAAAATCATACTTAATATTATGTTTTGGTTCAATTTTGGCCACTTACCGTTAAAAAAACTTAAAGATGATGCTGACACGACATTACCTTGTGGTAACATGTCAGCATCACTGTTATTTTTTTAAAAGTAGGTGATCAAAACAAAACTAAAATGAATATTAAGTATGATTTTGGGGAAAAAATAGTTGGTTAACGAGAAGAAAAAAGTAACAGGTGGGTGACCATATAAAGAGTTTATCCTAAATAAAAACAGGGATGAGACGATTTAAGGAAAAATATTTTTGTTTCAAAAATTTGACATTGTTTCACTTCAATAAACATGTGCTAGGAAAGAGAGGAGAGAAGCATTTCGAGTGGCTTCATTCTCCCATTCTAGCTGTTCCCACCAGTCTTTTTCTCCCTTAATGATGATCTGATTCCCTTTGCACTGTCAGAGTTGAGAGGAAGCTTCTTCAGTTTAGGACAATTGACTATTTGAATACGTTTCAGACATGGAGGACAGGGCATCCCAGTATATGCTTCATTTCTGGTAGTCCCCATAGAAGAAGTGTTTCAAACATGGAATAAGAATTATGGGTATTTGTCTTTTCTTTATTGTTCTTTAGTAGTGGATTGGTAAGAAAAGAGGAATCTTTCTTTAAAAATTGCAACTCGTTCGGTAGTGATTGTCCTGATTTTACAAAAAAACTCTGCTCTTTCTCTTCAACCTCGCATGCTGTCCACAAACCCATGTCACGGATCACATCATGCATCTTCACACGTTCTTCTCCACCTCTTTCCAATAAACAGGCACTAAGAAGAGAGTTGACAATGTAGTCTCCTTGCATTTGAGAATCACTAATTCTATCAAATTCATTCAACAACCCTTCACAAAACCAATACTCCACTAATCTCATTTTGGGAATATTATAATCTTCAGGATACAGACAACAGTATAGGAGGCAACATTTCATTGTGGGATCTAGATAATCATATCTGAATTTTAAAAGCGGAAATACCTCATTTTCCATTTTGGGTAACGCCGATCGCTTCAACTTCTCAATTGCATATTTCCATTCCCCAGGTGTTGTCTTGCAAGCCATGGCACGGCCGATCGTAATCAGTGCAAGAGGCAGTCCACCACACTCTTTAATTTTATGTCGAGCTTCCATTTCGCCACAAACCTCTTTTAATCGAGTGGTGAAAATTAGTTTGGAACCATTTTCTTGGGTTGGTTTTGGAATCCCAACTTTGTTCAAATCCACCCTCTCCCATAGATCATCCAATAATACAACAAATCTCTTTTGGCGCAAGACTCCATAGATATCTTCAGCTTTTTGGTCAACACTTCTATTTTTCCAAGATTCATCCGAAAACCCAATTTTCCCACCAATCCTGTCTTGAATCTTTTCAACATTGTAATCTTTAGACACCAGCGACCAGATTACAATGTCGAAACCCTGTGGTGTGGTGCTGAACTTGTTGTTGATTGGGTCAAGAGTGTTGTCTTTCCAACGCCTCCTATACCGTAGAGGCCAATGATCCCCACATCGTTGTCCATGATACAGCTCCATACCTTGTCGACGGTGGATTCAAGAGCAACTGTCCGATCCTCAGGTCTTACTACAACTGAAGCTGCTGGCTGAGTCTCTGCTACCCTATCAAAAACTCCTTTACTCATGTGATCCCTTATGTCTTGAAGCATTTTGGTCACCTTTTCCCAAACTTGTAGCTAGACAGGCAATTCCTGGAAACGCAGCCACCAAGACACAAGTTATTTATTTGTTGAGGGCCATCTGCAATCAAATTTTCCGCTTCTGTTATCATAGTTTTCGCTTTTGAAAGCCATAGCCGAACTTGCTCGAGTCGCTTCAGTTGTCGCTGTTCAGCCAGATCAACCTCCCGTTGCACGTCATTCTTTTGTACTCTCAACTCTTCAAGAGCAGCAGACAAAGCCAGAAGAGTTTCTTTAAGCTTGCACACGTAATTAGCGTGTCCAACAGTGGAATCCCAGGCACGAATGAGGATATTCTCGAAACTAAATTGTATGGAGAAGCAATTGCCCATGATTCTGGTAAATACTTGGGGCCTTCAAAATCAAACTAGATTTACCAGTGAGAAGATCTGGAACTTGAAGACTGGTTTTTGGTTTTGGTTTGGAAGTTGGTGAGTAGGCACAGGATTTGTGTTATAGATTACTGCAAAATGCAGAGAAAACCCTTAAACAACAATGGGTAATTTGTCCTTTTTCAATTATGTTTAGGTAGATCGGAAAGAAACGAGGAGTCTTCCTTTGCATCGAGCTGGTACTGATTGATTTGTGCATGGCCTATGACAATGACATGATACCAAGACGACTTTGAAAAAATCATGCAGAGTTGACAAGCACCGCTAGAAACAAGAGCTATTTGATTGAGAATAAAACAGTAAATCACTCACACTTTCCTTGAAGTTGCGTGAAGGGATTTAATATCTTTGAATCAGGGTTTCAAATTAAAAATTTGTAGGACTTTTCCACTAAATTACATTCCTTTGAAGCCCTTCAACAATGATGGGTATTTGTCTATTTTCAATAAGGAAAACAGGAATCTTTGCCTGCAACTAGTTGGTACTGATTCGTTTGTACATGGCACATGTATTTATTTAGGAAAATGATAGGATGACGACTTAGTAAATTTCTTACGATATATATTATATATGTGTGTGTGTGTGTGTGTGAGAGAGAGAGAGAGAGAAATTTATTGTAAAAGTTAGAAGTCATCTTCCTATCATTTTCGTGGAGGTATGGAGGTGAGTCGAGGTAAAGTTAAGGTTGCAACGACGTTTGGTGGTGTCGGTGCTACTGTGTCCGGTTCCGATTTTCCACTGCTTCTACGGATGGACGAAGACCGGCCGAACATTGATTTTTCATGGCGATCAAAGAATAAACAGATGGTGATAATAAACGATATATTCTGTCCCCACCCTTCTCCCACTGTTGAACAGAGAAGGTGGACGACTTGATCTTAATAAAATACAATTGGATTCGAGTCCAAATGACACTGAATCTCATACTGTGAAATATTATTCTTTTAGAATAAAAGTATAATTATACTCGATTCGAGCTTAACTCCACTCGACTCGAACTTAAAAATGTTTGCAAGTTGCAAATCCGACATTTCAACCTCGTCTTCCTCGTGCTGTTATTAATGCGAGTCTCTACGTGGAAGACATGGATGCACGGCAGCTCCCTGAGCTCACCATTGTCTGCAGCAAATACAATTCAATTGGCATTAGGATGTATGGAATCCTCAATTTTTTTTAAAAAAAGGTAATTAAATTATTGAATCTCTTTTATACTCAATTGAATTTTTAAACCAATACATTAAATCAAATAACTTTTGAATCGTAAATTGAATCAATCACATATTTTGATCAATTTAACCATGAACGCTCAATAATTTTCTACGAATAACAATACTTTCTTTTAACCATTGAGATCACGTGATTAGTTTAAAAGAAACATTAAATTTAATAATCAATGCTTGTGAAACTAATGAATTAATGAAATTTCAAAATATAAACTTAATTGGGAGAAAAAATAGGGATTTATTTGGCAAATTTTTAGAAAATCGCTCTTAAATTAAAAAATACCACATTAACAACTTTTTCTTGAGTATTAACCAAAATAGCACCCATTCTGATAAAAAAAGGAGGTGCATTTCAAGAAACACACCTTTGTTTAGGTGAACCGAAAGCGCGCATTTTTCAGGAGAAATATTGACATGACACCATGTGGGAAGACACATTACAAGGAGCATGCCTGGATATTTAAAAAATTAAAAAACAAAACTATAGGGATCAACAATGTAATTTAATACATATTAGCTACATGAGTTGAAGATCCTAAAGGTATTATAGATCTAATTAATCACATTTAATAAATAATACATTTATATGTCAATAAAATATTTTTAATTTGTGTTACTTAATTTTTTTGAACTCATAATTAAAAATAAGTATTTAAATATATTAACATATAAAAAATATCCAATCTTAACTGATATAAACCTTAATAATAAATATTAACCTAATGAAATTTAACAATAATGTAGAAGTGGATTCATTAGATATATAAATAAAAAAGTTAAGTGATACACTTTTTAGCTTTTATTTTACAGTGTCAAAAAATATAACCTAGACACTCCAATATGACTATATAAACTAAAGCATTAAGCTCTTCAATTCATGAAACTAATATGTATTAAATTATGCTATTGGTCCTTATAGTTTTATTTCTTAAAATTTTTTAAAGTATATTTTTTTAAATATACTTCTAGGGAAGGCTCCTTCCCAAACGTGCCTTTGATGTGGTAAGAAAATCCTTGGAAGGCGCGCCCTTGCAATGCGCCTTCCCATGTGGCGATATGTCAACATTTTCCATGGAAAACGCGCAGTGGATTTGTTGAATATTTTCAACATTGTAATCTCTAGACACCAACGCCCAAATTATAATGTCGAAACCCTCAAGTGTGGTGCTGAATTTGTTGTTGATTTGGGTTAAAAGTGTTGTCTTTTCAACACCTCCAATGCCGTAGAGGCCAATGATACCCACATCTTTGTCCATGATACTGCTCCATAGCTTGTGGATTCAAGAGCAATTGGCAGCTCCTCAGGTCTTACTACAACTGAAGGAGCAGGCTGAGTCTCTGCTACCTTCTCAAAAACTTCTGTACTCATGTGATCCCTTATGTCCTGAAGCATTTTGGTCACCTTTTTCCCAAACTTTTAGGTAAACAGACAATACTTGGAGAGGCAGCCGTCGAGACACAAGTTATTTATTTGTTGAGGGCCATCTGCAATCAAATTTTCCGCCTCTGTTATCATAGTTTCGGCTTTTGAAAGCCATAGCTGAACTTGATCAAGTGCTTAAGTTGTCGCTGTTCTGCCAGATCAACCTCCCGTTGCACGTCATTCTTTTGTACCCTCAGCTCTTCAAGAGCAGCAGTCAAAGCCGGAAGAGTTTGTTTAATCTTGCACACGTAATCAGCATGCCCGACAGTGCAATCCCAACCATGAATGAGGATATTCTCGAAACTAATTGTACAGAGAAGCAATTTTCCATGGCCCAAGACAATGACCTGATACTTCAAAAAATCATGCAGAGTTGACAAGCACTGCTAGAAACAAGAGCTATTTGATTGAGAATAAAACAGTAAATCACTCTCACACCTTCCTTGAAGTTGCGTGAAGGGATTTGATATCTTTGAATCAGGGTTTCAAATTAATAATTTGTAGGAATTTTCCACTAAATTTACATTCCTTTGAAGCCCTTCAACAATGATGGGTATTGTCTATTTCAATAAGGAAAACAGGAATCTTTGCCTGCAACTAGTTGGTAGTTGGTACTGATTCGTTTGTACATGACATATGTATTTATTTATGAAAATGATAGGTATACGACTTAGTAAAAGTTTTATGATAATATGATATATACATATCATAACAGTTTTACTAAGTTGTATACCTATAATTTTCATAGAGGTATGGAGGTGAGCCGAGGAAAAGGTAAGGTTGCAACGACGTTGTTGCTGGTGTCGTGCTACTGTTTGCCACGGGCCAAACAAGTGTAGTATTGGATCCGACGTGCTATGATAGTTGTGTGTCCGGTTGCTATTTGCCACCGCTTCTACGGATGGACGAAGACCGAGCGAACATTGATTTTTCATGGCGCTCAAAGTAAAGGACTCCGATGAACGGTGGAAGAACTGAAACAAGAAGAGGAAGGAGAAACATAAAGTGAAATTACATAAGTTAACTAAACAAAAGACTAAGAGAAAAGTCAACTAGACTTCTTTCATTCATTAAAATCAAACCCATCAGATACAAGACTAACATTAGATATTTATAATCAAAGTCCAATCACTTCACAATGATTTTAAAAAGAAAGGGTATTTCACTTAATTAAATTATTGATAAGATGAAATTATACTCATGATGATATCATACATGTCATGCAACAATGATTAAATAGATGATATAAAAAACATAGTCAAAGCAAATGTAAATATATAATTTAGAAAAATGTTAAAAATTAATTATGTTTGAATTTGGCTAAAAATATGTGTATTCTAAAAAGTTAAAAATAATATACTAATGCCCCTAATACTAGCTCGTTTAATAATTTGACGAAGAAAAAAAATAAACTTATCGTATTACATTTAATATATATATATATATATAACGAAAGATTAACAACAAAAGTTAGATTATATTAAAATATATATATATATGATTTAAAAATGTGCATCACATGAAGCCCACTCAATGAAACATAAAACCTTTTATATATATATATATATATATATATATAGATTTAAAAATGTGCATCACGTGAAGCCCACTCAATGAAAAAAAACCTTATATATATATATATATATATATATATATATATATATATATATATATATATATACTTACATGCATATTGAAGAAAAAAAAACGTGACATGTGGCATAATAAAGACCCATACGATGTATATATATTAAACACACAGGCTTTAAACGAACAAATAAATGGCTAACACCTAGCAAGCAACCCACCAATCACGCAGGAAATAAAATATGGCATAAATGAATACATATACATGCATGGAAAAAAATAACATAGTGACCAAAATGAAAGGATAGGCAAATCTAAGGTTAAAACTATAAACTAGGCAAAATTAGGTCATTAAACGTTAATAATCATATTTTTGGCACCAAAATTGAAATAAATTCGTAAACAGTTGTGGGATTAAAATAAAATTTCGAAAATAGCATGTCAAATATACAAACAAGTAAAAACTTAAATTGACTAAGCCTAAGGACTAAAATAAAAGGCACATAAACTTAGAGGCTGCGATCAGAAACTTGGAGGAACTCGGTTTAAGGACCAAAATGTAACGACTCGAAAATTGATGGATTTCTCATGCGGTTTACCCCTCTCCCTCAAACACGGGTTGCCCTAACCCCAAAACGCTACTGTTTTGGCAATGATATATGTATGGTATTTCGGGTAAAAAATGAGCGACCACCATGGCCTCTTACTACCTATGGGGCTCCAACGAGGAGCCGAGATGCTTTAAACCCATATCTTTAAAACCCGAAACCCTGATCACCATTTGATGTTACCGCTCAAATCAGGAGCTCTCTCGGCTTTAAAATCAATTCAGAACCCCCACCATGCACAAATCCTGAATTTAAATGACACTCAAGCCGCCCTTTATGGGTTTTCAACTTGAGACCTTATTTGGTTTCAAGATGTCCTTTATGAATTTTTATCTCGAATCCCCTTTTTTATTTATTTTTTTCTTTTTTCTTTTTTTTTCTTTTTTCTTCTTTCTTCAGGAGAAGTATTTTTAACAGCATCAGAGTTCACTGGGTTAGGTAATTTTGGTCCATCTATCTCAGTAAGAATCAAAGCTCCTTCAAAAAAGGTTTTCTTCACAACATAAGGTCCCTCTCAGTTTGGCATCCGCTTTCCTCGTAAATCTTTTTGAATGGGTAGGATCCTTCTAAGCACCAGATCTCCCTCGCAAAACTCTTGGGGGGTAAACTTTCTTATCTTGTGCTTGTATTATGCGCTTTTGGTACATCTGACCATGACGAATAGCTTTCAACCTCTTTTCTTCGATCAAATTCAATTGGTCTTATTTGGCTTGTACCCATTCTACCTCATTTAATTTTACCTCTGACAAAACCCGTAGTGAGGGGATCTCTACCTCAATAGGTAACACAACTTCCATCCCATAGGCTAAAGAAAACGGAGTTTCCCCAGTTGACGTCTGTACCAAAGTTCGATAAGCAAATAGAGCAAATGGTAACTTCTCATGCTAGTTTTTATAAGTCTCAGTCATTTTCTCTATAAGCTTCTTGATGTTCTTATTAGCTCCCTCTACTGCCCCATTCATCTTTGGGCGATAAGTAGTGGAATTATAATGCTTTATCTTGAACTGCTCACAAACTGATTCCATCATCTTATTGTTTAGGTTCAAGGCATTATCAGAGATGATTCTTTCTAGTAAACCATAACAACAAATGATTTCCTTCTTAAGAACTTGTAGACTGTTGTTTCGAGTATAGAATATCGAGCTTGAAGTGGAGTACCACAGTACCAAAATACGACTTATTTTAGTCATCAATTTCAATTTAGTTATCGATTTAAAAAAACTCGAGTTCAATTATCAATTGAAAATAAAACGTCAAAGCACCAATTTAAGAAAAGTTGTAAACTTCAAGTACCAATCTGTATAATATACCCATTGTTTATCCTAAGAGTTAATTGCATCATATCCATAAACTATAACTTTTATTTTAAATTGGTCCTTGAACTTTTAAATATTAAAAATTTCATCCCAAACTATGTATCTTATTTTAAATTACTCCTTAAACTATTTAATATTTCAATTTCATCCCTAAAATACAACCTTCATTCTAAATGATCCCCAAGCTTTTTAAACATCCCAATTTCATCCAAATATGTAATTAGTTTCAACCATAATTTAACATAATTTTTTTTTCGAACATACAATAGTATAACTTGGATCAACAATTTTAGTAACAAGGGATGTAAATAGTATATGTATGGTTTGGGATGAAATTAAAATTGTCAAAAAGTTTGGGATCAATTTAGAAAGAAGGTAATAGTTTAGGGATGAAAAATGAATTTTCAAAAGTTTAAGGACTAATTTAGAATCAGTCATACTTTATGGGTAAAATTGAGATATTTAAAAGTTTAAGGACCAATTTAAAATAAGAGTCATACTTTGAAGATATATGATGTAATTAACTCTTATCTTAACCCCAATTCCCCGGAGTCTAAAGCCAGGAGGTAAGACACTGAGTTTAAATCCGGTTCACTACGACATAAACGACATCGTTTAGACGAGTGAACGCGCAAAAATTCGCCTTTAATTTTGTCTTCTTCGATCAGCCAGCGCTCTCCAAAACCAACCGAAAACTTTCATTTTTATTTTTTTCCTCAATTCGAAAAGCATAATTTTATATGTAATCTTTACATTCTTTACATTTCAAGCTCTACAAGATTTTTTTAGATAAAAAAAGAGCTTAAAATATAAAGTAAAAAAATATGATGGTAGCTTTGACAATGGTACCATATCTGGGCACAGTTCGATTCACACCTTTAACGAGTTCGTCACCTTACAAGCGCCAAATATCAACACCAGATGCTCCAATTTCGTTTCCAAGAAATTGGGTTTCTTCATCCAGGAGGCTTCTTCGAGCCTGGCCTCAATCTAGTATGTACTTTTCAAACTGTATTCTCTGTTTTCTATGTAGTTTGATTTGCATTTACGAGTGTAGTATGCAATGAAATGGATGGTTATCTTTTCTGGGTATTTATTGTTTTCATTGATTTTCCATTGCTTTTGTTCGGTAATGAGATGGGAATTTTTCATCATCATCATCTTTGGCATTAAGCCAATGCTTCATTGGTGATCTTTTTTTAAGATTAGTTTGTCTTTTGTTTAATTGATCTCACCTGACTATCATTTTAACGTGGTATTAGCTCAAATGGTAAAAAGTGACACACAAGGGTGGATCAACTTTCAACTTTATGTTTAATAAAAGAAGTAGCTCACTGTTCTTTGGTTATCTAGTTGAAAGACAATGCTGATGAGGTCTACAGTTATTCTATTATGCCATTACTTTGAATGTTAGATCAGTTATTGTTAGTGACAGTGCTTGGAACACATGTCTAGCTAGAGGGGCTGCCGGAGGAAAGTTACCTGCAGAACAATCGGAGATCATTTTTGTAGGGACGGGAACCAGTGAAGGCGTTCCTCGAGTCAGCTGTCTAACTGATCCCGTAAAGAAGTGCCCGGCATTGATGCTCATCAGAGCTGATCTCTTGATCACAAGTAGTGTTGCCTTGCTTTCTTTCTACTCGATTGAAGACATTCAATGATTCTGTAGGTGTGCACCAAAGCTGCGGTGCCCGGTAACAAAAACCGAAGGCTTAATACAAGCGTACTTGTTTGTTATTCTAAGCCTTCAGGAAGATGCGCCATTCTAATTAGACCCGACAAACTTGACCCGAACCCGATTACCCGATCCAATACCCGATATTAACCCGAACATGATAATCAAATTTGATCATGTACTCGACCCATACCCGATCCAAAATTTAGCGAAACTGAAATCAATCAGAACCGAAATTAACCCGAATCAAAAAGCAACCCGAACCGAAAGAAACATGAACCGAATTTTAACCCGATTCGAAAGCACCTGAATTTAACCCGACTCGAAAGTAACCCGAACATATTGAAATTGATAAAAGTTATTAAACGATAAAAGTTATTTTCAATAATAAATTAATTTAAATAAAATTGATAATTTATTAAAAATATTAGATTTATAATAAAATAATAGAAAGTTTAAGAGGAATATAAAAGTAAGAATCTAATTGTAAGATTGAAAACATTAATAAATAAAATTTACTTATCTTACTTGTTATACAAATATTAGATTTATAATAAAAATAATAGAAAACAACTAAAACAAAGGAAATAATATTAGCTTTATAATAAAAATAATATAAAGTTTACTTATGTTACGACTAAAATTTAACAAATAAAGTTATGTATAATTTTTTAAAATTTAATAAAAAATATTAAATTTATAATTGGAAATAAATTTAAATAAAAAATTTATTTCTTTATCAAATAGTTCTCACTATAAACTTTTCATACGAGATCAATATAAAATTTTGATAACAAATTTTAACACGTATTATAGGATTGTATTTGTGTCAAATTATTGATTCATCATCTCTAAATGATGGTTTAATTCCAAACATTGAACGATTGATAATTTAAATTAAACCTAAATGATCTAAAGGTTGACATAAACCGAAAATCAACCGATCCGATATTGACCTGACCCGAAATCTAACAGATCTAGTATTAACCCAACTCAAAAATCAATCGCCCCTATATTGAACCTTTCTAAAAATTAATCGATCCGATATTGATCTGAACTGAAAAATAACCAATCCAATAATCACCTGATCCGAAAATTGACCCAACCCGATACCTGACCCAATTCGATTCACCGTACACCCAAACTAGATCCGAACCAGATCTGATCCGATCCGAACAAAATTATACCGAATTTAATCTAGACCCAAAATTATCCGACCCAAACCCGATTCGAATGACCCATTTACCACCTCTAACTCTAATAGATGCCGAAAAATAGGTAGAAGGGTACTCTAATGAGATAAAATGGTCTTACAATTATTTTAGTTGCTTGCATTTGACTGATTGTTTTCTTACCTCTAAATAGTTATTAGTTAACAAGTAGAAGGGGAATGAAAAAACTAAAGTGCATAACAGACTCAATAAGCGAACTGCTCTTTTCCTCTCGGTAAAAAAAAAGCAGTCGATCAAAAGTTTCAACTCAAAAGTATTATTGGTCGATTAAATGCCTGAACCCGGATAACCTTTCCAAAATTAAATGTCCTAGGATTTGGGGTAGTTACTTCTTTGACTTATTTAATGACGGTGCCTCTACCGGTAGAGATAGTACCGTTGATGGGTCAGCCGACCATCATACTACGGCTAATGACTGCCCTACAAGTAGGATTGAGATTGAGAAAGTCAAAATGGCTCTTAGAAAGATGGGGAGGGACAAAGCTGTCGGTCCAAATCAAATTCCGATCACTGTATGGTTGGCCCTAGGAGAAGAGAGAGTTAAGTGGATGACCAACATCTTTAATATTATTTTAGAGACTGCCAAGATGCTAGAGGAGTGGAGAGAGTCTACGGTGATACCAATCTATAAGAATAAAGGAGATCCCCAACGTTGTGGCAACTACAGAGGAATTAAACTACTCAGTCACAGGCTAGGTTGAGACAGGTTACTAGGGTTTCGGAAAACCAATTTGGCTTTATGTCAGGCAGGTCTACTACGGAGGCGATTCATCTACTTCGATGGCTTATGGAGAAATATAGGGAAAAAAATAGAGATCTTCACATGGCGTTCATTGACCTTGAGAAGGCGTATGATAGCGTTCCACGCGATACGATCTGGAAGACCTTGGAAACGAGACGGATCCCAACTGCTTATATCCGGGCGATTCGTGATATGTACTGTAGATCTACTACATACGTCAGGACTACAGTTGGCGACACCGAGACATTCCCGGTGGAAATCAGACTCCACCAGGGTCATCTCTTAGCCCTTACATCTTTTCCTTGATTATGAACGACATCTATTGTGCGACACCAGACAGTGTTCCATGGTGTATGCTTTTCGCTGACGACATTGTCCTAGTTGCTGAAACAAAAACTGAGTTGAATAGTAGACTGACTACCTGACAGTCTGCTTTGGAAGAAAAAGGTCTAAGGATCAATATTGAAAAGACAAAGTATTTATGTTCAAATTTCAGTGGGAACCAAAACAATGAAGATGTAGAAGTATGCATAAAAGGACACGTTCTCCCCTCAAAGGATTGTTTCAAGTACCTAGGGTCAATGATACATAAAGATGAGGGTGTAGATGATAACGTCACACACCGTATAAAGGTGGGATGGCTAAAGTGAAGGGTTGCTACTGGAGTTTTGTGTGACAAGAAGGTGCCTCTAAAACTTAAGGGAAAATTTTATAGAATGACAATAAGACCAGCGCTGATGTATGGATCAGAATGTTGGGCAATCAAGAAGTATCACGTAAGGAGGATGGAGGCCGCAAAAATGAGAATGCTTCGATGGGCATGTGGTAGGACTCTGTGGGACATGACACCAAACTCTGCAATTAGGATGTCCTTGGGGGTGGTGTCTGTATCCGAAAAATAAGGGAGGGAAGACTACGGTGGTTTGGGCATGTCCTTAGGTGACAACCGTCGGATGCGGTCAGGAGGGTAGACTGCTTGAGATCTGATTTGAAGGATTTAGCCCTTACCGAGGACATGACCTCTGATAGGAAAGTATGGAGACTTAAGATCAGGGTAGTCGAGTAGTGTAGGTCACAACCATAGGGTGTAGCATCTCTGTCTTCTTTTTGATGCCTTTGTAGTAATTTCCATGACTTCTACTTTTTATACGTTTCTGTCATTGGAATTTATGAAGGCTTAGAACTAGGGTAGCGAAGTAGTGTTGCCTTAGTTTAGGTTTTAACCCATTTCACTTTATTCCTTCTCTTAGCTTGCTATCGCTGACTTCTGTGTATCCTTCTCTTCATGTTTCCTCTTTTTAAATTTAGCCGGGTCTTACGTTTCTGTCTATATGCAGAGATTTTTACGCAGGGATTTATTTGCAGGGATTACTTCTCATTACAGACGCGCATATGAAGACTGCATATGAAGACTGTTCAACTATGTATTTATTTATTTATTTATTTATACATGCATTATATTTTATCTTTATTTTTAATTTTCTGACTGCCGGAGGTCTTTCACGGAAGCTGCTCTCAACCTGGCGTTGGGGGCAGCCTACTACCCTACCTCCCCCTTACCCCATTACATATGGGAATAAGGTTTTGTTGTTGTTGTTGTTGTTGCATGTCCTTGCATTCTTGGTCATTATTACTAAACTTGTTCTTTGAAACCTCAAATATAACTGCCCAATGGCTGCTAAATTGTTACTTTGCTTCTTTAATCCCCAGATAATTATCTGCTATGATTTCTCAATTGTTGACTTTATTTTGTAGGTTTTTCTACCACAGTGCTCTTCAATGGTTTCCAGCATATGGGTTAGTTTTTGCTCGTTCTTAAAGTTTTGAATATTTATATATGATGCATATAGATATTGGAAACTCCATGGTGTTGAATTTGATCGCACTGAATTATGATCATTGAACGGAGAAATTCTAGCCTTTGTGGTAATCTTAGAATACTCATGCATATGACTTCTTTTTCTTTTCTTTGAACTTTCCCCTGTTGTAATCCCATACGCCTTAAGATGATTGGACGTCCATGGCATTTACAGGGTTGCTTATTTGCTGTACACTTTAGCGTTCTATCATTCATAGTTATTGTATTTCGAGTTACTGATCAGTTTACGGTTCGGTGATATTATAGTTATGTCTCCATCTACACTAGGTGCCATGAGCCTGCTAGTTTTCTTATGCTAATTTGCGTGCAAGAACCATTTTTCTTGTTTTGCCATTTAAATATTATTTAGTTAGTGTTCTTTATACTGAACATAATACCATTGGTTGCAGGTATGAAAGTAAACAATTCCCAGTGCCTAAACTAGCATAAGAGCATATTATAATGAAGTGTAAATACGATTTTGTGAATAATGTAAGCATGTACCCGTTTTTGCACCATTTTGATGCTTCCTTAGGTGTATCGCTCCCATAGGAATGTTAATTTCTCCAGTTATTCTCGTTCCTTCAAGGTCATTCAGCATCAAAGACCACTTCGGAATGCTTCTCTGGTTATTTTATAGTACATATGTCGACTATCGTGTATTTTCTCATTGTAACTGGTTGCATTTCTGTCAGGATAAGAACAATTGATGCGGTTATAATTATACATTCTCATGCTGATGCAATTGGAGTGTTTAACATGAAAGCTCACCTTATGCTTCCCCCAGGTCTTGATGATCTACGTGACTGGAGAAACAATGTTCAGCCAAGCACCCAATTTATGTTTCCAAGCGTGATTTTGAGGTCCAAAATCCAGTTCTACCTTTTTCCTGCTGCAGTTTGAACATTGTATATACATGTTTGCTCGTGTCTCTGGTAATAAATGAACATGAAATGAAGACTGGTTCAAAAGTAAATCTCATTCAACGATGCGAAGGGATAATGTATTAAGAGTCGTATATTCATCGTTGAACATTATACTGCTGTAGTGTGCTAGTCGGAATGATTGCTATTAAAATTCTTTAGCTCTATATCTCTTACTTTGTACTGTAATACAATTTGATCTTTTATTTCCGGTTGAGATTTTGGAAAAAGTAAGTAACAACGACAAATAAATTGAACTTTTGAAGTGACTTGTTATGTACGGAACATTTCCGCTTTGACATCCCGAATTATCGTTTAATGGATTCTATAACAATTTCAGGTGATGAAGAAGAGTCATTTTTATTTGGTAGATACAGGTGTGATTGTACCTAAGTAGCACGGGGATGGAAAAGGAGCCCCGTTTCAAGTACCCGATACGTTTCAGGCACGGAGACGGCTGGGGTACGTATCGGGGACTGGGCAGGGTACGGCTGACCGAATTCGGAGATGGTCAAAGCTTATATGGGACGTTTCGGAGACGTCCCCAGGGATAGTTACCACTGATAGGGATTGTTAGGATTTTAATTAGGGTTAAATTAGGGTGATACACCAATTTTATATGAAGTATTGATTTTATATATGATTTTTTATATCTATTTATAATTTTAAATTTTTTTATACGTTGTACCTTACCGTCTCCGTACTTGTAATTTTAGAAATTGCTGTTTCCAGTCCCCGTCCTCATATCCGTATCAGTGCAACATTGGATTGTACCTGGTACTGCAGTCTCCAAGCAGCAGTTTAAGATCATACATGAAGAACCTTTCGTTGTGCATGATTTACAGGAGATTCATTGTCGACATCACATGGGGTGAACTAGAATTTCTTTTTCTACGTGCATTCCTAAAACTGTAATGAAACATTTCGAGTTCCAAGTTTTAATTGTTGAAAAATGAATCATGTCCTAAAGACAGGTTATCTCTGTTTCGGGTTGCTCTTACATATAACCATTCAGTATAGTTGATTACTTTTTGCTACATTCATACATATATTATCTCCTAAATTTTCCTAATAATCAATTAACATGTTGACATCTAACTCGATGAAAGTTGGTGCGGATACACAACTCCCTTGAACATCATACATATATAGTCTTAACTTGCTTTTTCGCTCTCGATACTGTGCTTCAGATTACCCCTTTACCAGTGTCGCACGGTCATGGTTTTCGTTTGCTAGGTTTTCGTTTTGGTAATGTTTGTTACATCAGGTAATGCCCTGTGTGTGTTATAAGACACAGAGACGGACGCAAGATTTTATCTTAGAGGGGGTGAATTAGAATTTATAATATTTTGAGGGGATGAATAAAATTTTAGGGGGACGAAAACATATTGTCAATAGAAAATACATAAAAAATCTAAAATATATGGTAACTTTATATTTTTTGGGATACCGCCCCAACCCTCCCCCGCCTAGGTCCATCCCTGGTCCCATGTTCTCAAATTTTTTTCATGTGCTTCGAGTCCTCTTTACTCGTATCAAAATATGTTAATTATTGATACTTCTAGAAAAATGAAGAGTCGGAGTAACATAGATGCTATCCGTTTAAAGGGCTTTCGTCTTTACGGCCATTTATTTGTTTGATGTGATCATTCTTCCAGTTTTCAGCGTCTGCAGGGTGTAACTATGAAAATATCATTTCTTATCGGTTGCCTAATTATGCAATTTGTGATTTATGAAGGCATGATGCGTCTCATGGACCATGAAGAAGTGAACAGAGACCTCGAAAACTTGACAGAAACCAAGGGCTTCGACGTACAGCTGAGCTACGACGGATTGCGTGTTCCGTTCACACTCTACGCTCCATTCTTTTCTATATAAGAACTCCTTATACCATAATCTGTAGCAAAAAGTTCAGATGTTTTCAATAAGCTATCACTAAATAGCATGATTTTGTTGACATTTTATGCATTCCTCCATGTAAGTGTTTTTGTTGAATCCCCTATTCACTTTGGAAGAATCAATATATGCATTTAAAAGAGACAGATTTTAATAATTTCTCCACTTAATTGATAATCGGTTAACTGGTGACACCAATTCAATCCAAAATTTTATAAAGATATCATCATAATAATTATTAAGGTAAATTATGCGTTTAGTACCTAAACTTTCAACTTTTTCAAAATCATACCTAAAGTTTAGTTTTTACTACATTTTAATATCATGTCGTTAAAAACTTTAGTTTCTATTTCATTTTAGTATCGTGTTCAAAATTTAAAGTTAAATTTTAAAAAAATTGAAAGTTTAGGTACTAAAACAAAAAAAAACTAATAGTTTAGGTACTAAACGCATTAAGTTTTTAATGACGTGTACTAAAATGAAATGAAAACTAAACGTTATGTATGATTTTGAAAAAAAGAAAGTTTAGGTACTAAAAAACCACAACTGATAGTTTAGGTACTAAACACATTAATTTTTTAACGGTGGGGTACTAAAATGAAATGAAAACTAAACGTTAGGTATGGTTTTGAAAAAATTGAAAGTTTAGGTACTAAAACATACCAAAACTGATAGTTTAGGTACTAAACGCATTAAGTTTTTAATGACGGGTACTAAAATGAAATGAAAACTAAATGTTAGGTATGGTTTTGAAAAAAATTGAAAGTTTAGGTACTAAAACAAACCACAACTGATAGTTTAGGTACTAAACACATTAATTTTTTAACGGCGGGGTTCTAAAATAAAATGAAAACTAAACATTAGGTATGATTTTGAAAAAAATGAAAGTTTAGGTACTAAAACATACCAAAACTGATAGTTTAGGTACTAAATGCATTAAGTTTTTAAAGACGGGTACTAAAATGAAATCAAAACTAAACGTTAGGTATGATTTTGAAAAAAATTGAAAGTTTAGGTACCAAAACAAAGCACAACTGATAGTTTAGGTACTAAACGTGTTAATTTTTTAACGGGGTACTAAAATGAAATGAAAACTAAACGTTAGGTATGATTTTGAAAAAATTGAAAGTTTAGGTACTAAAATAGACCAAAACTGATAGTTTAGGTACTAAGCACATTAAATTTTTAACGACGGGTACTAAAATGAAATGAAAACTAAACGTTAGGTATGATTTTGAAAAAAATTGAATGTTTAGGTACTAAAACAAACCACAACTGATAGTTTAGGTACTAAACGTGTTACTTTTTTAACGGCAGGGTACTAAAATAAAATGAAAACTAAACGTTAGATAAAGTTTTGAAAAACTTAAAAGTTTAGGTACTAAAATAGACCAAAATTTATAGTTTAGGTACTAAACGCATTAAGTTTTTAACGACGGGTACTAAAATGAAATGAAAACTAAACATTAGGTATGATTTTGAAAAAAATTGAAAGTTAGGTACCAAAACAAATCACAATTGATAGTTTAGGTACTAAATGCGTTAATTTTTTAACGACAATGTACTAAAATGAAAACTAAATGTTAGGTATGATTTTGAAAAAATTGAAAGTTTAGGTACTAAAATAAACTACAACTAATAGTTTAGGTACCAAACGTGTTAATTATTTAACAGTGGTATTAAAATGAAATGAAAACTAAACATTATATATGATTTTGAAAAAATTAAAAGTTTAAGTACTAAAACAGACTAAAACTAATAATTTAGGTAATGAATTTTTAATTTATCCAAAAACTAATTAAGTCAAATAAAAATAGGATTGATAATTTGACTAAATTTCAAGTTCAAATACATAAATTATATATATATATATATATATATATATTGTTTACCCTAATTAAAAATTTGACATTGTTTCACTTCAATAAACAAGTGCAAGGAAAAATAGGGATGAGACGATGAGGTTCACAATAGATTTCTTCCGTGAAAAGGCTCTTGAAAAGATGGCATAAAAGCATTTCGAGTGGCTTCATTCTCCCATTCTAGCTGTTCCCACCAGTCTTGGAATCCCCTAATGGTGATGTGATTCCCTTTTGCACTGTCAGAGTTGAGAGGAAGCTTCTTCAGTTTTGGACAGTCCTCTATATAAACACTTTTCAGACATGGGAAGGGTAGGGCATCCCAGTATATGCTCTTCAATTCCGGTAGTCTATATAGACGAAGTGTATGAAGGTTCAGAAATGGTGTAGGGTATGGAATTCCCACCACATCTGCAACATCTCCGAGTCTTCCCTCGCTCAGTATTTCTTCCATTTTTGCACACCCAGCTATCGAAAGAGACCTGAGATTTGGAGCAAGAAACAGCCAGGTAACGTCCTTCAATTTGTAACAACTAGAAATTCTAACTCCTGTCAATGTGTGGAAGCCTGAAGTGTAATTAGTACTCGGAGAACCCCTGGTATGCAGTTTTTCCATTTTCATCTCCTCCATGTTTCCACAGCCATAGATAGCTAACCTCTCCAGACGCTCCATGTTTTCTAAACATAAAACATTAAACACATTTGTCTCCCTAAAATACCACAACTCTAGTGCTTCGGTGCTGCATCGAAACAAGTGGTGGCTTAGAAAACTTTGTAGAGCAGACATGCTTTGTATCTCTGGTATCCTTAATATATTCAGATGTTGCAGACTTTTCAATTCCACTATAAGCTTTTCATTATCATTCCCATCCAGAACATTGTCTTCCTTCGGGAAACCTCCTCTTACAGCCACGTCAATCCCCAACCTGAATATTTGCAACATGGAAAAACTAGATATCAAATTCTGTGGGATTCTTTCGAGATGAAACATGACACTCAAGTCCAACATTTTCAGTTTGGTTAAGAATGTCATTTCCATTGGCAACTCTGTTATACCAGTTCCAGATAGATCAAGACATTCTAGAGAAATCAATCGTGAAATTCCCTTTGGTAGTGCTTTTAAATCTATGTTCCGCGACAAATCCAAAACAGTTAGATGAGGCATAAACTGAAAGAAGCCATCATTGATCACCTGCAGCTTATTTTGGGTAAGAAACAAAGTTCGAAGGCTAGGGCATTTAGGGGTTCCTCTCAGAACTTTAATCTTATTTTTCATCACCGACACTCTTTTTGCACCTTCCCATGCCTTAACATTTGGCTCCTCTAGTAATTGAGCACGTTCTTTTACAAAGAAACTCTTCTCTTTCTCTTCAAGCTCGCATGCTATCCACAAACCCATGTCTCGGATCACATCATGCATCTTCACACAATATTCTCCATCTCTTTCCAGTAAACAGGCACTGAGAAGAGAGCCAATAATGTTGTGTCCTTGCTTTTGAGCATCACTAATCCTATCAAATTCATTCAACAACCCTTCACAAAACCAATACTCCACTAATCTCATTTTGGGAATATTATAATCTTCAGGATACAGACAGGAGTATAGGAGGCAACATTTCATTGTGGGATCTAGATAATCATAACTGAATTTTAAAAGCGGAAATACCTCATTTTCCATTTTGTGTAACGCCGATCGCTTCAACTTCTCAATTGCATATTTCCATTCCCCAGGTGTTGTCTTGCAAGCCATGGCACGGCCGATCGTAATCAGTGCAAGAGGCAGTCCACCACACTCTTTAATTTTATATCGAGCTTCCATTTCGCCACAAACCTCTTTTAATCGAGTGGTGAAAATTAGTTTGGAACCATTTTCTTGGGTTGGTTTTGGAATCCCAACTTTGTTCAAATCCACCCTCTCCCATAGATCATCCAATAATACAACAAATCTCTTTTGGCGCAAGACTCCATAGATATCTTCAGCTTTTTGGTCAACACTTCTATTTTTCCAAGATTCATCCGAAAACCCAATTTTCCCACCAATCTCATCTTGAATCTTCCCAAAATTGTAATCTTTAGACACCAGCGACCAGATTATAATATCGAAACCCTGTGGTGTTGTGCTGAACTTGTTGTTGATTTGGGTCAAGAGTGTTGTCTTTCCAACGCCTCCTGTGCCGTAGAGGCCAATGATCCCCACATCGTTGTCCATGATACAGCTCCATACCTTGTCGATGGTGGATTCAAGAGCAACTGTCCGATCCTCAGGTCTTACTACAACTGAAGATGCTGGCTGAGTCTCTGCTACCCTATCAAAAACTCCTTTACTCATGTGATCCCTTATGTCTTGAAGCATTTTGGCCACCTTTTTCCCAAACTTGTAGGTAGACAGGCAATTCTTGGAGAGGCAACCGCCGAGACACAAGTTATTTATTTGTTGAGGGCCATCTGCAATCAGATTTTCCGCCTCTGTTATCATAGTTTCTGCTTTCGAAAGCCATAGCTGAACTTGATCGAGTCGGTTCAGTTGCCGTTGTTCGGCCAAAACAACCTCCCGTTGCAGGTCATTCCTCCGTGCCTTCAGTTCATCAAGAGCAGTAGACAAAGCTGGAAGAGTTTGTTTAACCTTGCATACGTGATTAGCCTGTCCAACAGTGGAATTCCAACAACGAATGAGGATATTCTCGAAACCGAGAGGTATGGCGAAGTGATTGCCCATGATTCTGGTAAATACTTGGGCACTTCAAAATCAAACTGCAGATATAATTCAACACAACTGGATGTTGTTGCCCTTCGACAACAATGTGTAATAAAAATATTAATATAAAAATATTTTATTACTTATCAATTAACATCAAAGAATGTCATCAATTTGTTGACCGAATATTAATTTAATTAACATTAGAACAGATCAACAAGCCCATTAAATATAAGGTCAATTGATACAAAGGTTCATATACCCTTGAAGATTACTGATTTGAATAGATTTATACAGATAATATCTTCAGATAATTATAATTAATTTGAAATTTAGGAGAGTTTAAAGGTCGTTTAACAAGAGACAAGTTCCACTATTAACCAATAGATATCTTAATACATACTTGTATGTATTCAGACGATAGGAGCCATAATTCGTATTGTCTATCTCCTTTTGTTCTTGCTCATATCCCACTTTTAGCCAATTGAGTTCATCAGATAAAACATGCGTTTGTTATCCGTCAATTATCATATTCGTGTTCTTCGAAAATTAACAGTTTAATGAGCGGTGATAAACATGGTCGATGTGTTGCAGATAATGACGAGTAAACAATCATAAAATAATAATATATTTAACCGCGGAATTGTTATTGTTATAATGAAGAAATAACGATTCATTACGAGAAAAAGAAGTGTGTTTCAATATTTAATTATTCGAATCGGTCAATCTTCAGGTTAAGTTTCTGTCGAGTCACCCGTGTTCAGTAACGAGTCACTTGCAATTGAGCCATTTTCGGGTCCGGACACGACCGGGATCTAAACGGCTTTTTGTTCTGTCTCCTTCTCGAGCTCTTCTTTCTTACATATTGTGGTGAATTGTGTATCCAACGACTTGGGGTTGAGTTTGCAGTGATCCAAAGGTCAAGACCATAAACTGCTGAATCAGAGCACTCCCTGATTTCCCTAGTGGATTGCATACAACATCAATTGCAGCCTTCCCTTTAACCTAGAGATAACATCGAGTAAGTTATATCGTAAGTGATCAAGAAGTTCGACAAAAGATTCGGAGTTTCGGGTAAAAATACCGAACCTTGGTGTCTCGTCTAAAGGAATATAGGCCATTTATTTGCATGGATCAAACAAACTGTACTTTGCACTCTTGCTGAAAATATTCTGCATGGCACCAACGTATACAGCTGCAAGAAGAGGGGTCATACCGAACTTCGCAAGAGCCGGTTCGAGTGGATCGCTGAATAAAATCAACGAAAAGAAACCAACTCCGGTCAGAAGCAGGATGGTGGGTGTGATTCTTGCAGCCACTCCCCATCCGTATTTTTCGAATATGAATTGACTTAGTAGCATCATAGTGAATGTTGCTCTTCCTGTGCCAGTTGAGAAGTCACCCATAAAAGAGGAGTATTCATTCGGACTCGGAAACTGCAATATCGAGGGAGAATCAATAAATTAACAAGCCTGCTAAGATTTCTTCCACTTGACATAGAATCTTACCTGTGCTTTGAGCTTCAATTTCCATGTAACTTCAACAAGGTTGATGCTAATACCGTATGCAACTACCAAAGTGGCAAGATCCCTAACGTAAGGTGAAGATACCAAGAATTTCATGCTCTCCATTGTTCCCATTTTAGGTTTACTCTGCAGAAAGATTGACAATATGAGTTCACTCACATGCATATGCAATATAAGCACGGAAAACTTCCGATTTGAGCTATCCACAGAATCGAAAGAAGGGTAACCGGTGCTAGGATCAGTCAGCAAATACAATGGCATGGAATGGAACTGAAAAACATAACTGCCTAAAAATAATAATAACATTTGAAACCGGATTAGTAGATCCTAGAGCCTAAGAATAGAAGAAAACGAATACGATAACGAGAAGAATAGGCAGCATACGGATTACCTTCTTCTTCATGCTACGTTTGGGAAGTGGAACATACTTATTCACCCACCAGTAAAGGAAACAGATAGTGAATCCCATCAGCACCACAATGCTCATCATCCCCTTTAAGGAGACAGCCCAACCGTCAACTCCAGGACCAAGGTTCTTTCTCAAGTTAGAGAAGTACTTAACAGTTCGACCCGAGAAAATGAGGGCAATGTTCGCTCCTAGTCCGAACATCGGATAGAATCTTTTTGCTTCCTCTACTGTAGTTATCTGTACAAGGAAAATGCAAATTTAGGTACATAACTCTCAAAATTGTGTGAAGAAAAATGCAGCTAGTGCAGAAAAAATAGAGAATGCAGTATAGAAAGCATAGAAATTGAAGTTATAGGTTTGCACTTAAAAAAACGTAACACGAATGAGATGATCATGCTTCGTTGAATGCTGCATAAAAAATATCGAAAGTTAGGATTTTGAATGTTAAAAAGATGATCAAGAACTTCATCGTCCACTCATTGTCTAGGGTCCATAACCTGTTTCTATATACTCATGTTCACTTGCACAACAAGCAATATAGAACATGAGCTGATGTACAAATGAAAAGCAACCTGGCTGTCGGAAGCAAAATCGACGATGCAAAGTGAAAACATATAATCAAATGAACATACTAAAAGAAGTTAATGAATGAGATTAGAGAATCTAACAAGAACAAATACATCAAAAACCAACATGCTTATACAATCATGCAGATAAACCATTGCCGAAAAACTCGAAACTCTAAGATCATACAACTCACCTGATTGGCAAACCCCCAGAATAGAACAGAGATGACAACACTGCCCCAAAGTTCAGCCATGACATAGAACAAACAGAAACTCCAAATCCTCACAATTGCAAGAGGACCATGAAACCTTGGTCCAAGAACCGCAAGGAGATGATCAGAGAGAGATTCAGGGTGGATGAAATTGCTGAGGGGATACAACAGGAACCCGAATGCACCAAAAAAAGCTATGAAAGGGATAATGACAGTGTAGAAAAGGGACTTTTTGGACAACACATTGGACAACTTTGTGTATAACAACATGAACCCAACAGCCAATGGCAAATTAACCCATGTCTTTAGAAATGGTATGATCTCTGCACTGCTCCCTTTATCTGTCACAATCAACACATCTTTTGTATCCCTAAGGATTGTGTAATTGAAAAGTATGCAAAAGAACATTAACCCAAGTGGGATGATCTTCTTAAGAGTCACAAGCTCAACGCCAAGCACTTTCGGATTCTCGGTTTCACCAGAAAATGGCTGCCCATCACCTGCAGAAGCAGCCTTGCAGACAAAGTCCTGTTTTTGGGGTAAGCCACTTGGTTTTCCTTCAACATTTGGTATTCTTTTGTAAGACAAAGATAACCCATTAAGGTCCAAGTGTTTTGAAGCAAAAAAACCTCTGCTTTAGGCCTTGTGATGGGTTCAAAAAGCTTCTAGCTTTGGTTGGTTTTGGAGGATATGAAAGGAGCCCTCTGGTTCTTGAAACAGCTTCCATGTCTCTCTTATGATTCCTTTAAAAAAATGGAAAAACAAATCCAAAAATAAAAAGTTTTAACCTTTGAACATAAGAGTATCTTTTCTACTCTGAGGGGTCATTAAGAGGAGGTTATAGCAGTGACTAAAAGACAAAATTTTACAGACTACAATGGAACAAGTGAAGGTATCCCAAAAACAATCTCACCTAAGCTTACCATTTTTCAACAAAATATCAATTTGGGTATTTAAAAAAGTGATTTTTTTTTTTACATATTCCAATTTCGTTTTGATAAAATGAAGAACCTTGATTTACTCCAAAGCCTTACATAATGCCTAAATAATATATTGAATGCCATATTGAGAATGCCAACAAATTTAGGTTTGAAATGGTATTGGTACCTTCCATGAGTTAAGGTATGCATTGTCAACTATTATTTAGCCTAAATTTAGTTTTTTTTTTAAAAATAAGTTAAATAAAAAATAAAAATCTAAATTAGTCTGACAAATTGAAAATTGATGATCAATTCCATTTAATTGATATAACAAAATATTAAATCAATATTGAACCAATAAAAATAAGGTCTAGTTTTTTTTATGCAAATTGAAACTATTTATTTGTTGAAAAAGGAAATATTCAAAATTACAATGAAACATAAATAAATTAGTCACTTCAAATCATATAGGACCATACAAGGAAAATGTTAAAATTCATCATAGAAATTTGAGAAAAATCATATACGAACGGATCTGATTGCATCATCAAACGAATCACAACATGAGATCAAACTATTTAAAGACCGCTAACAATCGCAATTCAGAGTCAAATGTTATGAGAAAACTATCTCCGAACGCAAATCGCATATCCAAATTCAATCCGAAGATCCACAACAAGGAAGATCAACAATATTACAAATAAGCATCATCTTTATTAGTCGGGACATCGTCAAAACTAACCCTGAGAAAGCTAAGATAAAAAAAAAGATCAAACGATCAATAAAAAACACCGAACACATGGCGAAAACGTAGGAAAATATTTCATAAAGATAAAATTATTACAAATAAAAGAACAAAGGAAAAACATATATAATACAAGAAAATATCATAAAAATAACAAAATACGTGCGGCAACTGACACTTAGATTGATATCGTGGTCAGCTAAAAAATAGAAAACAAGGTGTAAAATTCAAAACAAATCTAAAACTAAAATATCATATATCTCCTTTTTATATCACCAACTTCTTCAAAGGAAACATCTTCTCCCACGATTTCGGCCAATTCCATTGCCTTTGCTTTCTCTTCTCCGTCACAATTTTCTTTTAATAAAAAAAACTAAAATAAGAAAAAAAATTGATGACTCCCTCATTGTCAACATTCTTTACTCGTGTGTAGAATCCCAGTACTGGCGGCTCTGTTTTTCAAAAGACGTGCTGAGACTCGTTACTCACATTAAGCCTCGACTATAAATTATATTTGAGTTTATTTTGGTGATTCTGGTTCTTGGGGTGCCTTAGTTTTTTTTCATCATTCTTCTGTCTTTGACACGTTTTTCAGGTGTTTTTCTCTTTCTTCGTAACTCTCCAACTTCCTTGGCATCCATAATCAATCTGCAAGCTTTTGTTTTTATTTGGTTTTTTGTTATGTGCATGTAATGTATATGTGTTTTTACACGTGTTAGTGTATTTTAAGCTTTGTTAGTGCATGAACGAGTCGTGGCCTTTTTGTTTTTGGTTTGGAGATTGGCGGCGCCGGCGGTGGTGGTGGATGGGGGGTTGGTGGGTGGTTATTTAAGTGAAACCAACAAGTCACTTAGGATTCAAGTGCTGTGTTTGGGGTTAATAGGAAAATGATGAAGTGAAACTATTCATGCATACATTTCTCAAAAGTTGAAACTTTTTCACAAGGATTGATCTTTATTTGAAACGACTTTCGATTACATTTCTGGGTATTCGATTTTATTATTTTCCGCGAAAGATTTCATTGGAAAAATGGTTCATCTTTGATTTGTTAACTTTGAATTTTCTTAGTTCTTTGATGGAAAAAAGAATGAAAATTCTTGCTCTGTTTTTCCAGTCAAAATGTCGCTATCTCGAACATGTGTTTGTTTTAATCAGAATTCATCAATATATGACCTTTGAACATCAAGAAAATGACATCAAACTGATTTTCAGTGCTCTAAATCTTTCTGCAATTCTCCTGCACCAGAAATGGAAAACTTGAAAGCCCCTTTCAAGGGTATTGCAAATGATGTCAAAGGAAGGGCAGCTTGTTACAAACAAGATTGGATTGCTGGTATCCGTTGAGGATTGGGGTATATACCTCTCTAAATATTTGATAATAGTCCAAACTGAAGTGAATTTTGGTTCAATGTTCACTATCTTATTGCTTGCAGGATAGTAGCCCCATCTGCCTACATCTTCTTTGCTTCTGCTCTACCTGTTATCGCCTTCGGCGAGCAGCTGAGTCGAGATACAGGTTCTGTCACTGTTACATTTAGAAGAAGTATGTGATGATGAAGTTGAAAAAGTTGTGTTTAACATGCTTTTGGATGTAGATGGGAGCTTAAGCATGGTCGAAACATTGGCATTGACTGCCCTTTGCGGCGTTCTGCACTCGATATTCGGTGGCCAACCTCTTTTGATTCTTGGAGTTGCAGAACCAACTGTTATTATGTATACATATTTGTACAACTTTGCTAAAGGAAGGGAAGACTTGGGGCAAGAATTGTACTTGGCTTGGACTGGATGGTAGAAGAATTCTCCGCCGTTATCGGTTTCAATTGAAGAGTTTTGCAGAAGTACTTGTTCTTACAAGCTGATAAATTTTGCAGGGTTTGTGTTTGGACTGCTCTCTTGTTGTTTCTCCTTACAATGTTCAATGCTTGCACGGTAATTAATCGGTTCACGAGGGTTGCAGGCAAGCTCTTCGGCATGTTGATCAGTGTTCTTATTATTCAAGATGCTATTAAGGTAAAATATGATGAGAGGAAATGAAACTTCTACTATACAATGGTTTAAACTCGAACTGATGATTCAGTTGCCAGAGATTGGTGAATGAGTTTCGAGTTCCCGAAGATCAAGATCTGAAGTTAGAGAAGTATCAGTTTCAATGGCTTTACACAAATGGACTGTTGGGAATCGTATTCTCGTTTGGCCTTCTCTATACTGCCTTGAAAAGCCAAAGGGCGAGATCAGGGTGGTACGGCACAGGTTTGTCAATCGAACACATTCGTTGAGTATTAGACGTTTTTGGATTTAGTATTCGAGACGAGCTATTAAACGGATGCTGAATGCTGCTGTTAATGTTCTACAGGGTGTTTTAGAAGTTTCATTGCAGATTATGGGGTTCCTTTAATGGTTGTAGTGTGGACAGCACTGTCTTTCAGTGTACCAAGCAAAGTTCCATCCGGGGTTCCAAGAAGGCTCTTTAGTCCTATGCCGTGGGAATCCGCATCGTTAAGGCATTGGACTGTAATTAAGGTAACCATATTCACTATCGTATATGTTGTCGGTCTTCGCATCGGCCTCTAAAGCTTTTCTAGTCATAACAATCAAATTGCAGGATATGGGAAGGATCCCTTCATATATCTTTGCTGCACTTATTCCAGCAGTGATGATTGCCGGACTCTATTTCTTCGACCACAGTGTTGCTTCGCAGATGTTGCAACAAAAGGAATTCAATCTCAAGAATCCATCTGCCTATCATTATGACATCTTGCTGCTCGGATTCATGGTAATCCTCATGATCAGAGAATACTGCCAGCTGAATTACAAACCACTATGTTTTACTGTTGAAAACATTTTTGCAGACTTTACTTTGCGGATTAACCGGCCTCCCTCCTTCGAACGGAGTCCTACCACAGTATCCTATGCATACCAAGAGCCTTGCAGTTCTCAAAGGGCAGGTGGATATATATTTCTAAACTAAAGTCTCCTATAAAGAATTATGGACCTGGTTACATGCTTAATTTCAACTGATGCATAAACTGCAGCTAATCAGACGGAAAATGGTGGCGAGTGCGAAAGAAAGCATAAAGCAGAGAGCTAGAAACTCCGAAATATATGGAAAATTGCAAGCGGTCTTCATCGAATTAGACAACACTCCAGAGGTAAGTTCTCTGATCAGTAATTGTTTCTCCAAAAAAAGTGATCCTTTGTCTTGAAACATGCTATTGGCATTTAATCCATAATGTGTTGTTTTGCTTCAACCCTGAATTGCCTGTCCATATTCTCCGATTTCGTATTGACAAATCTTATATAATACCTGCATCCGACCTTAACTCTTTTCGTGTTATTGAATGCGGTTGTTAAAGAGTTTGAAAACTTGAAGAAGGTTGTTATGAAAGGTGAAAAGGATGGAGAAATCGAGAACGACACCCTTTTTGCACCTTCCCATGCCTTACCACTTGGCTCCTCTAGTAATTGAGCCCCTGCTTTTACAAAAAAAACTCCTCTTTATCTTCAATCTCCCATGTTATCCACAGGCCCATGTCACGGATCACATCATGCATCTTCACACATTCTTCTCCCTCAACTGATTCACGGGCTATTTCCAATAAACATGCATTGAGGAGAGAGTTGATAATGTGGTCTTCTTCCATTTGGGCTTCACTAATTTTATCAGATTCAAATAGCACTTCACAAAACCAATACTCCACTAATCTCTTTGTGGGGATACCATGATCTTCAGGATACAGACAACAATATAGGAGGCAACATTTCATTGTGGGATCTAGATAATCATAACTGAATTTTAAAAGCGGAAACACCTCATTTTCCATTTTGGGTAACGCGGATCGCTTCAACTTCTCGATTGCATATCTCCATTCCCTAGTTGTTGTCTTGCAAGCCATGGCACGACCAATCGTAAATTCGTAATCAGTTCAAGAGGCAGTCCACCACACTCTTTGGCTACTTGCTCGGCTAGTTTTGGAATATCTGGATGGCTATTGAGGGTTTCATCTTCAACGTTGTCTTGCAACAATTGCCAAGCCTCTTCTGGTTTAAGACACTCCACCTTAATTTTTTTTCGAGCTTCCATTTCGCCACAAACCTTAAACGATCGAGTGGTGAAAATAAGTTTGGAATCCCAACTTTGCTCAAATCAACCCTTTCCATAAGTCATCCAATAATACAACGAATTTTTTGTTGCGCAAGACCCCATAGATATCCTCAGCTTTCTGCTCAAGGCTTCTATTTTTCCAGTATTCATCGGAAAAACCAATTTTCCCACCAATACTATCTTGAATCTTCTCAACATTGTAATCTTTAGACACCAGCGCCCAAATTACAATATCAAAACCCTCAAGTGTGGTGCTGAAGTTGTTGATTTGAGTCAAGAGTGTTGTATTTCCGACGCCTCCTAAACCGTAGAGGCCAATGATCCCCACATCTTTGTCCACGATGCAGCTCCATACCTTGTCCATTGTGGATTCAAGAGCAATTGGCGGCTCCTCAGGTCTTACTACCACTGAAGCTGCGGTCTGACTCTCTTCTACCTTGTCAAAAATCCCTTTACCAATGTGTTCCTTTATGTCTTGAAGCATTTTGGCCATCATTTTTCCAAACTTGTAAGTAAACAGGCAATTCTTGGAAACGCAGCTGCCGAGACACAAGTTATTAATTTGTTGAGGGCCATCTTCAATCAATTTTTCAGCCTCTGTTATCATAGTTGCTTCTTGTGAAAGCCATAGCTGAACTTCATGGAGTCGCTTCAGTTGCCGTTGGTCTTCCAGATCAACCCTCCATTGCAGGTCATCCCTTCGTGCCTTCAGTCCATCAAGAGTTGCAGATAAAGCAGGGAGAGTTTGTTTAAGCTTGCACACGCAATTAGCCTGCCCAACAGTGGAATCCCAGCCTCGGATGAGGATATTCTTGAAGCTAAATTGTACTGAGAAGCAATTTCCCATGGTTCTGGTAAACAAAACAAAGGAAACAAATGTGATAATTATTAAAAACATATACTACAACGCCTCGCATTACCTTATAGCTAGTTTGTTTTAGGACTACATGCCTATATATATATTTATACAGCCAATTAGATGAAAATAGAGAATGGATGAAGGAAAAGTGAGTTTACCCCAGCAGGACTTTAAGGCGTGGAACAAGTCTGGGATACTTGAAGGATTCTTCTTCCTCACACAACTGATCACGTCTACGATCTGCTTTTTTTCTGGTAATAATGACTCTCACTGATCGGCGTTGATCGTTCCGCCTCTTTGTATTCTACTTCTCTGTTGGGATCCCCTACGGTCAACCATTTCTTGGTGCTTGTTCTTTCGTGTTTTAAGGGTCAATGGGTGTATGAAGAGCTGCCAGATATGACATACGATTTCGAAACAATTATATGGATATGAATTGATTTACATGAAATGTTCGAGCATGCTATTTGGTGATATGATCAAAATAGGAGTTAAATGCTAAATTGATCTTGATTAATAAAAGTAAGATTATTTGGTAAATTTTTATCTTGTAAACTAAAGGAAAAATATTAAATATAATTGACATGTTATAGAACTGTGTATTTTACGATTATCTTCGTGCTTTGCGTTATACAATCAACTTTGTGCTATATTGATATTCCACTCTTTGGAGTTAGAGGTGAGCAAAATTCGACTCGACTCGAAAAATCGATCTTTTAGACTAGACTCGATTCGAGAAAACTCGACTCGAATTAACTTCAAGTTGTAATTTTATAAACTCGACTCGAACTATGTGGCTGCTGCTACCTTCTTCCCTGATTTAATACACTCCGTATTGTGACCATTTCTTCCTAAAATATCTTACATCTTCTCTTAGTTTCATTTTGTTCTGCAATTACTGGTTTGGTTCTATAATTATTTGATTTGAACTGGTTCTATTGCTTGGAAGCTGATCCATCATTTCAGGTCATTCCAAGTGCACTATGCTACCAATGTCTACTTCTCTTAATGGAAATATTTAGCACATTTAGTATCATGAAAAGGATTGCAAGAATGTCATTTTGAGTAGGGAAAAGTAGTGAGCATGGTAGTTGGATTGAGTGAAAATCCAATGCTTGCAGCCATCCTGTACTTATAACTAATTGAAGTGGACTTGGAATGAGATGGTTACCATTAATTCCCCATGCTAACAATTTCATGTCTTTCTGTTTCATGTATGTATTATGTACATATATTTCTGCTTTAGAAATGATGATTATGTTGTTAGTTGAATGGTAAACAGTGAAAGAGATGCAGATTGCATTTACTGATTGTCCAGGGGTTGAGAAATACAAGAACAAAAAACATAACTTCTAATGAAAGGGAAAAAAGTCGGCCTGTAAAGAGTTCTAGAATAATTTCAAAGAGGGCAGAAAAGCACGTCGACTGGCATCATTCTCCCATTCTAGCTCTTCCCACCATTCCCGAAGTCCCTTAATGGTGACGTGATTCCCTTTTGCGCTGTCGGAGTTGAGGGGAAGCTTCTTCAGTTTCGGGCAGTTTAGTGTATGAATATGATTCAGACATGGGAAGGGCAGGGCACCCCAGTATATGCTCTTCAATTCTGGTAGAGAGGATAAATGAAGATTTTCAAGCTTCATAAATGGTGTAGGGTATGGAATTCCGACCACATCTGCAACTTCTCCAAGTTTTCTCTTGCTCAATATTTCTTCCATTTTTACACACGCAACAATCTCAACAGACCTTAGATTTGGAGCAAGAATCAGCCAGGTAATGTCCTTCAATTTTTGACACTTTGCAATTCTAACTTCCCTCAATGTGTAAAAGCGAGAAGTATAATCAGTAATAAGAGAAACCCTGCTATGTTGTGTTCCAATCTCCATATCCTCGATATTTTCACAGAGCAAGATATGTAATCTCTCCAGTCGCTCCATATTTTCCAAACATAAAACATCAAACACAATTGACTCCCTGAAATCTCTCAACTCTAGTGCTTCGGTGCAGCATCGAAGCAAGTGGATGCTTAGAAATCTTTCTAAAGCTGACATGCTTCTTATAGGTGGTATCCTAAGTAGATTCAAATGTTGCAAACCTTTCAATTCCTCTATAAGATTTTCATTATTATCTCCATCCAGAACATTGTCTTCCTCCTGATATCCTTCTGACATATACCACAATCTGAATATTTGCAGCTTGGAAAAACTAGATATCAAACGTTGAGGGATTTTTCTGAGAGAGTGCATGTTACTCAAGTCCAACATTTTCAGTTTTGTCAAGGATTTCAACTCCATTGGCAACTCTCTTAGACCGGTCCTCGATAGATCAATACATTCCAGAGAAATCAATTGTGAAATTCCAATAGGTAGTGCTTCTAAACATATGTTCACCGACAAATCCAAAACAGTTAGATGAGGCATGAACTGAAAGAAGTCATCGCTGATCACCTGCAACTCATTTTTTCCAAGAAATAAAGTTCGAAGGTTTGCACATTTAGGTGTTTCTCTCAGAACTTTAATATGATTTTGCATCACGGACATTCTTTTTGCACCATCCCATGCCTTAACATCTGGCTCTTCAAATAATTGAGCCCCTGCTTTTACAAAAAAGCTCTTTTCTTCTGCTTCAAGCTCGCATGCTATCCATAAACACATGTCTCGGATCACGTCATGCATCTTCACATATTCTTTTCCATCAAATGATTCTTCTGCTCTTTCCAATAAACATGCACTAAGAAGAGAGTTGATAATGTGTTCTCCTTGCATTTGAGCTTCACTAATTCTATCAAATTCATTCAACAACCCTTCACAAAACCAGTATTCCACTAATGTCTTTATTGGAATTTGATAATCTTCAGGATCCAGACAACAATATAGGAGGCAACTTTTCATTGTTGGAGTCAGGTTATTATAACTGAATTTTAAAAGTGGAAATACCTCTTTTTCCATTTTAGGTAAAGCCGACCGCTTTAACTTCTCGATCGCATATTTCCATTCCCCCGGAGTTTTCTTGAACGCCATAGCACGGCCGATTGTAATCAATGCAAGAGGCAGTCCACCGCACTCTTTGGCTACTTGTTCAGCTAGCTTCGGAATATCTGGGTGGCTGTTGAGGGTTTCATCTCCAACCTTGTCTTGGAACAATTTCCAAGCCTCTTCTGGTTTCAGGCACTCCACTTTAACTATCTTTCGAGCTTCCATTTCACCACAAACTTCTAACGATCGAGTAGTGAAAATAAGTTTGGAACCATTTTCTTGGGTTGGTTTTGGAATCCCAACTTTGTTCAGATCCACCCTCTCCCATAAATCATCCAATAATACAACAAATCTCTTGTTGCGCAAGATCCCATAGATAACCTCAGCTTTATGCTCAACACTTTTATTTGATCCACCCAAAACACCAATTTTCACACCAATCTTGTCTAGAATATTTTCAACATTGTAATCTCTAGACACCAGGGCCCAAATTACGACATCGAAATGATTAGGCGTAATGTTGAACTTGTTGTTGATTTGGGTTAAGAGTGTTGTCTTTCCAACACCTCCTATGCCGTAGAGGCCAATGATCCCCAAATCTTTGTCTATGATGCATCTCCATACCTCGTCAATCGTGGATTCAAGAGCAATTGGCTTCTCATCAGGTCTCACTACCACAGAAGCTACAGGCTGACTTTCTGCTACCTTCTCAAAAGCACCTTTACTCATGTGGTCTTTTATGTCTCGAAGCAATTTGGCCACTTTCTTCCCAAACTTGTAGCTAGCCACACAATTCTTGGAAACGCAGCTGCCTAGACACAAGTTATCTATTTCTTGTGGACCATCTGCAATCAAAATTTCAGCCTCTGCTATCATAGTTTGCCCTTTCGAAAGCCATAGCTGAACTCGCTCAAGTCGCATCAGTGATCGTTGTTCAGCCAGTTCGACCTCCCTTTGCACGTCGTTCCTGTGAACCCTCATTTCTTCAAGAGCAGCAGATAAAGTTGCAAGAGTTTGCTTTAGCTTGCGCACGTAATTAGCCTGACCGACAATGGAATCCCAGCCTCGAATGATGAAATTCTCGAAACCACATTGTATGGATAAGCAATTGCCCATGATTCTGGTAGCAGAGAAAACCTTTCAACTATGATGGGTATTTGTTTATTTTCAATAAAGAAAAGAGGAATCTTTCTCTACAACTGGTTGGTACTAATTGGTAGGTGCATGGTCCATGACATGACATGGTACGAAAACGACATAGAAAAACCAGGCAGAGCTGATAATCACCCTTTCAAACATGAGCTGTGTTTGATTGAGAAGTCTCACGTTCCTTTCAAATTTCTTCCGCTAGATTGACATTGCTTCTCATATCTGTACTGCTGAAAAATATCCCGCCATTGAGACCTAGAAGAGCATCCCTAGACATATAACCTCCATAGCTTTATATTTCGGAGAATAATGATCCTTGGACATGATTTCTGACAGGTAACACGTGATTTGTCAGAGTCAAAAATCAATAACAATTTAGTCAAATCAATCAGACCGAGTAACGGATCTAGGTGTTAAAAATGAGATAAAAAATTTCAATACTTTATTCTAAAAAAATTGGATATGCAAATTTTATTAATTTGTCCATTTCTAATTATAAGGAAACTAAATTTAACAATTTTCTCAAATAAGCACATACATCCGCCCCTTAATAGACCTGCTAACCTGCAAACAATTATAATGATCTTGCGCTGACACCAACACTAAAAGGATGGTTGAAATCTTTATGAAATCCATCTTTCTTCCTACACTTTGAAAACCAACATTACTAACCGTTTGATCATCGACTATAACTCTATGTTCAAATCAGAAGAGATAAAACCGTTCGAACCTGACATAACCATATTGTTGTGTGGTGTTTGATTACTTTGAATTTTGAAACCGGATATCAATTATTTGTAAGATTTTTTCCACTACATTTTTATTTCTTTGAAGCCCTTCAACAATATGGGTATCTGTCTATTTTCAATAAACAAAAGTGGAATCTTCCTCTGCAACTAGTTGGTTTGTGCAGGGCCCATGAATTTATTTTGCAATTACTATCGACATGACTATAAGCATACTCTTAAAATTTACATTTTTTAATATTTGTTATTAGAGACTCATTTTTTCAATACTTGTTATTATGAAGAAAATTTATTTTTTCAACACTTATTATTAGGAACAATTACATAAATAACGGTATGTAACCAGAACAATAACTGTTATGCAGTGGTAACGACATAGTCCAAATTGTTATATCTACAATTATCATGTCCACAATAGTATATGTTACTCCTATTAAAAATCAACAACCACGATACTTGTAGTGACTACAATATCATCTATTATGTTCACAATAGCAAAAAAACACAACTAAATCAATGAAATAAATACAAATTGTAATTTAAATCTCTAAGTTTTTTAGTTTCCTCAGGGTCCCCATAATCCTACGACGAGGTATGTCAGGCTGAAAAGATGGCATAAAAGCATTTCGAGTGGCTTCATTCTCCCATTCTAGCTGTTCCCACCAATCTTGGCTTCCTTCAATGGTGATGTGATTTTCTTTCGCGCTGTCAGAGTTGAGAGGAAGCTTCTTCAGTTTTGGGCAATCATCTATACAAATACGTTTCAGACATGGGAGGGGCAGGGCATCCCAGTACATGCTCTTCAATTCTGGTAGATCGATGAAAAAAAGAGTTTCAAGCTTCAGAAATGGTGTCGGGTACGGAATTCCCACAACATTTGCAACTTCTCCAAGTCTTCCCTCGCTCAGCATTTCTTCCATTTTTGCACACCTAGTTATCCAAAGAGACCTTAGATTTGGAGCAAGAAACAACCAGGTAACGTCCTTCAATTTGTAACAGCTAGAAATTCTAACTTCCCTCAATGTGTGGAAGCGTGAAGTATAATCAGTAATAACAGAAACCCCGCTATGCTGTCTTCCTGTTCCCATTTTCATTTCCTCCATGTTTTCACATCCCATGATATCTAATCTCTCTAGACCTTCCACGTTTTCTAAACATAAAACATTGAACACATTTGTCTCCCAAAAAGACCACAAATTTAGTGCTTCAGTGCAGCATCGAAGGCTTAGAAATCTTTGTAGAGCAGACATACTTTGTATTGGTGGTATCCTTAGTATATTAAGATGTTGCAGACTTTTCAATTCCTCTATAAGCTGTTCATTATCATCCCTATCCAGAACATTGTCTTCCTCTGGATAACTTCCTGTTGCCAGATACCCCAACCTGAATATTTGCAACTTGGAAAAACTAGATATCAAATTCTGTGGGATTCTTCTGAGATGCTGCATGTTACTCAAGTCCAACATTTTCAGTTTTGTCAAAGATTTCAACTCCATTGGCAACTCTTTTATACCGGTCCGCGATAGATCAAGACATTCTAGAGAAATCAATTGCGAAATTCCCTTTGGTAGTGCTTTTAAATCTATGTTAAATGACAAATCCAAAACAGTTAGATGAGGCATAAACTGAAAGAAGCCATCATTGATCACCTGCAGCTTATTTTGGCTAAGAAACAAAGTTCGAAGGCTAGGGCATTTAGGGGTTCCTCTCAGAACTTTAATCTGATTTTTCATCACCGACATTCTTTTTGCACCTTCCCATGCCTTAAGATCTGGCTCCTCTAGTAATTGAGCCCCTGCTTTTACGAAGAAACTCTTCTCTTTCTCTTCAAGCTCGCATGCTATCCACAAACCCATGTCACGGATCACATCATGCATCTTCACATATTCTTTTCTATTGGATGATTCTTCCACTCTTTCCAATAAAGAAGCCCTAAGAAGAGAGTTGATAATGTGATCTCCTTCCATTTGGGCTTCACTAATTTTATCTGATTCAAATAGTCCTTCACAAAACCAATACTCGACCAATGTCTTGATGGGAATATGATAATCTTCAGGATACAGAGAACAATATAGGAGGCAACATTTCATTGTAGGAGGCAGATAATCATAACTGAATTTTAAAAGCGGATATACCTCATTTTCCATTTTGGGTAAGATCGATCGCTTCAACTTCTTGATTGCATAATTCCATTCCCCAGGTGTCGTCTTGCAAGTCATGGCACGTCCGATTGTAATCAGTGCAAGAGGCAGCCCACAACACTCTTTGGCTACTTGTTGAGCTAGTTTCGGAATATCTGGATGGCTATTGAGGGTTTCATCTCCAACCTTGTCTTGGAACAATTTCCAAGCCTCTTCTGGTTTAAGACACTCCACTTTAATTTTCTTTCGAGCTTCCATTTCACCACAAACCTCCAACGACCGAGTAGTTAAAATAAGTTTGGAACCATTTTCTTGGCTTGGTTTTGGAATCCCAACTTTGTTCAAATCCACCCTCTCCCATAAATCATCCAATAATACAACGAATTTTTTGTTGCCCAAGACCCCAAAAATATCCTCAGCTTTCTGCTCAATGCTTCTATTCTTCCACGATTCATCGGAGAAACCAATTTTTCCACCTATGCTATCTTGGATCATCCCAACATTGTAATCTTTAGACACCAAAGCCCAAATTACAATATCGAAACCCTCCGGTGTGGTGCTGAACTTGTTGTTGATTTGAGTTAAGAGTGTTGTCTTTCCGACGCCTCCTATGCCGTAGAGGCCAATGATCCCCACTTCTTTGTCCACGATGCAGCTCCATACCTTGTCCATTGTGGATTCAAGAGCAACTGGACGCTCCTCAGGTCTTACTACCACTGAAGCTGCGGGCTGAGTCTCTGCTACCTTGTTAAAAATTCCTTTACCAGTGTGATCCTTTATGTCTTGAAACATTTTGGCCACCCTTTTCCCAAACTTGTAGGTAAACAGGCAATTCTTGGAAAGACAGCCGCCGAGACACAAGTTATTTATTTGTTGAGGGCCATCTGCAATCAGTTTTTCAGCCTCTGTTATCATAGTTTCTGCTTTTGAAAGCCATAGCTGAACTTCATCGAGACGCTTCAGTTGTCGTTGTTCATCCAGATCAACCTTCCTTTGCACGTCATTCCTTCGTGCCTTAAGTTCATCAAGAGCAGCAGATAAAGCAGGAAGAGTTTGTTTAAGCTTGCACACGTAATTAGCCTGTCCAACAATGGAATCCCAGCCTCGGATGAGGATATTCTGGAAACTAAATTGTACAGAGAAGCAATTTCCCATGGTTCTGGTAAATAAAACAAAGGAAACCAATGAGATAATTATTAAAAACATATATTACAGTGCCTCACATTACCTTATACCTAGTTTGGTTTAGGACAACATGCCTATATATAGCCAATTAGATGAAAATAAGGAATGGATGAAGGAAAAGTGAGTTTACCCCAGCAGGATTTGAAGGCGTGGACCAAGTCTGGGCTAATTGAAGGATTCTTTTTCCTCACACAACTGATTCACCTCTACGATCTGCTTTTTTTTCCTGGTGTTGTTGACTGTCATCAATCGGCGTTGATCACTCCGCCTCTTTATCTTCCACTTCTTCTCTGTTTGGATCTCCTACGGTCAACCCTTTCTTGGTGCTTGTTCTTCAGTGTTTTAAGGGTCAATGGGTGTATGAAGAGCTGCCAAAGTAGTAGGTGATGGTCACATGGTGGGTTCATGACCCCACAAATTATTTATTGTTTACAGTAATTCAAGAGGCAAAATACGATTAACGTATCACATGATGTTGTCTTTCAAATCTGCCTTCTACTTCTTTGAAATCAAGTATAGTGTCATAACATTTTTTAGAAAAAAATAATTAAATATTTTTTTTAAAACGATTATGACTTTTATTTTAGAAAATTAGATGGTTTTGAATTGATTTATATAAAATTGAAAGGAGTCGCCATCGATATTTGGGTTAAGTAAGTCGAATTTCTAAAAACGTTTTTTAAATAATTTTAAGAAAAATCATTTTATAAGACAAAATTGGTTTGCGTCATCAAAGATTCGATTAAAACGGATTCGGGAGTCGGTTACGTGTGAGGAAGGGTCAGCACCCCCACATCGCCCAAAATTGATACTAAAATCACTTACATGTTGTCGTAATGGTGGAAATGATGAATCGAATATAAAGTTAATTTATGATCCATTTGTTGAACATTAATTAATTTACTTCAAATTAATTAATTAGAGAAAATTCTTTAACTCGATAAAAATCTTGAAATTAGCAATCCTCATTCGGGAAAGCTATTTCAACTATTTTTTATCATTAAAAGAATATTCCCTCATAATTGATTGTAAAAAATGCGAATCGAATATAAAAATGAAAATCGATCTTTGCATAAAATAAAACGCTATTTAGTAATATGCATCACATTGTTCGAATTAAAATACGAGATGAATTAATTAACAAAATAAAGTTGATTTATTTCAAGTTCACATTTTGTTAAAATGCCTTATCGGGTCGCATCACTTCGACCAAGTGAAGTTTTCCACGTTCATTCTACAAATCGGTGTTCTTGAAAAACATTCGAATAATATTAATATATAAAGAAATAAAATAGAAACAAATATGATTACAAATGACAAATAAAATATTTATAACATAAAATAATAACATTTATTTATAACCTGAAATTTCAACTACCCTCAATGTGTGGAAGCGTGAAGTATAATCAGTAATAACAGAAACCCCGCTATGCTGTCTTCCCATTCCCATTTTCATCTCCTCCATATTTTCACAATCAAAGATGCATAATCTCTCCAGACGCTCCATGTTTTCTAAACATAAAACATCAAACACATTAGTCTCCCTAAAACCGCTCAACTCTAGTGCTTCGGTGCAGCATCGAAGCAAGTGTAGGCTTAGAAAACTTTGTAGAGCAGGCATGGTTTTTATTGGAGGTATCCTTAGTATATTCAGATGTTGCAGACTTTTCAGTTCCTCTATAAGCGTTTCATTATCATCCCCATCGACAACATTGCCTTCCTCTGGATAATCTCTTGTTGCCTGAGTCCCCAACCTGAATATTTGCAACTTAGAAAAACTAGATATCAAATTCTGTGGGATTCTTCTGAGTCTCAACATTTCACTCATGTCAAACATTTTCAGTTTTGTCAAAGATTTCAACTCCATTGGCAACTCTGTTATACCACTATAAGATAGATTAAGACATTCTAGAGAAGTCAATTGTGAAATTTCTTTTGGTAGTGCTTCTAATTCACCGTTCCACGACAAATCCAAAACAGTTAGATGACGCATAAACTGAAAGAAGCCATCGTTAATCACCTGCAACCTATTTTCGCTAAGAAACAATGTTCCAAGGTTAGGGCATTTAAGTGTTTCTCTCAGAACTTCAATTTGATTTTGCATCACTGACACCCTTTTTGCACCTTCCCATGCCTTACCATCTGGCTCCTCTAGTAATTGAGCCCCTGCTTTTACAAAAAAAATATTTTCTTCTGCTTCAAGCTCGCATGCTATCCACAAACACATGTCACGGATCACATCATGCATCTTCACACATTCTTCACCATCTCTTTCCAATAAAGAGGCCCTAAGAAGAGAGTTGATAATGTGATCTCCTTCCATTTGGGCTTCACTAATTTTATCAGATTCAAACAGCCCTTCACAAAACCAATACTCCACTAATGTCTTTGTGGGAATAGGATAATCTTCAGGATACAGACAACAATATAGGAGGCAACATTTCATTGTGGGATCCAGATAATCATAACAGAATTTTAAAAGCGGATATACCTCATTTTCCATTTTGGGTAATCTGGATTGCTTCAACTTCTTGATTGCATAATTCCATTCCCCAGGTGTCGTCTTGCAAGCCATGGCACGTCCTATTGTAATCAGTGCAAGAGGCAGCCCACAACACTCTTTGGCTACTTGTTCAGCTAGTTTCAGAATATTTGGATGGCTAGTGAGGGTTTCATCTCCAACCTTGTCTTGGAACAATTTCCAAGCCTCCTCGAATTTCAGACAGCCCACCTTAATTTTATGCCGAGCTTCCATTTCGCCACAAACCTCAGACGACCGAGTGGTGAAAACAAGTTTGGAACCATTTTCTTGATTTGGTTTTGGAATCCCAACTTTATTCAAATCAACTCTCTCCCATAAATCATCCAATAATACAATGAACTTTCTGGTGCGCAGAACCCCATAAATATCCTCAGTTTTCTGCTCAAGGCTTCTATTTTTCCAGGATTCACCGAAAAAACCAATTTTCCCACCAATACTATTTTGGATCTTCTCAACATTGTAATCTTTAGACACCAGCGACCAGATTACAATGTCGAAACCCTCTGGTGTGGTGCTGAACTTGTTGTTGATTTGGGTCAAGAGAGTTGTCTTTCCGACGCCTCCTACGCCATAAAGGCCAATGATCCCCACATCTTTGTCCACAATGCAGCTCCATACCTTGTCGATTGTGGATTCAAGAGCAATTGGTCGCTCATCAGGTCTTACTACAACCGAAGCTGCGGGTTGAGTCTCTGCTACCTTCTCAAAAACCCCATTACGAGTGTGATCCTTTATCTGTTGAAGCGTTTTGGCCACCTTTTTCCCAAACTTGTAAGCAGGCAGGCAATTCTTGGAAACGCAGCCGCTGAGACACAAGTTATTCATTTGTTGAGGGCCATCTGCAATCAAATTTTCTGCCTCTGTTATCATAGTTTCTGCTTTTGAAAGCCATAGTTGAACTTCATGGAGTCGCTTCAGTTGTCGTTGTTCATCAAGATCAACCTTCCATTGCACGTCATCCCTTCGTGCCTTCAGTTCATCAAGAGCAGCAGATAAATTAGGAAGAGTTTGTTTAAGCTTGCACACATGATTAGCCTGTCCAACAGTGGAATCCCAGCCTCGGATGAGGATATTCTCGAAATTAAATTGTAATGAGAAGCAGTTGCCCATGATTCTGATGAGAGGATCTGGAGTTTGATGATTTGAGTAAAATTAAACACACACAAAAACAATCTAGAGATTGGTTTTTGTTATGGAGGAAAGTTGAAACAAAAACAACAAAGAAGAAATCAAAGTTGAACTAAAATGATGAGAAAGCTTCAAAAAAAAATTCTGGGATATAAATGAGAAGTTTTTGGTTTTGGTTTCGAAGGTGAGTACTGAGTAGGCAAAGGATTTGTGTTATAAAATTACTGCAAAATGCAGAGAAAACCCTTAAACTAACAGCAAATATGGAATCAGAATAGTGGGAATTGTGCTTTAGTAGTGGGTTGGTTAGAAAAGATGAACCTTCATTTAAAAATTGCAACTCCTTTGGAAGTGATTGGCTTGTGCATGGCCCATGCATTTCTTTTACCGATATGACATGATGCCAAGACGACTAAGAAAAAAAATGTCTTGGCACTTTACTTTTTCGAAATGTCGTAAAGCAGAGTTAATTGGCAATTTTATAAACAAAAGGTGCTTGACTGAGTAGAAACCAATAAAAATTTGCTCTCACACTTTCCTAGAAGCTTCAATAAATGCGTTTGATTACATTGAAGCAGAGAGTCTAAATTATTTGCAATATTTTTACTCAGAGGACAGAAGAGACAGTGTAAGATGGACTGAAGGATAACTCAGCTGTTAACCCTTCTTTGACCTTATAATGAATGCACTTCCATGGAAGATAGCTGCTTTAACGGAGGAAAAATAATGACATATTACTCTCCATGGATTTAAATTGCGATTGCGGCAGCATTTGCGGTTACATTTATCGCGATTGCAGACATAATGGACGCTATTTCCATTACGGGAATGGCGATTGTGTAAAAATGATTTCGGACGACACCATTACCGCCATATAACATCTATTTGGCTATTCCGATAGCGGACCGCTATCTAAATCCATGTTTCTATCTTGAAAATGATTACAAGGATGGTGCTCAAAGAAACAAAGGTCCGTTTCTCGCTCAACTACCGAGGCTGAGTACCGTAGTGTTGCGGATGCTGCCTCTGAGGTCGCGTGGCTGAAGACCTTGCTGTTAGACATGGGCGCTAAGTGCACAGGTGTACCAACAATATGGTGCGATAACTCGAGTGCTGTTGCTGTTGCTGTTAGTGCAAATCCGGTACTTCATGGGCGATCCAAACATGTTGAATTGGACGTACATTTCATTAGGGAGAAAGTGGCCGCTGGAACATTGGGAGTGAACTATGTGCCAACTGAAAAATCAGATTGCAGATGGGTTAATTAAGCCTCTCACCAAGCCTCGTTTGGTTATGTTTCGTTCATATGTTTATGTAGAAGAAGGTGTGGGAGAGGTAAAGAGTGGGGAAAATGTTAGTAAATGAGTATATTCCTGTTCCAGTTGAGAAGTCACCCATAAAAGAGGAGTATTCATTTGGACTCGGAAACTGCGATATCGAGGGAGAATCGATAAGTTACCAAGCCTGCTAAGATCTCTTCCTCTTGACATAGAATCTTATCTGTGCTTTGAGCTTCAATTTCCATGTAACCTCGACGAGGTTGATGCTAATACCATATGCAACAACCGAAGTAGCAAGATCCCTAGTGTTGGTGTTTGGCAGCTGGAAGTTGTTGGTCCTGGTGAACCTCCAGATTGTTGTGAAATTCGGGTTAATTTCCACCAATAACAGATTCACCGTGAAAACTATTATCTAGGTGACTAGTGTGAAAACGATTGTACTAAAAATCACCCCAAGGTAGATTCCCAGGAAAGAGGAGGGGTCACAATGGTCCCTCTTAAAACCCACTTTCCTTAGACAGAACTACCAAGACAAGTAATTTTAATAGGACAATAATTGACAACAACTATACCCGACAATAGCTATTAAATAGACATAAAAGAGAACACCAAAATATTTCACTAATAGAGGAAATATTACAAAGAGAGAAAGAATACAAATAGCCTTTAAAATAGAAGAAGGCTTATTTTTGTGGGATGATTAACTAAGGAGGAGGAGGGCTTTATTTATAACAAAAGAATTTCCCCTCCTCCTTATACACAACCAATGTGGGACTTTTGCCAAAAACCAACAAATCTCCACCTTGGCAAATTCCACACACATCTCTAAAAAACAATCTTTTAATTTGTAACAATATTGACCAAATCTAAACAATGTTTAAACTTGACCGCAGTTACCACTTTTGTCAACATATCAGCAGGATTCTCAGTGGTCCGAATCTTCTGGATTATGACTCCACCTTCTTCTAGAATCTCTCGTACAAAGTGATATCGAACATCAATATGCTTCGTCCTTGCATGGTAAACCTGGTTCTTTGCTAAATGAATAGCACTCTGACTGTCACAGTGCACTTTGATGTGCTTTTGTTCCATTCCCAATTCACCAAGCAACCCTTGAAGCCAAATTGCCTCCTTCACAGCCTCTGTAACTGCCATATACTCTGCCTCTGTAGTAGACAAAGCCACTGTTGACTGTAAGGTGGACTTCCAACTGACTGGTGCCTTTGCAAATGTAAACACATAACCAGTAGTTGATCGACGCTTGTCCAAATCACGTGCATAGTCTGAATCACAATACCCAACTACACACTGACCATCTTGTTTGTCCTGCTGAAAGACCAAACCAACATCTACGGTGTTTAGAATATACCGCAGAATCCATTTCACAGCTTGCCAATGCTCCTTTCCAGGATCATGCATATACCTGCTCACGACCCCAATTGCCTGTGAAATATCGGGTCTCGTACACACCATTGCATACATCAAGCTACCAACAGCACTTGCATACGGAACCTTTGACATGTATTCCCGTTCTGCATCATCCTTAGGTGACATGGATGCACCGAGCTTGAAATGAGGAGCAAGAGGTGTACTAACTGGTTTTGACATCTCATTTATGCCAAAACGTTTTAGTACCTTCCTCAGATATTCTTTCTGAGACAAACAAAGCCTCCCCAATTTCTTATCCCTTGATATCTCCATGCCTAGAATCTTCTTCGCTTCACCAAGATCCTTCATCTCAAACTCTCTGTTCAATTGAGTCTTTAGTTTCGCAATTTCTGTCTGACTCCTGGAAGCTATCAGCATATCATCAACATAAAGAAGAAGATATATATATGATCCGTCTTCTAGCTCACGTAAATACACACAATGATCATATTTGCTTCTTGTGTACTTCTGCCCTATCATAAACTTGTCAAATCGCTTGTACCACTGCCTTGGAGATTGCTTCAATCCGTACAGCGATTTTTCTAATTTGCACACCATCTCTTCTTTTTCAGCAACTTTGAATCCATCTGGCTGAGTCATGTAGATTTCCTCATCCAAGTCTCCATGTAAAAATGCAGTTTTTACATCCATCTGAACTAGTTCCAAATCCAACTGCGCTACCAAAGCCAACAAAATTCTGATGGAGGAATGTTTTACAACTGGAGAAAATACTTCATTATAATCAACTCCCTCCGTTTGAGCGTAGCCTTTAGCCACCAATCTTGCTTTGTAGCGGATGTTATTCTTGTCAGGAAATCCATCTTTCTTTGCATATACCCACTTGCACCCAATTGCCTTCTTTCCCTTCGGAAGACTAGCTAGTTTCCACGTCTGATTCTTTTGAAGGGATTGCATTTCTTCATTCATGGCAATCCTCCACTTTTTATGTTCTGAACTTTGAACTGCTTCATTAAAAGTGGCAGGAACGTCATCAATTGCAATTGGTGATGCAAAAGAGACCATATCAGCATAACGAGCAGGTTGTCTAATGGTCCTCTTTCCCTTTCTGAGTGCAATTGATTCATGTTGCTGTGGAGGTTCTTGGGTCTGAACCTCTTCTTCATCTGACTCTTCTTCTACCATAGGAGAGTCAACATCATTTCTTTACTGGTTGGGACAAATTTGCTTCCTTCAAACTCCACCTTTTTGGGAGTTCCATCTGTCTGCTCCAATTTTTCTGAAGTCACCTTCTCAACATGGTAGATTCATCAAAGGTAACATCCCTGCTGAAGATTATTTTCTTTGTTTCTGGACACCAAAGACGATAGCCTTTCACACCAGAGGTGATCCCCATAAAAATCGCCTTCTTTGCTCTTGGATCCAGCTTTGACTCCTTAACATGGTAGTATGCAGTGGAACCAAACACATGTAAGGAATCATAATCTGTAGCAGGTACTCCAAACCATTTCTCTAATGGTGTTTTACCACCAATAGCAGTCGATGGTAAGCGGTTGACAAGGTGACAAGCATAGACCAAAGCCTCAGCCCAAAATTCTTTGCCTAACCCAGCATTAGACAACATACACCGAACCTTCTCCACTAATGTCCGGTTCATACGCTCTGCCACTCCATTCTGTTGTGGTGTACCTCTGACAGTGAAGTGCCTAACAATACCTTCCTCTTCACAGACTTTCAGAAATGGATCATTTTTGTACTCTCCACCATTGTCTGTACGGAGACGTTTGATTTTTCTGCCTGTTTGAGTCTCCATCATCTTTTTCCATTTAAGGAAAAATCCTAGCACCTCATCCTTTGTCTTCATTGGATACACCCAAACTCTCCGGGAAAAATCATCAACAAAGGTGACATAATAGTGTGTTCCTCCCAATGAAGTTGTCTTGGAAGGCCCCCATACATCTGAATGAACATAATCCAAAATACCTTTAGTATCATGGATTGCTGTTCCAAATTTCACCCTCGTCTTCTTCCCTTTGATGCAATGCTCACAAAAAGCTAATTTGCAAGCCCGAGCACCCTTCAATAATCCTTGATCTATCAGTAATTTCAAGGATTTTTCACCAACATGCCCCAAGCGCATATGCCATAACCTGGTTGCTTCTGACTCCTGTTCATCAGTAGAAGCTGCCACTGCTGCTGTCCCAACAATTGTACTACCCAGAAAGTAATACACATTGTTTCTTTTTCGGATTCCCTTCATTATCACCAGTGCACCAGAGATAATCCTCATAATCCCATCTTTTGCCCTCACTTCTAAACCTTTTGACTCTAAGGTTCCCACAGAGATGAGATTTCTCATTAAATCTGGTACATAATGGACACCTGTTAAGGTTCTGATTGATCCATCCTGATTCCTCAAGCGAATTGAACCAATCCCAAGTGTGTCAAGAGGGGAATTATTTGCTGTGTAGACAATTCCACCTTTTAGTTCTTTAAAATCAAAGAACCATTCTCTATTGGGGGTCATATGGTGGCTACAAGCTGAATCTAACAGCCATGAACTGGAACAGCTGGTTGATGGCGTAGCAGCGAATGCGAAATCTGAATCTCCATCATCATACTCGACCACATTTGATTCTGAGACAGCCTTCCCCCTTTCAGGTTTGCCTTTATTCTTTAGCTTGGGACATTCTTTCTTCCAGTGCCCTTTTTCTCGACAAAAAGCACATTCATCTTTGCTCAATCTGGACTTTGACTTCGATCTCCCTCTGCTTCCTTTATTCTGACTCTTGGAACGGCCTCTAACAACAAGAGCTTCTGCTTCGACACTTGTGTTTTCTTGTTTGTCTTTCTTTCTCAATTCATAACTATACAAGGCAGCAGTTACTTCACTGAGAGACACATCAACCTTCCCATGAAGTAGAGTAGTTTCAAGATACTCAAACTCATCAGGAAGTGATCCCATCAACATCAGAGCCAGATCTTCGTCTTCAAAAGTCACGTCCATATTCATCAGATCAGTCACCAGCTGATTAAAGCTAGTAATGTGATCATTCATAGTGGTACCTGGTACATAGTTGAAGCGGAACAGTCTCTTTTTCATGTAGAGTTTGTTCTGACCGCTTTTCTTCAAAATTTCTCCTCCAGTGCCTTCCACAATTTACTTGCAGAAGTTTCCTTAGAAAATGCATACTTCTGCTCTCTAGAAAGACACGATCGAATAGTACCACATGCCATTCTATTGATCCTCTTCCATTCTTTCTCCTCAACATCATCTGGTTTCTCTCCTTCAATAGCAATGTCTAGACCCTGCTGAAATAGGGCATCTAGAACCTCGCTTTGCCACATGCCGAAATGACCGTGCCATCAAAAATCTCCACTGCAAATCTAACATTTGTCACAGCATTTCTTGCCAAAATTGAAGATGAAGAAGCGTCTGCCATTTCTGCTACAAATTCTATTTAATAGCTGCCAATGCAGAATGTCAATTATCCCAAGGAAATTTTTCTGATGTGGAAGATCAGCCTAAGCCGCAACCACAGAGCATACTAAAATAAACCAAGAGCTCTGATACCAATTGTTGTGAAATTCGGGTTAATTTCCACCAATAACAGATTCACCGTGAAAACTATTATCTAGGTGACTAGTGTGAAAACGATTGTACTAAAAATCACCCCAAGGTAGATTCCCAGGAAAGAGGAGGGGTCACAATGGTCCCTCTTAAAACCCACTTTCCTTAGACAGAACTACCAAGACAAGTAATTTTAATAGGACAATAATTGACAACAACTATACCCGACAATAGCTATTAAATAGACATAAAAGAGAACACCAAAATATTTCACTAATAGAGGAAATATTACAAAGAGAGAAAGAATACAAATAGCCTTTAAAATAGAAGAAGGCTTATTTTTGTGGGATGATTAACTAAGGAGGAGGAGGGCTTTATTTATAACAAAAGAATTTCCCCTCCTCCTTATACACAACCAATGTGGGACTTTTGCCAAAAACCAACACAGATGGACATGGCGACGACGACCATCATCATTAATTGCACTTTTCAGTTTGTTTTTCCATATTGGAATAATATTGGAGAGGATGGAACAAAGTCCAGTATACGGTGCATTGCACCTTCAAATGTTCAAAAACCTGTCATGTTTGGTTTCTGATTGGCCGTTGGTCTTGTTTAAGGTGGTTCTTTAGACGCAGTGTGATCATCTTTTTTTATCTGTGAATCTTCTTAGGTTTAACTTCATTGCTTTGCCAAATAATTTATGGCTACCGCCGTCATTATTTCATTGATCATGCTAAATTTCGAAGGAATCTTACAGGTTTCATCGCATTCAATCGGATTGGCTTCAGGCTAAGTAATTTTGGGTTTTTAAATTTTCAAAGTTATTTCCATGTTGGTGTTATTACGAGTTCAGGGTCACTTTACCTAAATTGTTACAACGTTAATGTGACGATGTTGTGACAATTTAGATATATTCGATAACAATTTAGATAATTTTGTGCTCAAAATATTACAAACTTTGAATTTCCAGTAAGTTAAAACTTTGAATCATGCTATTTCATCGTACTCTAATTTTTTTTTATTTGAGAAAATTATAGATTAATAATGAATCGTTTTCTTACTTTTCAAGTAAATATTGCTTTGCCGATTCGAACTAATAACATGATTCCGTCTCTAATGAACCAACCGTTCGTCATCAATTTTAGAGCAGGTGCTCGGGTAAGCTGGGGCCAGATTTGCTCCTTGAAATCTGAGGGAGGCCTGGGGCTAAGGAACCTGTTGGATTGGAGCAAAGCCTGTTGTTTATTGCTCATAAAGAAAATTTTAGCGGGGAAGGCTCACTCTGGATTGCCTGGATCAATGCATACTGTTTTAGAACTACTGACTTCTGGAATGTTGATTGCAAGATCCACTTCAGTTGGATTCTGGTTAAATTGCTTAAGCTAAGAAGTGAGGCTCTGAGTCTGTTCTGCTCTGGAAGTAACTGGGCTCAAATTAAGGTTAGTTGGATATGGGAAAAACATTCGTAGCAGATTTGTGAAGGTTAGCTGGCATCGTCTGGTGTGGTTTCCAGGCCACATTCCTAAATTCTCTTTGATTTCCTGGATGGCTATTTTAGACAGACTGCCCACAAAAGACAGGCTTGCAAAGTTTGGTCTGACTACTGATAATGCTTGTGGCTTATGTAATTCTGGTATTGAATCCCGCAATCACCTCTTTTCTGAGTGTTCATATGCAAAGAGTATTTGGTGTGCTGTTCTTCTCTCCTGTGGTCTTACCCAGGAGTCCCTAAGTTGGAGTGACAATCTCCAATGGCTGCTGCAGAACCTCAAAGGTAAATCTCTTCTGGTTCATTTACTCAAGCTGACTTGGACCGGATTTGTGTACTACACTTGGGAGGAACAGAATCATAGGCTCTTTAGAGGTTTGTCTCGTTCAAATGAAATTATTGTAAGTAGTATTAAGGATGCAGTGAGGATTAAATTGTACAGATCTCGTATGAACAGGCTTGATACTGTAAATTTGCAACTGTGTTCAAATTGGGGGTTGGTATAGCTGTATAGGGAATGTACAGGGGTATACGTTGTATAGCAATTTGTTTGCTTCTTTTTGGATGAATGAATTTTACTTGTCCAAAAAAAATGGTGTAGGGTATGGAATTCCCAACACATCTGCAACTTCTCCAACTTTTCCCTCGCTCAGTGTTTCTTCCATTTCTTCACACTCCCTTATCTCAAGAGACCTTAGATTTGGAACAAGAATCAGCCAGGTAACGTCCTTCAATTTGTCACAACATGAAATTACTTCATTCAATGTGTGGAAGCCAGAAGTATAATTATCGGAGAAATCCTGCCATGAAGTTTTTCCATTTTCATCTCCTCCATATATCTACAAAATTTAATATATAATGTCTCCAGACGCTCCATGTTTTCTAAACATAAAACATTTAACACACTTGTCTCTCCCCAAAATCGATCAACTCTAGTTCTTCGCTGCAGCATCGAAACAAGTGGAGGCGTAGAAAACTTTGTAGAGCAGACTTGCTTGTTATTGGTGGTATCCTTGGTATATTCAGATGTTGCAAAATTTTCAGTTCCTCTATAAGCTTTTCATAATCATTACGCCAATCCAGAATGTCGTAACCGGTTTTCACCCGGGCACGAAATTTTTTACTTGGAGGGAAAAGTGATGTGAATAAATGGTTTTTAAAATAATTTGGGAGTCGCCATCGGCCTTTTGGGTCAGGTAGGTCGAATACCTAAAAATTATCTTTTAACAGAATTTTTAAGAAAACATCAGTTAAAAGATGAACTGATCTGCGTTTATAACCAAAAATTCTTTCTTTTTAATAATAAAAAAGGATTCGTGGTCGGTTACGTTTAGGGAAGGATTAGCACCCCTACAACACCAAAAATTTGTACTTTTTAATTATAAATTGTCTCTATTTTTTAAAAATTCAAAATATATTTAATTTATAATCCTATTATTTCAAAATTATAATTATGAGAAAAAAATAATTTATATATATTTAAAAATAAATATTTATTTATTTAGAAATATCAGAAAATGACTTCTAGGTGCCTTAAGACAGCTCTTTTCTTCGATATTAATAAATATTAATATAATAATTTAAATAAAATTAAATTATTATTTTTTATAATATTTAATTTTAAAATACCAGAATAGGACATCCAGTTGTATTAAGACTGCCCTTTTCTTCGATATTGAAAAATAAATATTAAAATAATTTATGTAAAAAAATATAAATTATTATTTATTATATATATATATATATAACTACATAATAATAATAAAAATAACATTTAAATATATAAACAAGTAAAATTAAAAACAATAAAACTACAATTAGAACTATATATTTAAAAGCAGTAAAATAAAAGAAAATATTTAAAATTAGTGACTAGATTATAATAAAATTAAAATTCAATACCTAATTCATAACTAATTATTTAAAATTATAAGGATTAAACATGCTATTTTCCTTATTTATTAATTTAGTGACTAAAATAAAATTATAAAAATAAAGAGCAATAACTTAAAGGACTAACTTTAAAGAAATTAAAATTAAAGACAAATTAAAAATAATTATTGAATATAAAAAGGCTAAATTAAAATAAATAAAATATACAAAGTTAAAATTAAAGCATTCAGTAAAGGACTAAATTGAAAGAAATAAATAAAAATAACACCAAATTGTATTAGAAATAAATAACAAAAACATGAATGACCAAAATATAATCAACAAAAAATAGCATCCAAAATTAAAATATAACAAAATGCAAATATGATTGGAATGTAAACAAATAAATCTGCATGTCCGAAATTAAAATAAAATGAAGTGCAAGAGTAACCAAAATGTAGTTTGTGGCTAAAGTATGGGGACCTAAGTGATGGTTAGACCAAAAGTAGTTATCAGAACGCGAAAGGAGACTAAACAAGGAGGACTAACTTGCGAGTTTCCCCAAAATTTATATTAAACCCCCATTTTCATTCTGTTTCACTTTCAAACCCACCTAAACAATTCATGGGTCTTCCTCACGCAGCAGCCGCTCCCAACACAGCTCACCAATGTCGGCAGCAAACGCTCTCCGACCACCATCACCGGTGGTCGATCTACTTAGACAAACCCCCTATGACCCTAGAACTTTCTCTCCTTCAACTCTAAACTCAAAAATAAGACCTCTAATCCACATGCAAAACCTCATAACCACTAACCCGAATCCATATAGATCTCTATGACACCAACTCCGGCGAAGATATGACTCGAGCTAAGGTAAACGCATTCTTCTATTTTCTTATATTTTTTTATTTGAACATTGCTAAAAATAAGTATATAGAAAGTAAAAAAAAATGCTCACTGTTATATTTGGTATATTGCTTCGAAAAGGAAAAAAATGAGGAGGATCCCTCTTTTACATATTTGTTCTCTTCAAAAAATGGTGGCCGAGAGAAGAAGTGCCTCCTTTTTACATTGAGATTAGGGTTTTTATAACCCTTTACAATTATGAAAATAAAAATCTAAATTAGTTGTTGTTGTTTTCTGATTTGTTGATGAGGATGCTAGGACGTGGACGGTGCTCAGGAGTCCACAGGTGGAGCTGCCAGAAATTACTGGAATGTGGAGGGATAGATGGGTTGCTTGCTGGAAGTTACTGGATGGAGGGGGAACAACTGGTTTGGGAACTGCTGGTGTTTGTTAAAACGTGGAGGGGGCAGCTGTTCTTACTGGAAGCTGCTGAAACGTGGAAAAAGGGTAACCATGGGTTGCTGTCGGCGTGGAGTGGAAGCTGCTAAAATGCTAAAGTAAAAACAAAAATGGTGATTACAGCTGCCCCTCTTTTCTTGTTACTGTGGAACAGGAATAGAGCAAAGACATAAAGCACCATTTTTTGTTTGAACTATTCAAACTTCTGAGCTAGAAGTTATATTCTTCTTATTACGAACTTTTTCTAGAAATGTTGATCCTCAAAAGAGGTGTTGTTGATTCAACTTCATATGTGATTAATTAAGGCAATGTTGAACAAGTTCTTCTCATTATGAACTCCCTCTTCCTTTTCAGATGAGTTCTTCTCATTATGAACTCTTTCTGGAAATGTTGATGCTGATATATCTCTTTCTGTGATAGAATCACGCAAAATGTTGAACAAGTTCTTCTCTTCAGATGAATTCTTCTCATTATGAACACTTCTGGAAATGTTGATGATGATCTATCTCCTTATGTGATAGCGTCGAGCAAAAGGTTAAACAAGTTCTTCTCCTTCTTCAGATGAGTTCTTCTCATTATGAACTCCTTCTGGAAATGTTGATCTTCAAAAGAGGGATTATTGATTCAGCTTCATATGTGATGAATTAAAGCAAGGTTGAACAAATTCTTCTTATTATGAACTTTTTCTCCTTCTTCAGATGAGTTCTTCTTATTATGAACACTTCTGGAAATATTGATAATGATCCATCTCTTTCTATGATAGAGTCATGCAAAAGGCTGAACAAGTTCTTCTCATTATGAACTTCTTCTTCCTCTTCAGATAAGTTCTTCTCATTATGAACTTTCTTCGGAAAAGTTAATTCATCAAGTGATGAATTCAGGCAAAAGGTTGAACAAATTCTTCTCATTATGAATTTCTTCTTCCTCTTCAGATAAGTTCTTCTCATTATGAACTTTCTCTGGAAATATTGATCTATCAAGTGATGAATTAGAGCAAAAAGTTGAACAAGCTCTTCTCATTATGAACTTCTTATTCTTTCTTCAGATGAGTTCTTCTTATTATGAACTCGCCCTGGCAATGCTGGTCCATCGAATGATAAATTCAAGCGAAAAGTTGAACAAGTTCTTCTCATTATGAACTTATTCTTCCTTCTTCAGATGAGTTCTTCTCATTATGAACTCTTCTAGAAATGTTGATCCATTGAATGATGGATTTGAACTTTGCTAAAATCTTTGAAATTCCTGTCAAATATTCAACATGGATAAAATGAATGAAAATGCTCCTATTTTGCAAATGTCTAAATATGATGCATGAATGTTGATGCAATCTTCATTTGACTTCAAAATGGTGAACTCGGTTTTCCTCCACTTCATCATTTATTGCCAGGGTCACCTCTGGATATCAGTGTAGCAACTTATGCTATCAAGCTTGCATTTCTGAAGAACCATCTGATCAACTTGTATCTTTATGTCTTCTTTGATTCATGAAAGTCTCAGAAGAATTGTTTCATTTGTGGAACTCTTGTCGTAGTCAGAACTATGACCTTGATGCCCCATTTTGTCTTGGATAAAACCAACTTTCTTTGCTTGGAGTTGTGCAGAAATCCGATAAAGCTTTCATCTTTGAAAAGAGAATCTGTCATCTTTAAAAAGGGAATCTATCATCTTTGAAGAGTGTAGATGTATATATGCCTGACTCAGCAAGGATTAATTGGGAGAGTAGAGTCTGTTCTGTTTTAACTCTTGAAACACATCACAAGGAAGATTTATTCCAATTCCTTTCATGTTTCCATATATAATCAGATCTCGAATAAGGCAACTTGGATCATATCATATCGAGATGCTTAACAACAACATGTCATTCAACCTTAGTTGGTACTACTAGTTTCTTGTTTAAAATTTCAATTCTCCTTCTGTGGAAAGAAATCTTCATCTTGTATAAATAAAGGAAAACCATATGATAACAACATTGGTTTAACACCATAATCACTGGTTCATAAAACATTTGACAACAAATTCTTCATCTCCTGAGGCTTCTGCTCGAATTACTGGTCAATAAAGCTCTTTGCATGGTTTTCAAAGTTTTTGTATGATGTCACAAAACCACTTGAGAACAAAACTCAGTGGGAATACAGGTGAAATACTGGTATGACCAAAAAAATAATTGGTCAAATTCACAAAATGTGCTGGTGTCGAATTGAATATGAGACACTAATTGATCTCGATATCATCCTGGGCAAGGGAAAATGTAATACTGATCACGTTTTCTTCTGTAATGAGCATTGTAGAAAGTAGAAATACTTCAGCTATAGGATCCATGTACAGAAAGATATCTGTGGAATTCTTGCTGCTGGGGATGAAACGCACATGATAAAACCCAAAATAGATAAAAATTCAGTTCAGTCCTGGCTGGCAATGAAAACCCCAGTAACAACGGGAATAACAGTAATATAAGTGAATCGAGTCTCCCTTTCCAATGTCATCGATTAAGCGAAAACTATTGTGAAAAACAGCTTCGTAATTCCAACAGTATGGTATGAAACTAACTGCCAGGAAATCTCAAAGAAATATTTTCAATTGTCACCGAAACAGAGAATACAAAATTCAAAGCTGAGATCTCGAGGAACTGAACCCTGGATCGAATAGTCTGCATGGGGACCATCTTTATTCATGCAACCATGATGTAGCTTAACAAAGAACACGTTGTCATGTGATACATGGTTAAGAAGATTGGGTACTTGAAACCATACTTGCTGAGTAGATATTTGTTCAACAACATGATCATAATATAACTGCTTGATGAACGAAGCAATTATGTATAGTCAGCTCGACTATCACTGTTTCACCATTTTCATTCTTCACACATTTCTGTCTCATTGGAAATATTTGTTCAAGTCAATGATCTTGACACAAGATGTTGTGGGCCTTCAGCATGCCCCAACATTGGCTAATACAAGTGTTCAAAATGCATCAACAGTTCTGATTCTGATTGAAATGGGCTTTCAGCATGCCCCAGCATTTTGCTGATTCAACTCTCAATGTATGTTTTACTGGAATATCATGATCCTCATGAGGTCCAATTTTGACAATGCAATGTGGTGCTTGTAGCTTTCTTCATGCCCCAAATCTGTTTATCTTGAATACTCTCATTCAGGTGTCACTAAACAGTAGTATTGTCAAGTAAGTGGAGGAAATCTCTTCATGTTGTCACAAACTTAAGAACTATTCCATCATTCTGACAGAAACGTCTGAGATATGTGTCTTCTAAATGAGGTGATCATTTTCTGTATCTGGAGGGATTTAGTCAGACAGAGCAGTGAAAATAGCTTGGTAATTCGTTCCAGGCTGACACAGTGGCTTATCATCTTTCAGTGAAAGCCATCTCTGAAATATACTTTTCTGTGGGAGAGAAACCAATTTATGCAAACAATAATCTGATGCAATAACAAGACTACATATACAGTGGTACAGGCTTTTCAAAAATCTACACCCATGCAACATGTTGATTCTAATAATAACTCATCTGATTATGAAGCGATCTTTCAGGATAATTTCACAGATATTGATAGTTCTTTCTGATACCGAGGAAATCATGAATTCTGATTCTGATGAGGAGAATAAATTGTTATATTTGACGAAAATGGGATTCTCAGAGGCTGAGGTTTCAATAGCCATGAAGAGATGTGGTTCAGATTCATCAATTGCAGAATTGACAGATTTTATATGTGCTGATCAAATGGCTAAGGCTACTGACACACTTCTTCCGGTAGAAGATAGGAAGCCATTATGCAATGATCCCAATTACAGGAAAAAGTGAAACTCGGGCAATGATTTGTGGAAAAGGAGGAAGTAGAGGAAGCTTGAAAAAAACGCTTCTTAATGAAGACGATCATGCAGTTCATCTTTCAACTCCAATGATTGGTTCTGAGGTTCCTACCGAACCAGATCAGATAACTCAAAGAACACTTCCAGAAGATGCCATTGAGTCTCCTTATTTCTACTATGAGTACATGGATCTTTCAAATCTAATGATTGATTTTGGGGTTCATACCAAATCAGATCAGATAACTCAAAGAACACCTCCAGAAAATGCTATTGGACCTCTTTATTTCTACCATGAGCATATGGATCTTTCAATTCCAATGATTGATTTTGGGGTTCATACCAAATCAGATCAGATAACTCAAAAAACACTTCCAGAAGATGCTATTGGGTCTTCTTATTTCTACTATGAGCACATGGATCTTTCAAATCCAATGATTGGTTTTTGGGGTTCATACCAAACCAGATCAGATAACTCAAAGAACACTTCCAGAAGATGCTATTGGGTCTTCTACTATGAGCACATGGCACTTGCTCCAATTAATGTTTGGACTGGAATATCATAGTACTTATTTGATGTAGAGCCAGAATTTGTAGATTCGAAGCATTTTCATGCTACTACAATGAAAAGGGCTACATTCATAATTCTGCCAATTGAGAACAGATTTTCTCTTATTCTGCTTCCTCCATGTGCTGATGTTTTTCCATTGACAAAGAAATGATGACCTTCCTTCGAGTGTCCAGAAGTATGTTCTTGATGAGTGCTGAAAATGGAATCTGGTATGGGTTGAAAGGAATAAAATTGTTCCACTTGAATCTGATGAGGTGGAAATGCTTCTAGTTTTCCCTAAAAACCATACACAAGGATCTGTATAGAGACATGTTCCATGGTGGTATCAATGTCCTGTCTCTTTTCTCTGGGATCAATGATGCAGAAGTTGCCTTTTACTGTCTTGGCATACTTTTGAAAATAGATGTGCAAGAACTGAATGATGATCGGTTGGAGCAATTGATGAGTAGTTTTGTCGAATTCGACCTTGTTGTAAGTGGCATCCAGCGTAACAACCTTACTGGAAGAAATAAACATCATTGTGATGGGCTTGAAGATTTTTGTTGGTGCATTTACTTGCAATGATTGCTACAACAAACTGTCTCTTCTGCTGCTTCAATATATCCCACTCTTTTCAAATTATGGAACGGTTTAGTTGACAGTAAAATTTTTCATCTTCAACTTTTGGAATCCTGTAACCAATGTTACCCTATATAAAAGGCCTATAAGGGTAGATTCTGTTCCAATGTCTTATTCTGTGCCATAAGTCCTCAAATTCAAATTCAGCAATCTTCTGAAGGACATAATGAATATCATCTTGACAAAGAAAATGATCAGCATAGAAGAAGTAGCAATAATGTATCAAGACTTGAGCCAGCATCACGGTATAACCAGAGTGCAGGTAGTGACTTGTTCATGGCTTTATGATGTAATCTTCTAGAGAACATGAATTGATGGTTGGGGAAAATAATATGTCTGGTGATTCTTATTGCCCTCAGCATGAGATAAACGATAATCTTTCTTGATGAATTGCTAATGTCATAGGAGAGTGTCACAAGTTCAATTCTCCAGACTTTCTAGCTTCTTGGACCACTTGCCTTCAAAAATGTGAAGCGCTTCATTCTTCTGGCTTCGTTCATTCTTTTTCTACAACAGAGGTAGAATAAGCAACAATTGCTTTAAGGACCTTCCTCATTTGAGACTGTACTGTTTGAAAATGTTTTTTCTCCTTTCTTTATTGAAGAATGAAAGAATTTTGCAAAGTATTACCCCTTTCAGGTTCACAATATAATCGAATCATAAACAATGAGTTTAATGAATATCAAATAAATCAACTACACTTTTAAATCATTCAAAAATCATAGTTCTATGGCAAGTGTCAAAATTATTGACTGATTTGAGGTGTAGGTTGATTTTGGTAAAGTAGGTTCTTTCAAGTTGGTTCAGTATGTCGCTTCGGGCTTCCACTAACTTGAAGAAATGGTTGTTATGCTCATCTTGTAGAGATGCTTCTCGTTTCCAGAATCTCAGGAACGTTTTTGAGATGTGTGGTGCTTCATTAAGAGCTTAAGATCGTCTCTTATGTCGTTGTTGCACCATTCAATATTCGAGCCGCCTTTTCAGGTTTTCAACTCGAATCCTCCTTTGGTTTCAAAGATGTTTTTTTAAAAATTTATATGTTGAACCCTCCTTTTATCATTTTTCATATCATGCATTAAAGATTTTAAAAACCAATTTTTGCAAATAAAAATCAATCTTGAGAGGCAGAATGAATTCTGAAGATATTCTCTTTTACTTAGAAATCCATGTACGATTAAAATGGACTTTTCAGGTACGTAACGTAGGCCATGGCTTATGGTTATGAAAAAAAGGGATAAAAAGGCCCAAATAAGTGTTTAAGGGTCATCAAACCAAGGATCAATTTATTCTGATACCATCAATCTTGTTTTGTTTGACTTTGATCTGCCTTGCTGGGGAATTTTCCATCAACTGAATCCCTCTAGACTGCCAAATTTTGGATTCATTTTTATTTTCTCATATCTCCAGCATTTCTTACTCTTCTTGTTTGTACTTGATCAACCTTGTAACTTGAGGCTCAATAAGTCACCCATCTTGATTCAATTTTCCTTTTTCTTTTTTTTTTCTTCTTTCTTTGCTGGATGAGTATAATACTTCAATTGCTTTGAGCGCCTCCTTTTCCTTTTACATTTTGGAGGTTTTCCATTATTCTTGATTGGATTGATCTTCAAGCACTCTGTATTTGACATACTTTGTAGTTCAAAACTTTCATGACTTCATGGAAACTTGTCTTCGTAATAAAACTGTATTGACAATCTTTATTCTTGTGAGCCAATATCCTTTACCTTGCCCCCCAATGTAGAGGGTGATCCTTGGTTAGGGTTGAATTAGAAGAAAAATTATTCAGGCTCAAATGGGGACAACAAAGGATATATATATATATATATATATATATATAAAAGGATAAATGAAACAATGACGTTCATCATCTCATACACAGAAACCTTTGTAAAAAGAGGTATCCACAGGGGGGTGAATATTCAAGATTAACTTTATTTACATGAAAAAATATAATTAATGCATGATATATTTATTTCAATCAATCACTTTCCCCTTCTTCTTTGAGTATGCCCTAATCACTCGAAATTATCATCAATGAGTTGGTCCATGATGCCTCATCTCGTCTCTTCTTGCAGTAAAATTCACGAATAGTTGAAAGTTTGGTTCTTTTGAGGTCTTTTGGTTTATGATGGTTTTGTATTTGGAAGGACAAATGTGTGACTTATAAAGTCATGTATATGGTGGAAGGTAGTATCATCAATCAATCGACTCTACCCGAGAATGTAAACATCTAGAGTTTGTGTCTCAAAAACAAGTAGAGACATTTCTTCAGAGTCTCAGATAAATGTAGTGTCAGGATTTGGTTTTGGTAAAGGTCGAGTAATTGGTGTTGGATGGGATATGGAAGATATAATTTTATCACTTGCCAATAGATCTATAACTCTTGCAAATTTAAAAGAATATTTAATCTACTTGATACTCAATAATCTCAAGATTAAAACTTGATTCTTTGCTCATAACCATAAAAGCAACACAATTTATTTTTTTGCACAAAAGGCGGAGAAAGAAACAAAAAACAAGTTCAAACAAGATGCTGAAAATAGAAAAGTACTATAGTGGTAGATAACACTTCCACTTATTTATTTATCATGACTCATCACTCCTCTATTGTTGGGTATGTACTTGGCCCAGGATTTTTATCCTTATTTGCTCCCCATTTCTTGATCATTTCTTGTGTCAAGACTCCCTTATTGACGAGCGTCTCTATTTCCTTTAACAGTGACCAACAATTCCCTGTTGAATGTCCAGATACTCCCAAGTGAAAATTACAGAAGCTATTTTGATCATAGCAATGAGCATAAGGCCTTGGTGACACCTTCACCAATCTTGGTGTAATGTATTGACCTTTAACAAAATGAGGGTACAGGTCTGAGATAGATTCTTGAAACACCTTTAGAGTTTTTCTTGCTCGCGAGGCTATCACTTTCTTTGATCGTTCTGAACGAATGAATGCTCTCATGTTATTGAGGGGGTTCTGAATGCTCATTTCAGCTATAACTGGGGTAGTATTAACCAGACTCCTTAAGTTTCCCCTTGCCTTACTGGTTTTCGGAAAATCTGATATAGGTATCTGAGGTGTCTTCTGGGTTATATCTGCCTCATTCTTTCTTAGACCTATAGGCCAATCTCGAATTACATCCATGGGAGCCTTTTGATTTCTTTTCCCATTTTCTTGTGCCTGATATTCTTCGTAGGATTTGGTTATATTAGTTTCTGTTGCAACAATGGTTTCTGAACATTGAACCTTAACCCCTTCTTTTATCTTGCATTTTTGAATTGCTTGCTCTAAAGGGTCTTGGAAATTTCCCTTAAGGTTACCAGGAACCTTAGCTGAACAATTTGGAATTCTAGTATGATTTATCCAAGGAACTTCCTTATAGGTCCAATTCTCATTTGGAGGCCATTGTGATTGATCAAGTTGTGGAGTAATTGATCTGGCTGAGAGCATTTTTGGATGCAATTTTTCACTTGAACAGTGGAAGGGAGGAAATTGAAATCCCTGCACATTCTTTTTCTTCTTGATCACTCTATAAGATTTGGCACCATGTTTAACTGAATAAGACCTCATTGTATTAACCCCAGCTTCTTTCTTGACTTTAGTATTGTCAGAGCCTCTTATCTTACCATTCTTGATAGCCATTTCGATGATTTCTCCACTTATGATGATGTCAGAGAAATTATTAGGGACAACCCCTATCATGTGATTAACATAAGGAAATTTTAATGTGCTGATGAACAAAGTAGTGAACTCTTTTTCAGTCAATGGTGGATGTACTTGAGAAGCAACGTCTTTCCATCATTGTGAATATTGTCGAAAGCTTTCATTGCACTTCATATTCATGCTTTGCAACATTATTCGATCAGGGGCCATATCAGTCATGTGCTTGTATTGACCCAAAAAAGCTTGAGCTAAATCCCTCCAAGAACGTATTTGAGTACGTTTTAGCTGATTATACCATCTGGATGCAGACCTAGATAAACTGTCTTGGAAACAGTGGATCAACCATTTTTCATTCTTTACATAGCCAGTCATACGACGACAATACATAGTGATATGATATGAAGGGCATGTAGTCCCATTATACTTCTCATAATCTGGAACCTTGAACTTTGGTGGAATAACCAGGCCAGGGACCAAACTTAGTTCTTTGGCGTCAAACCCATAAAATGTCTCAACTGTCTCTATAGATTTTATCACCTCTTCTATATTTTCCAGTAGTTGAGTGAATTTTTCCTTCTCAACTGATTTGTTTAGGTCAAGGACCTCATTACAAAATTCATCAGGCTTCAACTCAGAAGTAGTAGGAAAATCAGTGGGGAACGATGCTCCAGCTTGATATGGTGAGTTCTTAACAGCAAAATAAATTGGTGACTGAATTTCCTGGGGTACAGAGGTGAACTCAGGAATATGAACAGGTGTAACACCCAAAGAATTTGTGGGGTTTTCAACAAGACTCTTTCCAGTAGTCAAATGCTTATCAATCATTTCTTTCATATTGTTCAGTAGATCGATCTGAGAATTAGCTTCGATTTGTGCCAACTTGCTCCTCAATTCCTCTTGTATTTCTTTCTGATTTATCTCAAATTTGGCTAGCCTATCTTCAGTTTCTTTAGACATTTTTCTTGTGTCGTGCTGAGCGTTCTTGCTTCAAGGAAAAACCAAGATCACTTCGTTTGAAATCCTTATTTTAATGAATGAATGTTTTAATGTATTATGACATAAAAAATGCAAAGATGCCAAATGCAAATGTAAATATGTGAATGTAATAACAAGAATACAAATTGTGCAATACAAATGCAAATATGCCAAATGTAAATATGCAAATGTAAAAATGTAAATGTAAATTATTTAAAATACCAGAATAGGACATCCAGTTATATTAAGATTGCCCTTTTCTTTGATATTGAAAATAAATAAACATTATTATTTAATTAAATATGTTTTAATGCATGATGTAAATTTAAAAATGTAAATGTAAATACAAACGTAAAAATGTACAAATGCAAAATACAAATGCATGTATGAAAAGGTGTTACTCAAGAGTGATCATCTTAGAACAGATTTCATTGAATGCAAAAGTTTCGGTACATCAAACAAAACTTTACATATAGGGATATATTTCATTCCTAACTTCTCCAAAGCCAAATTAGTCTATCAACTTAAGGGACATATTGCTTGTCTGGACTGCAACCTCTTCCATGTCATTCTCTTTCATTTTCTGTGTCACTTCTCGGAGTTGCTCATTTTCCCTTGTAAGAGATCTTTTCTGTCCAAGAAATTCTTGAACAAGATCTTCATATATGTTGCAGTTCTTTTTCAGCTTGCTGACCCCTGTTATCCATTCTTCTGGGGTACTTCCTAGGCCAGCATTTTGAAAGGTTTGACTGATCTTCTGAAAATCTTCATGCATGGTTTTCATTTCTGTGCTCAATTTCTTGTTTTGGTCGTTCAAGTCCTTCAAATAACATGCTTGAGCTTCATAAAAATCTCCACTACTCTGAATGTCCCGACTGATACTCTTACCATAGACTGCTTTTGGTATCAATTTGGCAGAATCTTTATGGATTACTTTTAGTATTAATATAACCGGTTCTCTGTGTGCAGAACTTCCCTCGATCCTCGTAGTTTCTTCAGGATGTCTTTCCTTGGTCGTATCATATTTTGTTTGATCATAAAACTTTTTGTCCATTTACGATTTCTTTCCAATATGATGAATAGTCTTTCAAGCCAACACCTTTTGGTTATGCCATGATCATGTAATGCAAACAAAAGAAATCAATATGAACATATTAGAGCAATGTAATATGCATGAAAAAAAAAATAGAATAGTTAGTACCAACTAAAAAAATCTATTTATCAATGTATAAATCTTAACCTCATGTTTTCTAGTTCCATGAATTGTTTGGAAAATTTAACTTAACCGCACGATTTCTAGTTCGCATGCATTTATTCAGGAAAAGGAAATAAAATAAATTAAAAGCTAGAGCTTATTTCTCCTTTGTGTATACCTACTGACAAAATTTCGGCATCGTTTCAGATCGGGAGAGTTTCTAGGGTTTATTATATGCAGGTTTTCAGTTCTAAGAGTAAAGGTACTCGAACTGTCCTTGTTGATGCCCCCTTGGGCTATCAAACCCTCAATCCTAGTCCATTACAGACTTAAACGGACCGAGTTCAATTCGATGGGATACATTTCTCTATGACTAACACGGAGAATAAATTCTCACGAAGACATAGAGCATATGAACCCCGAAAGTTACTTGCTAGGTCTGACACGGAGAATAAATTCTCACAAAGACATCGCTTTCACTCCCACTTAAAAGGGACAAACTCAATAATAGAGCTTTATGTTATGCAATGCAAGTGTTGTGTGTGAGGAGAAATGTTCAAACCTTTGACAGAAAAATAAATAACGAAATAAAATACTTACAAGTAAAATGAAACATATAAATATTATGAAAATAATAAGTAAATATAAAAATTTTGAAAAGAAAGAATTAAAAATTAAATATATGAACTTTTAATTTTTAATTAATAGAGACAATTTATAATTGATTTTAAAGTTTGACCAGTTCCCCAGCGGAGTCGCCAAGCTGTCGTAACCGGTTTTCGCCCGGGCACGAAATTTTTTACTTGGAGGGAAAAGTGATGTGAATAAATGGTTTTTAAAATAATTTGGGAGTCGCCATCGGCCTTTTGGGTCAGGTAGGTCGAATACCTAAAAATTATCTTTTAACATAATTTTTAAGAAAACATCAGTTAAAAGATGAACTGATCTGCGTTTATAACCAAAAATTCTTTCTTTTTAATAATAAAAAAGGATTCGTGGTCGGTTACGTTTAGGGAATGATTAGCACCCCTACAACGCCTAAAATTGGTATTTTTAATTATAAATTGTCTCTATTATTTAAAAATTCAAAATATATTTAATTTATAATCCTATTATTTCAAAATTATAATTATGAGAAAAAAATAATTTATATATATTTATAAATAAATATTTATTTTGTAGATGCTTAATTTGTATGGGTAGTTAAGAAACCAGAAAAAATTAGAGGGAACGGTTTGTAGAGAGTGGGGGTATTGTGAGTTATCAAAAAAACTGTAAATGGGGGATGGTCAGTTTTTTTAGATATAACCATCACAAATTACAGGGGAGCGGGAGGAGAGACCTTTCATACTTCATGGGGAGAGAACAAAAAAAACAGGAGAAAAACAGAGAAAAAGGGGAAGGGAAGACCGCCACTTTTGGTTGATTTTTTTTTGAGGAAATAGAAAAACAGAAATGACATTGTACTGAAATTTACTTCTATTTTGGAGATCAAAGGAAACAGAATTTACTTGTTTCAACAAACCAAGGCAATTCAAAGCCAATTCTTCTAAGGTTCATTTTCTTATCATTACGTACAGTAGCATTTCCTTCGCCAATTTTCAATTTTCAATTTTTTTATTTTTCGAATAAATCAGTAAATAAATTACATGTTATATTTCTAAAAAGTTCCATAAAAAATTAGGAAATAGGCAAGAGATTTAGTCGGTTTACCTTTTTCGCTTTAATTATCGCTATTGGTTTTGCCGAGATGGATAGTGAGAACTGGTCATGTGGCCTAGCCAGAGTGAGCGTTGGGGTTTAGTGCGGTCGTCGGGTTGTTGTGTACAGTAGTCGACTTTATTAGGCTAGAGTTGTGTGCGGCCAAACCCTCGTCGGGTTTAGATGGTGTTCTCATCGGAGTCGAGCGTAGGAGAGGGTGAGAGGCTCTTTAGGCTGTGAAGGCGGTTGTGAGTGAGGAAGAGTTAAGGGACTGTTGGAGGTCGTTTGGTTTGCTCAGTCATCGCTGGTGTCCGGGGTTTTGAGTTTGAAGGTTTGGTTTTGTATGGTGGTCTAGTTTATTTTAGGTTTTGGTCTTACAGTGAGGTTGGTTTTGATCACCGGCTTGCGGTGGCCGGTTGAGGTTGTGAGACCCTTGAAAGCTCTGTTGGGGTCTCGGCGGTAAGTGAAGAAGAAGAAGGGGAGAGCGGCTGAAGGGATAAGGGAAGTGAAATTAGGGTAACTCATCACCTAAAAAATCATATATTAGGATTAGTGAAACGGCAGCGTTTAGTGGGCAAAGGGGAATCCGTGTTTTAGGTATAATAGCTGATTAGACCCTTGTAGCTTCAACCTGTTCTGTTGTGGTCCCTAATTCGAGGTTTTTTTTCTTTTTGGAATGCTAATCTAGTCTCCTAACTTTCAGCGTGTCTCATTTTAGTCCAGTTGCATATTAGGGCCATTTTTGCACTGTTTTTTACATTGGTTATGTAATTTACAGAACTTTCATTTTGGTCCTTGAATGAATCTTTTGTGCCTTCTTAATTTAGTCTTCATATTTATGAACACTTTTCATGTTAGTCCTGAAATGTTTTTATGTTTTATTTTTGAAATGTAATTTGTAATTTTGGTTGTTTGACAATTTAGTCACTTAGCATGTTTTTTAATTTAATAGTTAATTCCTACTTTGCATGCTTAGTTTAATTTTATTTTATTATGGTCCTTCATGGTAATTTTGAATGTGAAGTCGAGTTATTAATAGTATGTTTTATTGTATATATGGTTCTATTCTAATGTATGTTAATGTCGTAAATACATATTTTTTTATTTATTTTTTTAGAAATTTGTTTGAGTGCATGGCATATTTTAATTAGTTTTTGCATGACATTATTTTGCATAATATGCATGATAACCTCATTTGCATAACTTGACATATATCACATAATTGGATTAAGGGTAATACCCTTTTAATTTAAAATTGTTGAAGTGGGCAGTCATAACTGATTTGAGGTCCGCTTTTAATGATTTTAAAATAAAAGTGTATCCCGAAAGTGAAACAAAAAAAATTGATTTGTCACCTAAAATTCGGGAACGAGAGAAAAAGAAATGTTCGTTTATTTAAATATATCGAGAAAAGGTTGTTATATCTTTAAGATCTGGTCTCGATATATGTAAATAATCGAACATTCTTTATCTTTCTAAAATGACTTGGTAAATTTAATTTAATTCGTTTGAGTGTTCTTGAATGTTTTTAATTTTACATTTTTGTTTTATGGGATCAAAATTCAAATTAACTTCGAATTTGTAAAGTTTATTGCAAAAACGTTAATTAATCGACTAGGTACCGATTTAGGGCGTTGTGGGGGTGCTAATCCTTCCCTGCACGTAACCGACTCCCGAACTCGGATTTTGGTAACGCAGACTTTAATTTGTTGTTTTAATTAAAATTAATTTTTATTTAAAATAACAAGCATTTTTGGGTGCCCAATCACACCCTAATCAAAGATTGGTGGCGACTCTTTGAACTGTATTTTTTCGATCATAAAGGAAATCCAAAATTTTTCGAAACGAGAGGTTTTCAAATCACATTTGTTTTTAAATTAAAAATCAATTGAAAGAGGTAAATTAAAAATTAATGGGGCTTTTAAATCTCACCTTTTTTTCACCATTTTAAGAAAAAATCGTTTCGACAGCTTGGCGACTCCGCTGGGGACTTTTTTAGAGAGTCAAGCCGATAGTCGATTAATTAATTGTCTTTGCAATTGAAAATTACAAATTCGTTTTAATTTGATTTTTGATCCATTGTTTGGTTTTTAATAATTTTTTGTTTGTTTTTTGATTTTTTTTTTAATTCGATCAACAATTAAATAGTTGTACTAATTTGTTTGTTAATGATTTCAGATTAATTGTGTGAATTTAGGAAATTTTGAGTGTTTTTATTGTTTGTTTTTTTTCGCTTTTCCTCACACACTGCACAGCTGCATTATCATAACATGAGCTAAAACCCCGCTCCGTCCTATTTAAGTAGGAGTGAGAGACTATGCCCTCGTGTGGTTTTCACCTCCGCATGGGATAGTGGATCGCTCCTGGAGCTCACGCCTTATGGTCCTCGTGATGGTAATCACCTCCGCATGGACATAAGGAGGTGTGTTCCCTCAAAATTGAACTCGATCCCCTAAAGCCTGTGATGGGCCAGGATTGAGGGTTCGGCAGCCCAAGGGGGCACCGACAAGGACAATTCGAGAACCTATTACTTTAGAACCTAACCCAGCATATAGTGAACGTAGAGCCTGAACTTAGGTTGAACCAAACCCGAACCTTAAGAATCCCGTGAGGAGGGTACACAAGGAAAAGCTTTTTTGAGTCATTTATTTTCGTTTGTTTTGACTAAATGCATGCGAACTAGATATCATGCGGTTAGGTGTATTTTTTGAACAAGCATGCGAATTAGATATCATGAGGTTAGGATTTCTTTTTGTGGATAACAAAGCATGGGGGTAGATATCATATTGGGTAGGATCTGATAAAGCATGATGGGGTAGTCAACATATGTGGGTAGGATTTTTGAACAATTTATTATCCTGAATTAATTGTTTCATATTTACTAACCGATCTTTTGTTGTTTTTGCCTTGTTTCTTTTCTGTTTTGCATTGCATTGTCCATTACATGGTGTTGATTTGGGGTCGATGTCCATATAGAAGGCCAGTAATATGGAACGAACGGTTCAGAAAGAGGTTGAGGACAATGCAGATGTTCTGAGGTGGTCGGAACAGTCCCAACTGACCAATGGGGACAGCGTGATGCCTGGATATGTGTCAGAGTTATTTGGTTACACTCACATCAACGTACGTCAAAATGATCTGAGTGAGCTAAGAGAGATATGGAGAAAATGGGAAACAGCCGATAAGGAGATGTTTTATCAGTTGTACGGCGATATTCCTTATCTTCTGGATGTTCCTATTGACCGAAATCTGTTTAGAGCGTTGGCACAATTCTGGAATCCGGCTTATAGCTGTTTCACATTTGGTAGAGTAGATCTGACACCAACAATAGAGGAGTATCAAGCATTGGTCCGTTGTCCGAGGTCCCAGATAGATAGAATATATACCAAGTTGCCAGTCACTCCTTCATTTAAGAAGAAATTACTATTGATGACCGGAATGAGTGAAGATTGGGTAATCAGAAACATTAAGAAGAAAGGAGACAGTGAGTGCATCTCTTGGGCTGCTCTGAAAGAAGTAATTGCTCATCATCCTGATAAAAGAAAGAAGCTTGACTTGTTTGCTTTAGGGATTTATGGGCTTGTTATTTTTCCAAAAGTGCTAGGATTAGACGTATCAGTTGTTGACCTGTTTGAAAGATTAGACAAGCACGTGGATCCTGTTCCAGCTATTCTAGCTGAGACGTTTCGGTCTTTGAGTTCTTGTAGGCGCAAGGGAGAAGGACGCTTTATAGGATGTGCGCCTTTGCTGCTAGTGTGGATTCTGAATCATTTTAAACATGTTGAAAGAGCACCAGGACGAGTGTTTCTAGACGGTTTCTCACCTTTGAAGGATTTTCTTTCTAAAGAGTGGCCTGGGGGTTTTACCGAAGAAAAATGGATGGTCATCTTCAAAGATATCAGGGATGGAGATATTTTGTGGCGAGCTTCGTGGAATACCTCTTCGGATATACTTTACCGATGTGGAGAGCGAGATTGGGTTCCTTTGCCAGGTATATGGGGTTCTGTTGGGTATGCTCCGCTACTAGTTTCTAGACAGTATGGATCGAGGCAGTTCATTCCAGCCACGTGGGACTTGGTAGGGTTGGATTTTGCATTCAAAGGAGACCAGTATAAGGGTAAAGTTAAAGGGGTTGCTGAGGCCTGGAAGCAAACTCGTCGCGTGAATTTGTTCACCTATGATCTCGAGTTATCTCAAGAGTACGAGCAGTGGAGAAGCGGTCGAGTAAACGATAACATCCCGATAGTGAATCCTGAAAATATTCAGCCGGTTGAAGAACAGTTGAGAGTGGTGCCATCTCCATTAGAGTTAGCCAAGCGCGATTTCGAAGCAGAACGGAGACAATGGAGAATGACTTTACAGAAATTGGAAGATGAAGTGTATCAAAAGGGATTGGAGATTGACATTTAGAAGAGTAGAGCAGATCGAATTGAAAAAATGGATAAGCAACTTCGGCTAGACTTTGACGATCTTCGGTCAACTTATCAGCGAATGGTAAAAGCTCAGACAGGTTCTAGCTCGAGTAAGTCTGTTGAATTGAGGCAAGAGGTGGCGAGCCTCAAAAGGGTAGCCGGAGAGAGTCAAGAAGAGCTCAAGCAAAGCAGGCACCAAGTTAAGATTTTATCGAAGGAAAATGATTCTTTAGAGCAGCGGTTACAAGAGAGTCAAGCCCAGAATGAGAAGTTGAAGGGGAAAATTTCAAGTTTAGAGACTGCATTACGACGATACCGAAGCGGGTAAGGTAGCTCAAGCCGTGGGGAGGTTGAAAGTTTGAAGAGACAAGTGAGCGAGCTTGAAGCCATGGTTCAAGAGTTTCAGAGGCAAGCAAGTGAGTTATCGATAGTTCCCTATGAGGGGGATATACAATGGCGTTTTCGATGGGAGCGAGCTCAGGCGAGAGTTAAGCAAAGAGAGGACTTTATTGCTTGTTACCTAGAACACGCACGAGGGATAGCTCAATATTTGGTCATTCTATCTGAGGAAGCTGCTGATGTGACTGAAGAACTGGATCCTGAGGCTGAAGAAAACCAGAAGATTGTAGAGTTACTAGCACACGTACAAGAAATAGGAGAGATGGTGCAAATTTATTTGTGATATATTTCAACTTTGTACTTGAACGTCGTTCTAATATAAAGAGTTGTTATAAGGAGTCGTTCCAAGATCAACACCCTGCATTTTGCATATGCATTTTTAATGCATTTAATTTTTGCATCGCATTTTATTCATTCATAATCATATATTTTATATTCATTAATAAATATCAGTGATAACAAAATGACTCTGTGACAGAGTAATACTGGAAAATCCCAAGCATATCTACAGAACCAGGAAGAAAGTCATGGAAGACAAACTTGCCCAAATTGAGAAGGCTCAGTCGGAGTTACAAGATAATATCAAGAAAATGCAAGAAGATATGATGAATGCCCAAAAGGAGATGTTTGCCAAGTTTGCGAGTATGTTGGAAGGAAGAAATCCAGAACATGGGAAAAGCCCTATGCCAGAAGGTGTAACTGAAGACCCACTTCATCATCCAGTGTTAACCCCAGAACAATCTCAGAATGTTCAAGTGACCCCTGTTCATGTCGGGAAGGTGCACATTAATCCAGTCGGTGCTTCTGTTAACGTACAGCCTGGATCTAGTTCGTATCAGGAAGAACATCAATATCATCAAGTTCCAGACCTTGATGAAGATGCCAAGAAGGACCAAAATAATCTGTTGGAAGAGAAATGGAAGCAGTTAGAAAGAGAGGTCAGAGCCATGAAGGAAGATACCATTGTCTATGGATTTGACGCAAAGGAGTTAAGTCTAGTTCCTGATCTGGTCTTGCCTCCAAAGTTTAAAGTTCCTGACTTTGAAAAGTTTGATGGTACCAGGTGCCCCTCTGCACATATCACAATGTTTTGTAGGAAGATGACCGGATACATAGGGGACGATCAATTGTTGATACACTGCTTTCAGAAAAGCTTAACTGGCTCGGCAATCCGATGGTATAACCAGCTGAGTAGAGCTAATATTAAATCGTGGAAAGACTTAGCTAAGTCATTTCTTGAGCAATACAAACATGTAAAGGATGTTAGGCCCAACAGGATGATGTTACAAGGAATGGAAAAGAAGTCTAACGAGAGTTTTAGACAATATGCTCAAAGATGGAGAGATGTAGCAGTGCAAGTCCACCCGCCATTGGAAGAGGAAGAAACAAATATGCTTTTTGTCAACACCTTAAAGGCTCCTTTTTTCTCGCATCTTATTGGTAATCCTTACCGAAGTTTTGCTGATGTAGTTACGGCGGGAGAAATGATTGAAATGGCTGTTAAGAGTGGGAAGCTCGAGGGAGGAGAGTCTAGTAAGAGGCCACCAACGAGGAAAAAAAAAACGAAGTCAGTAATGTGAGGCATTACGATTCTAATAACATCACTGTTTCCCATCCTCAAGGAGCAGGGTCATCGACACAAAATGACAATAGACAAGGGGCAAGGGACCAGAGGAGAGAGAGGCCTCAATTTGACCCCATCCCGATGACTTATAAGGAATTATTTCAGATTTTGTATGATCGGCATGTGGTTTTGCCGTATCACGTGACACCAATGCAACCTCCTTTTCCAAAATGGTATGATGCTAGTGCTCAGTGTGAGTACCATGCAGGGAACCCTGGGCATTCCATTGAGAATTGTACTGCTTTTAAGAAGGTTGTCCAAGCTTTGAGAACGAGGAATGTCATCAACTTTGGTGATAGTGAGCAGCCAAATATAGCTCAGAATCCGTTGCCAAGCCATGCAGGGGCAGGAGTTAATGCGATTACTGAAGAGAAAAGAAAGAGAATTGTAAGGAATGTTGGTGAGGTGGTATCACCCATGAGTTGGGTGTGGTGCCAGATGGTCAAGGTAGGATTGTTGAAGCCCAGTTTGATGGGTGAACAGTTTAACAGTGGAGAGGTGTGTCAGTATCATAACAGTGAAGGACACAGTATTCAGCAATGTCCTGACTTCCTATCTTTGGTACAAGACATGATGGACAGTAAAGAAATTGAGTTCTTTAGAGAGATTGTTGAAGAAGAGGAAGCGGAAGTTTGCGCTTCAGAAGGATCGTCTAAAGGGGTATACAATGCCAGTTGTCCCCTGATTATTACTCCCAAAAATCGAGTTGCTGAGAAGGTAGTCCCGAAAGTGGTTATTACACCTCCATCTCCATTCCCATATCGGGATAATAAACAAGTGCCTTGGAGATATGATTGCCAGATGGGAGATGTAACAAAAGAGAATGAAGAAGTAGATGAGGTGGGACGCTTTACTAGAAGCGGTAGGTGTTATTCTCTTAATCCACTTAAAGAGTCTGAGAAGAAGGTTGCAGTTGATAAAGGGAAAAAAGTGGATGTGCAGATAAAAGAGGATAAGCCTGTTATCAATGAACCAGTAACCGAGAGTGAAGCGGTAGAATTTTTGAAGTTTCTGAAACACAGTGAATACAGTGTTGTGGAACAGTTACACAAGTTGCCTGCCCGTATTTCTGTTTTATCATTACTTTTGAGTTCAGAGGCCCATAGGAATGCTCTGTTAAAGGTTTTGAACCAGACTTTTGTTCCGAAAGAGTTGCCCATTGAAAAGTTGGATCGGTTAGTTTCCAATATACAAGCTGATAATTTTTTATCTTTTTCTGAGGATGAGATCCCTTCTGGGATGATTGGTAGTCAGAAGGCTTTGCACATTACAGTTAAATGTAAAGGGCATGTGTTGTCCCGGGTCTTGGTTGATAATGGTTCAGCTTTGAATGTGATGCCCTTAGTGACTCTGAAGAAGCTTCCATTAGATAGTACACTTATGAGAACCTGTCAAAGTGTGGTTCGAGCTTTCGATGGGACTAAAAGAGAAGTGTTGGGCAAGATTGATGTTCCTCTGAATATTGGTCCAGCAACTTATGAAGTAGAATTTCTCGTAATGGACATTATGCCTACGTACAATTGTTTGTTGGGAAGGCCTTGGATTCATCAGGCCGGTGCAGTTCCGTCCACATTACACCAGAGACTGAAATTTGTGATTGATGGAAGGTTGGTATGTATTCATGCTGAAGAGGACATTATTGCTTCTGTTTCTACTACTGCTCCGTATATTAAAGTTGATGAGCAAGCCGTCGAGTGTTCTTTCAGATCGTTGGAGTTTGTCAATGCTACGTTTGTGGCCGAAGGCAAGAAGATACCAAAGCCTCGATTGTCAAACTGTACCAAGATGGGGCTTAAATTGACTCTTGGAAGAGGAGCAAAAGTTGGAAAGGGTTTAGGCCGACAGTTACAAGGACCGGTGAATCCCATATGCCCTATTACTAAAAAAGATCGATTTGGTTTGGGATATCAGCCAACTTCGAGGGATAAGATGAGGGGAATTAAGAAGGGCCAAGAAATCAGAAAGGCCAGATTGGCTGGTGAAGACCTTAGCTGGGAACCCATAACCTTCCCGCCGTTGAGTAGCATTTTCATGTCTGGGGGGCATATGTTTCAAGGGAATTCAAGAAACACTGAGACGATGGTTGAGAATGCCTTGGGAGATTTAGGCATTAATGTTATAACTGATGATGAATCCGAGGAAATGAGAGCTATGGGCATTTATCCTGCACCACCGGGCTTCGTGTTGAACAATTGGACCGTGGAAGAACTGCCTGTAGTTTACAAATCTATTACAGAGTAATGCACTGGAACTTTCTCCCTGTTGTTCATACCCTGGGGCAATAGGTGATTTTATGTAAAGGGTTAAGCTGTTTGTTTTTTCTTGCTTTCAATAAAAGATGCATTCTGTTAGTTCCAAATGGCAAACATTTTCCCATTCATTTCATTCATTCATTCTTTGTTGTATATATGTATGTATTTATTTCTTTCTATTTATTTATATGGGAAAAGATCCTCTCATATGTATATATGTATATATATCTTCTCTTTCATTATTTTTTTTTCAGGAGCTCAGATATCAATAATATGAATGCTAATGACTCTGACCCGGAGATTGATTTCGAAAAGCCTATATGTCAAGGGGAGATCGAGGATTGTGATGATGATGAAGGATGTGAACTACCTTCTGAATTGCTGAAAATGGTGGAGAATGAAGATAAGCAGATTCTACCTCATAAAGAGTCTACTGAAAGTTTGAATTTGGGGACGGATGAGGATAAGAGAGAAATAAAGATTGGTACCACTCTGTCAGTTGGAGGTCGACATGATTTGATAGAATTGCTTCAAGAATACAAAGATGTGTTTGCTTGGTCATACGAAGATATGCCGGGTTTGGATACAGAATTGGTTGTTCACAAACTGCCAATAAAGCCTGAATGTAAACCGGTACAGCAAAAACTGAGAAGAATGAGACCTGAGATGCTGCTCAAGATTAAAGAGGAAGTGAAAAAACAATTTGATGCCGGGTTTCTTAAAGTGGCCAAATATCCTGAATGGGTAGCTAATATTGTCCCAGTACCGAAGAAGGATGGGAAAGTTCGAATGTGTGTTGACTACAGGGATCTCAACCGAGCTAGTCCAAAAGATAATTTTCCTTTGCCACATATAGACACTCTAGTGGATAATACTGCTGGAAATTCTTTGTTCTCTTTTATGGATGGTTTCTCTGGCTACAATAAAATTAAGATGAACCCTGAAGATATGGAAAAAACGACGTTTGTTACCATGTGGGGAATGTTTTGTTATAAAGTAATGTCGTTTGGACTGAAGAACGCCGGGGCAACATATCAAAGGGCCATGGTGATGTTATTTCACGACATGATGCATAAAGAGATAGAAGTTTATGTCGATGATATGATTGTCAAAGCTAAGACAGAGGAAGAACATATTGGGAATTTGAGAAAACTCTTTAAAAGACTAAAAAGATGCCAGCTAAAACTCAACCCAAATAAATGTACTTTTGGGGTGACATCTGGGAAGCTGTTGGGATTTGTAGTGAGCCGAAAAGGAATTGAAATAGACCCAGATAAAGTAAAGGCTATTCAAGACTTGCCAGCCCCACGAACACAAAAAGAAGTCAGAGGATTTTTGGGGAGATTAAATTATATAGCTCGGTTTATTTCACAATTGACAGAAAAGTGTGATCCCATATTCCGCCTTCTTCGCAAGAATAACTCAGGAGAATGGACGGAGGATTGTCAAAGAGCTTTTGAAGCAGTGAAAAGATATTTGTCGAGCACTCCAATCTTAGCGCCACCCATCTCAGGCAAACCCTTGATTCTTTATTTGTCGGTTTATGAAAATTCAATGGGGTGTGTGCTAGGGCAACGTGACCAAACTGAGAAGAAAGAAAGGGCTATCTATTATCTCAGTAAGAAGTTCACTGAATGTGAGACAAGATATTCACCCGTTGAAAAGTTGTGTTGCGCTTTAGTATGGGCTACCCGAAGGCTTAGACAATATATGTTGTATCATACTACTTGGCTTTTATCCAAGCTTGATCCTTTGAAATATCTAATGGGTGTGCCTGCATTATCTGGAAGATTAGCTCGTTGGCAGATCTTATTGTCCGAATTTGACATCCAGTATGTAAACCAGACGGCAGTTAAAGGAAGTGCTATAGCGGAATTCATTGCAAGCAGGGCTTCAGAAGAATATGAGTCGTTGAGCTTTGATTTCCCGGATGAAGATTTAATGGCTATTTCGGTAGAAGAAGCAGTTGTATCCACTAGCAAATATTGGAAATTGAACTTCGATGGTGCTTCAAATGCCATGGGACATGGAATCGGGGCAATTTTGGTATCACCAGAGGGAGAGCATTATCCTTTCACCAGTCGGCTTAGTTTTGATTGTACAAACAATATGGCCGAGTATGAAGCTTGTGTTCTGGGTCTTAGAGCTGCTGTTGAACGCAAAGTAAAAATGCTCAAGGTGTATGGAGATTCAGCTTTGGTAATATACCAGCTCAGAGGAGAATGAGAGACAAAAGATCCCAAGCTTGTAGAATACCGTAAGTTAGTTATGGAACTTGTTAAAGAATTTGATGAAGTAACTTTCAATTACCTCCCCAGAGAAGAGAATCAGATGGCAGATGCCTTAGCCACACTGGCAGCAGCGTTTAAGATGAACGAGTATTCAAATATGATGCCCATTGAAATGAAGGCTTATGAGTATCCAGCCCATTGTTTTAATATTGAAGAAGAAGAAGATGGAAACCCCTGGTATTATGATATCTTGCAATATATAAGGTATCAGAGTTATCCAGAACAGGCTACTGAGAATGATAAGAGAACCATTAGAAGAATGACATCAGGATATGTGCTTGATGGTGAGACCCTATACAAGAAAAGTCTGGATCAGGTCTTGTTAAGATGTGTGGACGCGAAAGAAGCCAAATTGATTCTTGAAGAAGTGCATGAGGGAATATGTGGTACACATGCTAATGGGCATGCTATGGCTAGGCAGATTATGAGATTTGGGTATTATTGGTCAACTATGGAAACAGACTGTATCAATTATGCCCGAAAATGTCACAAGTGTCAGATTTATGGAGATAGGATACATACTCCTCCTCATCCGTTGCATGTAATGACAGCTCCGTGGCCATTCTCAATGTGGGGCATGGATGTTATTGGACAAATTTCACCCAAGGCTTCAAATGGTCATCGCTTCATTCTGGTAGCCATAGATTACTTCACCAAGTGGGTAGAAGCAGCTTCTTACGCAAATTTTACCCAGTCTACAATATGCAAATTTTTGAAGAATGAGATCATTTGTAGATATGGTTTGCCCGAGAGGATTATCTCCGATAATGCGTTGAATTTAAATAATAAGATGATGGACTCGGTCTGTAAACAGTTCAAAATAAAGCATCATAATTCCACCACTTATCGCCCAAAGATGAATGGGGCAGTAGAGGCGGCCAATAAGAACATCAAAAGGCTCATAGAGAAAATGACTGAGACCTATAAGGATTGGCATGAGAAGTTGCCCTTTGCTCTGTTTGCTTATCGAACTTCAGTACGGACTTCAATTGGGGCAACTCTGTTTTCTCTGGTATATGGGATGGAGGCTGTTTTACCTATTGAGGTAGAAATTCCCTCACTTCGGATTTTGTCAGAGGTAAAGCTTGATGAGGCAGAATGGGTCCAAGCTAGGTATGACCAGTTGAATTTGATTGAAGAAAAGAGATTGAAAGCTATTTGTCATGGTCAGATGTACCAAAAACGTATGATACGGGCACATGGTAAGAAAGTTCGCCTTCGAGAATTCCATGAGGGAGATTTGGTGCTTAAAAGGATTTTGCCTATTCAGAAGGATTTCAGAGGAAAATGGATGCCCAATTGGGAAGGACCTTATGTTGTCAAGAAGGCCTTTTCTGGGGGAGCTTTAGTCCTAACTGAAATGGACGGATCAGAATTACCATATCCAGTGAATTCCGATGCTGTTAAGAGATATTTTGCTTGAAGAAGAAATAAAAGAGAAAAAAGAAAAAATGATGGAAAAAACGAAAAGAAAAAAAAGAGAGGAAAAATGGAAAAAGGAATTAAAAGAGAAAAATGAAAAAAGAGAAATAAAAGGAGGGTTCAAGACGAAAACCCGAAAAGGGCGTCTTGGAACCAAAGGAGGTCTCAAGTTGAAAACTCGCAAAGGGCGACTTGAGTTGAGTTTGGAATTCAGAATTCGTGCATGGTGGAGGTTCTGAATCAATTTTGGAAGTGGAAAGAGCTCCTGATATGGATAGTAACAATGACAGTTGGTGATCAGGAATGAGACTAAAGATTAATGAGTCTCGATTGAAATAACCAAGAGAAATTGAATGCATATGAGATTCAATACTGGTTTAGGGCATCCAATGATAGAGATTTGGGAGTTTAGAAGTAGCTTCATACTCGTAAGCATCACAATTTTGGAGATCCTTCTGACAGAAGCTACACTCGAGATATTCTAACGGCGTGCCAGTTCAAAAGCATTTGCATTATTGATATTTGAAGACGCCTACTCTTTTGGTTTTTTACTGTTTCCAGTTAAAAGTTTGCCATTTAGTTGCCTAAAATTCTCTGTATTTATATAAATAAAGAGATGTCTTTTCTTGATAATTTCCTTTTTTGCAAACATCTTATTTTGAAATGTTAAAACATATGGCTTAACTTGAAGTACATGAGGTCATTTTGTATTATTGTGCAAAAGGTTTTGGAGAATGTAGGTATTCTGAAGTTGACAATGGTTTAAACATGTGAGCTTGTGTGGTTACAGGAAAATGAGATCTTGAAGTTCGTAGAAAATTTCAGCCATTAAAAGATGACCCAAGGAGGTTATCATTGGTCGAGAAGTTGGTCAGGGATACTGACGGGTTTCAAGAAAGAAATAAGTCAAGGTACTGTTAAGCCGAGAGATATGGAATTGAGATTGTTAACTGGGGTGAACTGGTCAAACGTTCTGTGCCCAAGATGAAGCCGAGTTCCATCGAGATCAAAAGGAGATAGAGTTCCTTCAAAGAAGAAAACGCATTGAATTGCATAATTGCATACATTTTAGGCATGAGTAGGATCATGGCATTCATAATCGCATGATGGCTTAAATATCTACAGGTTTCCCAGGGATAGTTGAGGATTGAAGATATGAAAGCATCGAGATGAAGATAACTGGTCTTGAGATTTTGACAAGAATGATGTTTATACGAAAATTGAGTCAAAGCAGATTTAAATATCCAATGGCTCCAGACAAGTTTTCACGATGGAGATGGATTTTCAAAAAATATCTCAACTTCTAAATTTTTTAGTATAATATTTTTCAAATATACATTCATGATGAATAATGTTTGATTTTCAGGTTTGACCTTTGAAGCAAATCATCTATAAGCCTTCACGAAAGAGTAGTGAAGCAAATTCGTTCGTTGAAGATTGAGTCCTATACTCTCTGAATGAATAGGGAGCGGACAAGTTCGTTGAAGATTGAGTCCTATACTCTCTGAATGAATAGGGAGCGGACAAGTTCGTTAAAGATTGAGTCCTATACTCTCTGAATGAATAGGGAGCGGACAAGTTCGTTGAAGATTGAGTCATATACTCTCTGAATGAATAGGGAGCGGACAAGTTCGTTGAAGATTGAGTCCTATACTCTCTGAATGAATAGGGAGCGGACAAGTTCGTTGAAGATTGAGTCCTATACTCTCTGAAAGAATAGGGAACGGACTAGTTCGTTGAAGATTGAGTCCTATACTCCCTGAAAGAATAGGGAGCGGACCTGTTTATTGAAGATTTTTCGAGTTCTATACTCTCTGAAGGAAGAGAGAGCGGACCCGTTTTATTAAAGATTGTTCAAATCTTATACTCTCTGAATGAATAGAGAGCAGACACGTTTTATGAAGATTGTTCGAGTCTTATACTTCCTGAAGGAATAGGGAGCAGGCTCGTCATTTGAAGATTTTTCAAGTATTTATCCTGACGTAACATTCTCAAGACCAGACAAATTCGGTCATCTTTTGATCTTTGCTCTATTCTCGTTACACGACAATGAACAAAGAGGGGCAGCTATAGATGCTTAATTTGTCTGGGTAGTTAAGAAACCAGAAAAAATTAGAGGGAACGGTTTGTAGAGAGTGGGGGTATTGTGAGTTATCAAAAAAATTGTAAATGGGGGATGGTCAGTTTTTTTAGATATAACCATCACAAATTACAGGGGAGCGGGAGGAGAGACCTTTCATACTTCACGGGGAGAGAACAAAAAAAAACAAGAGAAAAACAGAGAAAAAGGGGAAGGGAAGACCGCCACTTTTGGTTGATTTTTTTTTTTTGAGGAAATAGAAAAACAGAAATGACATTGTACTGAAATTTACTTCTATTTTGGAGATCAAAGGAAACAGAATTTACTTGTTTCAACAAACCAAGGCAATTCAAAGCCAATTCTTCTAAGGTTCATTTTCTTATCATTACGTACAGTAGCATTTCCTTCGCCAATTTTCAATTTTCAATTTTTTTCTTTTTCGAATAAATCAGTAAATAAATTACATGTTATATTTCTAAAAAGTTCCATAAAAAATTAGGAAATAGGCAAGAGATTTAGTCGGTTTACCTTTTTCGCTTTAATTATCGCTATTGGTTTTGCCGAGATGGATAGTGAGAACTGGTCATGTGGCCTAGCCAGAGTGAGCGTTGGGGTTTAGTGCGGTCGTCGGGTTGTTGTGTACAGTAGTCGGCTTTATTAGGCTAGAGTTGTGTGCGGCCAAACCCTCGTCGGGTTTAGATGGTGTTCTCATCGGAGTCGAGCGTAGGAGAGGGTGAGAGGCTCTTTAGGCTGTGAAGGTGGTTGTGAGTGAGGAAGAGTTAAGGGACTGTTGGAGGTCGTTTGGTTTGCTCAGTCATCGCTGGTGTCCGGGGTTTTGAGTTTGAAGGTTTGGTTTTGTATGGTGGTCTAGTTTATTTTAGGTTTTGGTCTTACAGTGAGGTTGGTTTTGATCACCGGCTTGCGGTGGCCGGTTGAGGTTGTGAGACCCTTGAAAGCTCTGTTGGGGTCTCGGCGGTAAGTGAAGAAGAAGAAGGGGAGAGCGGCTGAAGGGATAAGGGAAGTGAAATTAGGGTAACTCATCACCTAAAAAATCATATATTAGGATTAGTGAAACGGCAGCGTTTAGTGGGCAAAGGGGAATCCGTGTTTTAGGTATAATAGCTGATTAGACCCTTGTAGCTTCAACCTGTTCTGTTGTGGTCCCTAATTCGAGGTTTTTTTTCTTTTTGGAATGCTAATCTAGTCTCCTAACTTTCAGCGTGTCTTATTTTAGTCCAGTTGCATATTAGGGCCATTTTTGCACTGTTTTTTACATTGGGTATGTAATTTACAGAACTTTAATTTTGGTCCTTGAATGAATCTTTTGTGCCTTCTTAATTTAGTCTTCATATTTATGAACACTTTTCATGTTAGTCCTGAAATGTTTTTATGTTTTATTTTTGAAATGTAATTTGTAATTTTGGTTGTTTGACAATTTAGTCACTTAGCATGTTTTTTAATTTAATAGTTAATTCCTACTTTGCATGCTTAGTTTAATTTTATTTTATTATGGTCCTTCATGGTAATTTTGAATGTGAAGTCGAGTTATTAATAGTATGTTTTATTGTATATATGGTTTTATTCTAATGTATGTTAATGTCGTAAATACATATTTTTTTTATTTATTTTTTTAGAAATTTGTTTGAGTGCATGGCATATTTTAATTAGTTTTTGCATGACATTATTTTGCATAATATGCATGATAACCTCATTTGCATAACTTGACATATATCACATAATTGGATTAAGGGTAATACTCTTTTAATTTAAAATTGTTGAAGTGGGCAGTCATAACTGATTTGAGGTCCGCTTTTAATGATTTTAAAATAAAAGTGTATCCCGAAAGTGAAACAAAAAAATTGATTTGTCACCTAAAATTCGGGAACGAGAGAAAAAGAAATGTTCGTTTATTTAAATATATCGAGGAAAGGTTGTTATATCTTTAAGATCTGGTCTCGATATTTGTAAATAATCGAACATTCTTTATCTTTCTAAAATGACTTGGTAATTTTAATTTAATTCGTTTGAGTGTTCTTGAATGTTTTTAATTTTACATTTTTGTTTTATGGGATCAAAATTCAAATTAACTTCGAATTTGTAAAGTTTATTGCAAAAACGTTAATTAATCGACTAGGTATCGATTTAGGGCGTTGTGGGGGTGCTAATCCTTCCCCGCACGTAACCGACTCCCGAACTCGGATTTTGGTAACGCAGACTTTAATTTGTTGTTTTAATTAAAATTAATTTTTATTTAAAATAACAAGCATTTTTGGGTGCCCAATCACACCCTAATCAAAGATTGGTGGCGACTCTTTGAACTGTATTTTTTCGATCATAAAGGAAATCCAAAATTTTTCGAAACGAGAGGTTTTCAAATCACATTTGTTTTTAAATTAAAAATCAATTGAAAGAGGTAAATTAAAAATTAATGGGGCTTTTAAATCTCACATTTTTTCACCATTTTAAGAAAAAAATCGTTTCGACATATTTATTTAGAAATATCAGAAAAGGACTTCTAGGTGCCTTAAGACAGCTCTTTTCTTCGATATTAATAAATATTAATATAATAATTTAAATAAAATTAAATTATTATTTTTTATAATATTTAATTTTAAAATACCAGAATAGGACATCCAGTTGTATTAAGACTGCCCTTTTCTTCGATATTGAAAAATAAATATTAAAATAATTTATGTAAAAAAATATAAATTATTATTTATTATATATATATTTATATAACTACATAATAATAATAAAAATAACATTTAAATATATAAACAAGTAAAATTAAAAACAATAAAAATACAATTAGAACTATATATTTAAAAGCAGTAAAATAAAAGAAAATATTTAAAATTAGTGACTAGATTATAATAAAATTAAAATTCAATACCTAATTCATAACTAATTATTTAAAATTATAAGGATTAAACATGCTATTTTCCTTATTTATTAATTTAGTGACTAAAATAAAATTATAAAAATAAAGAGCAATAACTTAAAGGACTAACTTTAAAGAAATTAAAATTAAAGACAAATTAAAAATAATTATTGAATATAAAAAGACTAAATTAAAATAAATAAAATATACAAAGTTAAAATTAAAGCATTCAGTAAAGGACTAAATTGAAAGAAATAAATAAAAATAGCACCAAATTGTATTAGAAATAAATAACAAAAACATGAATGACCAAAATATAATCAACAAAAAATAGCATCCAAAATTAAAATATAACAAAATGCAAATATGATTGGAATGTAAACAAATAAATCTGCATGTCCGAAATTAAAATAAAATAAAGTGCAAGAGTAACCAAAATGTAGTTTGTGGCTAAAGTATGGGGACCTAAGTGATGGTTAGACCAAAAGTAGTTATCAGAACGCGAAAGGAGACTAAACAAGGAGGACTAACTTGCGAGTTTCCCCAAAATTTATATTAAACCCCATTTTCATTCTGTTTCACTTTCAAACCCACCTAAACAATTCATGGGTCTTCCTCACGCAGCAGCCGCTCCCAACACAGCTCACCAACGTCGGCAGCAAACGCTCTCCAACCACCATCACCGGTGGTCGGTCTACTTAGACAAACCCCCTATGACCCTCAAACTTTCTCTCCTTCAACTCTAAACTCAAAAATAAGACCTCTAATCCACATGCAAAACATCATAACCACTAACCCGAATCCATATAGATCTCTATGACACCAACTCCGGCGAAGATATGACTCGAGCTAAGGTAAACGCATTCTTCTATTTTCTTATATATTTTTTATTCGAACATTGCTAAAAATAAGTATATAGAAAGTAAAAAAAATGCTCACTGTTATATTTGGTATATTGCTTCGAAAAGGAAAAAAAGGAGGAGGATCCCTCTTTTACATATTTGTTCTCTTCGAAAAATGGTGGCCGAGAGAAGAAGAGCCTCTTTTTTACATTGTGATTGGGGTTTTTATAACCCTTTACAATTATGAAAATAAAAATCTAAATTAGTTGTTGTTGTTTTCTGATTTGTTGATGAGGATGCTAGGACGTGGACGGTGCTCAGGAGTCCACGGGTGGAGCTACCAGAAATTACTGGAATGTGGAGGGATAGATGGGTTGCTTGCTGGAAGTTACTGGATGGAGGGGGAACAACTGGTTTGGGAACTGCTGGTGTTTGTTAAAACGTGGAGGGGGCAGCTGTTCTTACTGGAAGCTGCTGAAACGTGGAAAAAGGGTAACCATGGGTTGCTGTCGGCGTGGAGTGGAAGCTGCTAAAATGCTAAGGTAAAAACAAAAATGGTGATTACACAGAACATTGTCTTCCTCGTGATAATCACTTATTGGCAGATCCCCCAACCTGAATATTTGCAACTTGGAAAAACTAGATATCAAATTCTGTGGGATTCTTTCGAGATGCTCCATGTAACTCAAGTCCAATATTTTCAGTTTGGTTAAGGATGTCATTTCCATTGGCAACTCTGTTATATCAATTTCGGATAGATCAATACATTCTAGAGAAATCAACTGTGAAAGTCCCTTTGATAGTGCTTCTAATTCACTGTTCCACGACAAATTCAAAATAGTTAAATGAGACATAAACCGAAAGAAGCCATCATTGATCACCTGCAACTTATTTTGGCCAAGAAACAAAGTTCCAAGGTTAAGGCATTTAGAGTTTCCTCTCAGAACTTTAATTTGATTTTGGGTCACCGACACCCTTTTTGCACCTTCCTATGCCTTACCATTTGGCTCCACCAGTAATTGAGCCCCTTCTTTTACAAAAAAAACTCTTCTCTTTCTCTTCAATCTCCCATGTTATCCACAGGCTCATGTCACAGATCACATCATGCATCTTCACACATTCTTCTCCCTCAACTGATTCACGGGCTCTTTCCAATAAACATGCATTGAGGAGAGAGTTGATAATGTGGTCTTCTTCCATTTGGGCTTCACTAATTTTATCAGATTCAAACATCACTTCACAAAATCAATACTCCACTAATCTCTTTGTGGGGATACCATGATCTTCAGGATACAGGCAACAATATAGGAGGCAACATTTCATTGTGGGATCTAGATAATCATAACTGAATTTTAAAAGCGGAAACACCTCATTTTCCATTTTGGGTAACGCGGATCGCTTCAACTTCTCGATTGCATATCTCCATTCCCTAGTTGTTGTCTTGCAAGCCATGGCACGACCGATTGTAATCAGATAAAGAGGCAGTCCACCACACTCTTTGGCTACTTGCTCGGCTAGTTTTGGATTATCTGGATGGCTATTGAGGGTTTCATCTTCAACCTTGTCTTGCATCAATTTCCAAGCCTCTTCTGGTTTAAGACACTCCACCTTAAATTTTTTTTGAGCTTCTATTTCGCCACAAACCTCAAACGATCGAGTGGTGAAAATAAGTTTGGAAACCCAACTTTGCTCAAATCAACCCTTTCCCATAAGTCATTCAATAATACAACGAATTTTTTGTTGCGCAAGACTATCCTCAGCTTTCTGCTCAAGGCTTCTATTTTTCCAGTATTCATCGGAAAAACCAATTTTCCCACCAATACTATCTTGAATCTTCTCAACATTGTAATCTTTAGGCGCTGCCCAAATTACAATATTGAAACCCTCCAAGTGTGGTGCTGAAGTTGTTGATTTGAGTCAAGAGTGTTGTCTTTTCGACGCCTCCTAAACTGTAGAGGCCAATGATCCCCACATCTTTGTCCACGATGCAGCTCCATACATTGTCCATTGTGGAATCATCTCCAAATGAAACATTTCCGCTTACTGACTCGTCTAGCTCCACGAACATGTCTTTCCTTCCACACATGTGATTGCTTGCACCACTGTCAAGATACCAGGAATTTGCTTGGCCACCATCACTTTCCTTTCGTGCTAGAAGAAGAGTTTCTTTACCCTCTATCTTTTCCTTCACGTAGTTGGCCTTCTCCTCAATTTTGTTGTTGGGAGCTCTACATTCTGAAGCATAAAACTTCTGACAATTATAACATCGAACTTGAGATTTGTCATGCCTTGAGTTCGGATTGATTCTTCCACGGCCTCGTGTTGAGCTTTCTCCTTTCTCATATGTTTTGTTGGAATTGTTGTTGTTGTAATTCCAGCCTCGTCCACGACCTCGACTTCCACCTCGTCCATAGCCTCTAACTCTGCCTTGGCCACGTTAGTTTCTATCATTGCGTTGGCTTTCATGCATATCCTTGAGTTGCAGCTTGAGGAGTTGCTCAGTAAACTCATGCTTCTTCTTATGCTTCTCTTCGTATGCTTGCAATGATCCTTGAAGTTGCTCGATCGTCATTTCTTCCAAGTCTTTAGTTTCTTCAATCGTCACGACGATGTGCTCAAATTTGGGATCCAACGAACGGAGTATCTTCTCTATTATCCTCACATCTTCTAACTTTTCACCATTTCTTTTTAATTGATTAGAAACAACTACTACTCTTGAGAAATAATCTAAAATAGACTCGGATGCTTTCATGTGTAAGGATTCGAATTCACCTCTTAATGTTTGGAGACGAACCTTCTTCACTTGCTCGAATCCTTTGTAAGAGGTTTGCAGCTTCTCCCACGCTTCCTTGCTAGAGATTGCACTTGAAATCTTTTCAAAACCATCATCATCTAATGCTTGATAGATGAGGTAGAGAGCCTTCTTGTCTCTCTTTCTTGAATCCTTCAAAGTTGTCTTTTGATCTTGTGTAAAGAGTAGCAAAAACAACATCATCTGCAATCTCATTATAACCTTTCTCTATGATATCCCACACATCTTGTGATCCAAGAAGTGCTTTCATTTTGATACTCCAATTGTCGTAGTTGTTGTTGTTGAGTGTCGGAACTTGGAATGGTGCCATACCATTTGCCATATTTTCTCAATATAATGACTTGATTTTCAGGCAGCAGTTTTTCGGCGGTGCGTCAGAACTCAGATTGAGAAAATTCTGACGGCGTCGGATTCCTCTCGTCGAGACCTTCGATCTTTCCAACTCGCTCTGATGCCACTCTGTTGGAAATGAAACACTCACACAAAGAAATTTTATTGAAACTCAAACAAATATTACAAGAACACTCTCACTCAAGAACAAGAACTACAACTCACTTTTATAAGACTTTGCTTCTTCACTCACTTAGAAGCTTTTAATTTTTCTTGATGCTTAAACTAAAATGAGGAGGGGTATTTATACTACTTAAGAACTATCCTACACCTTACAAATAAATTATTCCAAATAATCCTACACCACACAAATAAACTAATTCAAACCATTTGAAAATAAGACATACCTAACTTTAACCTAACTAAATTGATGTCATTGCTTACATCAATTAGGGGAAGATGTCATTGCTTACATCAATTTATTTTAGGTGTGGGTTTGGGTTTGGGTTCTCATAATGGATCAAGTTTATGATCCAACACATCTTCAATCAATTTTCAGCCTCTGTTATCATAGTTGCCGCTTGTGAAAGCCATAGCTGAACTTCATGGAGTCGCTTCAGTTGCCGTTATTCTTCCAGATCAACCCTCCATTGCACGTCATCCCTTCGTGCCTTCAGTCCATCAAGAGTAGCAGATAAAGTAGGGAGAGTTTGTTTAAGCTTGCACACACAATTAGCCTGCCCAACAGTGGAATCCCAGCCTCGGATGAGGATATTGTTGAAGCTAAATTGTACAGAGAGGCAATTGCCCATGGTTCTGGTAAACAAAACAAAGGAAACAAATGAGATAATTATTAAAAACGTATATTACAACACCTCGCATTACCTTATAGCTAGTTTGTTTTAGGACTACATGCCTGTATATATATTTATACAGCCAATTAGATGAAAATAGAGAATGGATGAAGGAAAAGTGAGTTTACCTCAGCAGGACTTGAAGGCGTGGAACAAGTCTGGGATACTTGAAGGATTCTTCTTCCTCACACAATTGATCACCTCTACGATCTGCTTTTTTTCCGGTAATAATGACTCTCACTGATCGGCGTTTATCGTTCCGCCTCTTTGTATTCTACTTCTCTGTTGGGATCCCCTACGGTCAACCCTTTCTTGGTGCTTGTTCTTTCGTGTTTTAAGGGTCAATGGGTGTATGAAGAGCTGCCAGATATGACATACGATTTCGAAACAATTATATGGACATGAATTGATTTACATGTCATGTTTGAGCATGCTATTTGATGATATGATCAAAATAGGAGTTAAATGCTAAATTGATCTTGATTAATAAAAGTAAGATTATTTGGTAAATTTTTATCTTGTAAACTAAAGGAAAAATATTAAATATAATTGATATGTTATAGAACTCTGTGTATTTTACGATTATCTTCGTGCTTTGCGTTATACAATCAACTTTGTGCTATATTGATATTCCACTCTTTGGAGTTAGAGGTGAGCAAAATTCGACTCGACTCGAAAAATCAATCTTTTAGACTCGAATCGATTTGAGAAAACTCAACTCGAATTAACTTCAAGTTGTAATTTTATAAACTCGACTCGAACTATGTGACTGCTGCTACCTTCTTCCCTGATTTATTTATTTTTTGGATAATTAATCTTTATTACCCAAAATAGCAGATCCCGGCTACAAAAATACAATCAGAGTATCAAAAGAATGGGGAACCTATGAACAAACAAAATTAAACTATACCCCAATTGTTACATAGAACTAGATTTGTGCTATCATTTCTGTTAATATTCCTATTACTTAGAACAGTTCCTACAATCATCTTAACGTTGTTGATGATTTCTTCATCGCTTCTGCTTTTCCCCGTAAAAATCCTTCGGTTTCTTTCCTCCCAAATGGTGTAATTAAAACCGCACCAAGAGAGCCTCAAAATAGTAGAAATCAGGGACTTACCTTTCCAAGACTTGGCTGCCCACTCCAGCAGGCTGGACCAGGAAGTGATATGCTTGTTCAACCCCGACAGATGGAGCAGTGATCTCCAAATAGAAGCAGTTTGCATACAAGTGGCGAAAAGATGGTCTCTAGTTTCAATTTCATCCGAGCAGAAAATACACCCAGCATTGGAAAGAACCCCGAAACGTTGTAATCTGTCTTTGGTTGGGAGACGATCCAGAATGATCATCCAAGAAATCATGCTATGCTTCGGAACATGGAGAGAAAACCAGATCAGATTATGCCAAGGGACTTTGCTGTTTTTGGGTCGAATCTCTTCCCAAATTTGTTTAGTGTTAATTGCAGAAGCAGTGGTCTGGCTATGGTTCGTAATTTCAGAATACGCCTAAATATCCAACTTGAATTCGGCGGTTCTGTCATGGTCCAGAAATATCTTACATCTTCTCTTAGTTTCATTTTGTTCTGCAATTACTGGTTTGGTTCTATAATTATTTGATTTGAACTGGTTCTATTGCTTGGTAGCTGATCCATCATTTCAGGTCATTCCAAGTGCACTATGCTACCAATGTCTACTTCTTTTAATGGAAATATTTAGCACATTTAGTATCATGAAAAGGATTGCAAGAATGTCATTTTGAGTAGAGAAAAGTGGTGAGCATGATAGTTGGATTGAGTGAAAATCCAATGCTTGCAGCCATCCTGTACTTATAACTAATTGAAGTGGACTTGGAATGAGATGGTTACCATTAATTCCCCATGTTAACAAGTTCATGTCTTTCTTTTCATGTATGTATTATGCACATATATGTCTGCTTTAGAAATGATGATTATGTTGTTAGTTGAATGGTGTACAGTGAAAGAGATGCAGATTGCATTTACTGATTGTCCAGGGGTTGAGAAATACAAGAACAAAAAACATGACGTCTAATGAAAGGGAAAAAAGTCAGCCTGTAAAGAGTTCTAGAATAATTTCAAAGAGGGCAGAAAAGCACGTCGACTGGCATCATTCTCCCATTCTAGCTCCTCCCACCATTCTCGAAGTCCCTTAATGGTGACGTGATTCCCTTTTGCGCTGTCGGAGTTGAGGGGAAGCTTCTTCAGTTTCGGGCAGTTTAGTGTATGAATATGATTCAGACATGGGAAGGGCAGGGCACCCCAGTATATGCTCTTCAATTCTGGTAGAGAGGATAAATGAAGATTTTCAAGCTTCATAAATGGTGTAGGGTATGGAATTCCGACCACATCTGCAACTTCTCCAAGTTTACTCTTACTCAATATTTCTTCCATTTTTACACACGCAACAATCTCAACAGACCTTAGATTTGGAGCAAGAATCAGCCAGGTAACGTCCTTCAGTTTTTGACACTTTGCAATTCTAACTTCCCTCAATGTGTAAAAGAGAGTAGTATAATCAGTAATAAGAGAAACCCTGCTATGTTGTGTTCCAATCTGCATCTCCTCCATATTTTCACAGAGCAAGATATGTAATCTCTCCAGACGCTCCGTATTTTCCAAACATAAAACATCAAACACAATTGACTCCCTGAAATCTCTCAACTCTAGTGCTTCGGTGCAGCATCGAAGCAAGTGGATGCTTAGAAATCTTTCTAAAGCTGACATGCTTCTTATTGGTGGTATCCTTAGTATCTTCAAATGTTGCAAACTTTTCAATTCCTCTATAAGCTTTTCATTATTATCCCCATCCAGAACATTGTCTTCCTCCTGATATCCTTCTGACATATACCACAATCTGAATATTTGCAGCTTGGAAAAACTAGATATCAAATGTTGAGGGATTTTTCTGAGAGAGTGCATGTCACTCAAGTCCAACATTTTCAGTTTTGTCAAGGATTTCAACTCCATTGGAAACTCTCTTAGACCGGTCCTCGATATATCAATACATTCCAGAGAAATCAATTGTGAAATTCCAATAGGTAGTGCTTCTAAACATATGTTCACCGACAAATCCAAAACGGTTAGATGAGGCATGAACTGAAAGAAGTCGTCGCTGATCACCTGCAACTCATTTTTTCTAAGAAATAAAGTTCGAAGGTTTGCACATTTAGGTGTTTCTCTCAGAACTTTAATATGATTTTGCATCACGGACATTCTTTTTGCACCATCCCATGCCTTAACATCTGGCTCTTCAAATAATTGAGCCCCTGCTTTTACAAAAAAGCTTTTTTCTTCTGCTTCAAGCTCGCATGCTATCCATAAACACATGTCTCGGATCACGTCATGCATCTTCACATATTCTTTTCCATCAAATGATTCTTCTGCTCTTTCCAATAAACATGCACTAAGAAGAGAGTTGATAATGTGGTCTCCTTGCATTTGAGCTTCACTAATTCTATCGAATTCATTCAACAACCCTTCACAAAACCAGTATTCCACTAATGTCTTTGTTGGAATTTGATAATCTTCAGGATACAGACAACAATATAGGAGGCAACATTTCATTGTTGGAGTCAGATTATCATAACTGAATTTTAAAAGCGGATATACCTCCTTTTCCATTTTAGGTAACATCGATCGCTTCAACTTCTCGATAGCATATTTCCATTCCCCGGGAGTTGTCTTGAACACCATAGCACGGCCGATTGTAATCAATGCAAGAGGCAGTCCACCACACTCTTTGGCTACTTGTTCAGCTAGTTTCGGAATATCTGGATGGCTGTTGAGGGTTTCATCTCCAACCTTGTCTTGGAACAATTTCCAAGCCTCTTCTGGTTTCAGGCACTCCACTTTAACTATCTTTCGAGCTTCCATTTCACCACAAACTTCTAACGATCGAGTAGTGAAAATAAGTTTGGAACCATTTTCTTGGGTTGGTTTTGGAATCCCAACTTTGTTCAAATCCACCCTCTCCCATAAATCATCCAATAATACAACAAATCTCTTGTTGCGCAAGATCCCATAGATATTCTCAGCTTTATGCTCAACACTTTTATTTGATCCACCCAAAACACCAATTTTCACACCAATCCTGTCTTGAATATTTTCAACATTGTAATCTCTAGACACCAGGGCCCAAATTACGACATCGAAATGATTAGGCGTAGTGCTGAACTTGTTGTTGATTTGGGTTAAGAGTGTTGTCTTTCCAACACCTCCTATGCCGTAGAGGCCAATGATCCCCAAATCTTTGTCCATGATGCATCTCCATACGTCGTCAATCGTGGATTCAAGAGAAATTGGCTGTTCATCAGGTCTCACTACCACAGAAGCTACAGGCTGACTCTCTGCTACCTTCTCAAAAGCACCTTTACTCATGTGGTCTTTTATGTCTCGAAGCATTTTGGCCACTTTCTTCCCAAACTTGTAGCTAGCCACACAATTCTTGGAAACGCAGCTGCCTAGACACAGGTTATCTATTTCTTGTGGACCATCTGCAATCAAATTTTCAGCCTCTGCTATCATAGTTTGCGCTTTCGAAAGCCATAGCTGAACTCGCTCAAGTCGCATCAGTGACCGTTGTTCAGCCAGTTCGACCTCTCTTTGCACGTCGTTCCTGTGAACCCTCATTTCTTCAAGAGCCGCAGATAAAGTTGCAAGAGTTTGCTTTAGCTTGCGCACATAATTAGCCTGGCCGACAATGGAATCCCAGCCTCGAATGATGAAATTCTCGAAACCACATTGTATGGATAAGCAATTGCCCATGATTCTGGTAGCAGAGAAAACCCTTCCAACTATGATGGGTATTTGTTTATTTTCAATAAAGAAATTAAGAATCTTTTGGTTGGTACGAATTGGTAGGGGCATGGTCCATGACATGACATGATACGAAAACGACTTAGAAAAATCAGGCAGAGCTGATAATCACCCTTTCAAACATGAGCTGTGTTTGATTGAGAAGTCTCGTGTTCCTTTCAAATTTCTTCCGCTAGATTGACATTGCTTCCCATATCTGTACTGCTGAAAAATATCCTGCAATTGAGACTATGGTTGTAAATGAGACGAGACAGATCGCGAACTACTCGAGATCGACTCGATCAAGGCTCGATAAATACTTGGATCGAATGGACTCGACTCGACTCGAGCTCGACTCGACTCGAGCTCGACTCGAGTTCTTAACAAATCGAAACGAGCTACTTGATATTCGACTCGAAAAGCTCGTGAGCAGCTCTAAAATATAATATATTAAGATTTTATTTTTAAAAAAATAAATTATTAATAATATTAATATTTATGTATTGATTTTTTTTTTTTAAAATACAGTAATATTTTCATGTATTTAAGGTTTATGTTTGAGTTTGAGGCTTTAATCGAGTTAAATTTAAGAAAAAAAATCATTTTAGAACCCTTTCGAGCTGCTCACGAGCTTCAGTTCAGGATTTCGAGTTCGAGTCGAGCTTGAAATTTTTAAGCTCGCGAGTTTTCGAGTCGAATCGAACTCCATTTAAGAGTTTTCAAGTAGAGTTGAGCTCAGCAACACTCGAGCTCGACTCGGCTCGTTTACACCCCTAATTGAGACCTAGAAGAGCATCCCTAGACATATAACCTCCATAGCTTTATATTTAGGAGAATCATGATCCTTCGAGATGACTTCTGACAGGTAACACATAATCTGTCAGAGTCAAAAATCAATAACAATTAGTCAAATCAATTAGTAATGGATCTAGGTGTTAAAAATAAGATTAAATAATTCAATACTCTATTCTAAAAAAAATTGGATATGCAAATTTTATCATTTTGTCCATTTTCAATTATAAGTAAACTAAATTTAACAATTTTCCTAAAATAAGTACATACATTTGCCCCTGAATAGACATGCTAACCTACAAGCAGTTATAATGATCCTGCGCTGACACCAACACTAAAAGAATGGTCGAAATCTTTATGAAATCTATCTTTCTTCCTACACTTTGAAAACCAACATTACTAACTGTTTGATCATCGATTATAACTCTATGTTCAAATCATAAGAGATAAACCGTTCAAACCCGACATAACCATGTAGTTGCATGAAGGTATTTGATTACTTTGAATTTTGAAACCGGGTTTCAATTATTTGTAAGATTTTTTCCACTTCTTTGAAGCCCCTCAACAATGATGGGTATTTGTCTATTTTCAATAAACAAAAGTGGAATCTTACTCAGCAACTAGTTGGTTTGTGCATGGCCCATGCATTTAGTTTGCAATTACTATTGATAGAACTATGAGCATACTCTTAAAATTTACATTTTTTAATATTTGTTATTAGAGACTCATTTTTTCAATACTTGTTATTATGAAGAAAATTTATTTTTTCAACATTTATTATTATGAACAATTACTTAAATAACGGTCTGTAACCAGAACAATAATTATTATGCAGTGGTAATGACATAGTCCAAATTGTGATATCCACAATTATCATGTCCACAATAGTATATATTACTCCTATTAAGAATCAACAACCACGATACTTGTAGTGACTGTAATATCATCTGTTATGTTCACAATAGCGAAAAACTCAACTAAACCAATGAAACAAATGCAAATTGGAATTTAAATCTCCAAGTTTTTTAGTTTCCTCAGGGTCCCCATAATCCTACGAAGAGGTATGTCAGGCTGAAAAGATGGCATAAAAGCATTTCGAGTGGCTTCATTCTCCCATTCTAGCTGTTCCCACCAATCTTGGCTTCCTTCAATGGTGATGTGATTTCCTTTCGCGCTGTCAGAGTTGAGAGGAAGCTTCTTCAGTTTTGGGCAATCATTTATGCAAATACGTTTCAGACATGGGAGGGGTAGGGCATCCCAGAACATGCTCTTCAATTCTGGTAGATCGATGAAAAAAATAGTTTCAAGCTTCAGAAATGGTGTAGGGTACGGAATTCCCACAACATTTGCAACTTCTCCAAGTCTTCCCTCGCTCAGCATTTCTTCCATTTTTGCACACCTGGTTATCCAAAGAGACCTTAGATTTGGAGCAAGAAACAACCAGGTAACGTCCTTCAATTTGTAACAACTAGAAATTCTAACTTCCCTCAATGTGTGGAAGCGTGAAGTATAATCAGTAATAACAGAAACCCCTCTATGCTGCCTTCCTATTCCCATTTTCATTTCCTCCATGTTTTCACATCCCATGATATCTAATCTCTCTAGACCTTCCACGTTTTCTAAACATAAAACATTGAACACATTTGTCTCCCAAAAAGACCACAACGTTAGTGCTTCAGTGCAGCATCGAAGGCTTAGAAATCTTTGCAGAGAAGACATACTTTGTATTGGTGGTATCCTTAGTATATTCAGATGTTGCAGACTTTTCAATTCCTCTATAAGCTTTTCATAATCATTACGCCAATCCAGAACATTGTCTTCCTCTGGATAACTTCCTGTGGCCAGATACCCCAACCTGAATATTTGCAACTTGGAAAAACTAGATATCAAATTCTGTGGAATTCTTCTGAGATGCTGCATGTTACTCAAGTCCAACATTTTCAGTTTTGTCAAAGATTTCAACTCCATTGGCAACTCTTTTATACCGGTCCGGGATATATCAAGACATTCTAGAGAAATCAATTGCGAAATTCCCTTTGGTAGTGCTTTTAAATCTATGTTAAATGACAAATCCAAAACAGTTAGATGAGGCATAAAGTGAAAGAAGCCATCATTGATGACCTGCAGCTTATTTTGGCTAAGAAACAAAGTTCGAAGGCTAGGGCATTTAGGGGTTCCTCTCAGAACTTTAATCTGATTTTTCATCACCGACATTCTTTTTGCAGCTTCCCATGCCTTAACATCTGGCTCCTCTAGTAATTGAGCCCCTGCTTTTACAAAGAAACTCTTCTCTTTATCTTCAAGCTCGCATGCTATCCACAAACCCATGTCACGGATCACATCATGCATCTTCACATATTCTTTTCTATCGGATGATTCTTCCACTCTTTCTAATAAAGAAGCCCTAAGAAGAGAGTTGATAATGTGATCTCCTTCCATATGGGTTTCACTAATTTTATCTGATTCAAACAGCCCTTCACAAAACCAATACTCGACCAATGTCTTTATGGGAATATGATAATCTTCAGGATACAGACAACAATATAGGAGGCAACATTTCATTGTAGGAGGCAGATAATCATAACTGAATTTTAAAAGCGGATATACCTCATTTTCCATTTTGGGTAAGATCGATCGCTTCAACTTCTTGATTGCATAATTCCATTCCCCAGGTGTCGTCTTGCAAGCCATGGCACGTCCAATTGTAATCAGTGCAAGAGGCAGCCCACAACACTCTTTGGCTACTTGTTGAGCTAGTTTCGGAATATCTGCATGGATATTGAGGGTTTCATCTCCAACCTTGTCTTGGAACAATTTCCAAGCGTCCTCGAATTTCAGACAGCCCACCTTAATTTTTTGTCGAGCTTCCATTTCGCCACAGACCTCAAATGACCGAGTAGTGAAAACAAGTTTGGAACCATTTTCTTGATTTGGTTTTGGAATCCCAACTTTGTTCAAATCCACCCTCTCCCATAAATCATCCAATAATACAACGAATTTTTTGTTGCGCAAGACCCCAAAAATATCCTCAGCTTTCTGCTCAATGCTTCTATTCTTCCACGATTCATCGGAGAAACCAATTTTTCCACCTATGCTATCTTGGATCATCCCAACATTGTAATCTTTAGACACCAAAGCCCAAATTACAATATCGAAACCCTCCGGTGTGGTGCTGAACTTGTTGTTGATTTGGGTCAAGAGTGTTGTCTTTCCGACGCCTCCGACGCCGTAGAGGCCAATGATGCCCGCATCTCTGTCCACGATGAAGCTCCATACCTCGTCCATTTTGGATTCAATAGCAATTGGCCGCTCCCCAGGTCTTACTACAACTGAAGCTGCGGGTTGAGTCTCTGCTACCTTCTCAAAAACCCCATTACCAGTGTGATCCTTTATGTCTTGAAGCGTTTTGGCCACCTTTTTCCCAAACTCGTAGGTAGACAGGCAATTCTTGGAAACGCAGCCGCCGAGACACAAGTTATTTATTTGTTGAGGGCCATCTTCAATCAGTTTTTCTGCCTCTGCTATCATAGTTTCTGCTTTTGAAAGCCATAGCTGAACTTCATGGAGTCGCTTCAGTTGCCGTTGTTCTTCCAGATCAACCTTCCATTGCACGTCATCCCTTCGTGCCTTCAGTTCATCAAGAGCAGCAGATAAAGTAGGAAGAGTTTGTTTAAGCTTGCACACGTAATTAGCCTGTCCAACAGTGGAATCCCAGCCTCGGATGAGGATTTTCTCGACATTTAATTGTATGGAGAAGCAATTTCCCATGATTCTGATAAATACTTGGGGAGAGGATCTGGAATTTTTGGTGAGTGAAAGAAAGCAAATAAAACTGAAGACAAAAAAAGAAACCTAAGAGATTGGACTTTGTTTTCAAGGAAAGGGGAAACAAAAAAGAACAGAGAAGAAATCAAAGTTGCTCAAAGAAATTAAGGGTCCAACGTTTTCCTAATACTTCTAACTGGAGCCCTTGTTTGAATACATTTTCAAAAGGTTGGGCCCATATTTGAGCAGATTAAAAAATATTAAACCCTTATTCAATCCTTTTAAAAGGTTAGACCTTTATTCGAACGTACACAAAAACAGTAAACTCTTATTAACTTTTTTGAAAAGTTAGATCCTTAGTTAAGTAATCTCTAAAACATTAGGTCCTTATTTGAGTGTTTAACCAAATTCTAACAAATAAAAGTAAATGGTGAAAATCACGGAGATCATCACTCAACTATCTTCTTCCTTCTATTTAGGTTTCTAAACTTTCAAACTTTTCAATTTACTAACTAAACTTTTCTATTTTCTATTTAGGTTCCTTCTATTTCCTTCTATTTATTTGCTAACAAATAAAGTAGATTCTGACTTTGTTTCTTTTGTTTTGTTTAGGGAAAGAAAATTCTTGAAGGTGTAGACAACCCTATTGGTCCTTATGGCACAAAGGTTGGTATGGGTTGAAAATGTCTTTCACAGTGTATTACAGTTGGAAATATCTTTTGGACCTTGTATGTTTCATCTTATATAGAAGGATTGGCAGATAGTTTTTGACCCTTTATTTATTTTATTTTTTTGCTAGAAGATTTGCCCCTTTATCATGCATTTGTTCTGTTTTTCTGTTTGTATAGTTTTCTGCATAGCTTCAGATCTTGGATTTATTGCACTTCTACCTGATGATTTATGTTTAAATCATGGCTAGCTAGTAATATTCTTCTGTAAATTTAACATTTTGTGTTTGTGACTTTATTTTTTTATGGTGATAAAACCGTTGTTTTTACCCAAAAATACCCAACCGTTAAATAATTACATGTAAGGCACCGATCGCCCTATTTTTACCGATCTAACGCCTTTTTAACACCTTTTGTGACAAGGTGACAAAAAGGCGTTGATCACCATCCGTGCCTTCCTGGGGTTCGTCCGAGCTGGCGCCACGTAGGGATAAAACTTGGATCACCATTCGTGCCTTCCAAAATTACCCCAACCGTCCGCTTTAATTACCGCGTCTCCCTCCCATATAAATACCTCATCATACAATCCTCAAATCACACCAAAACGAAAATAGTCTCTTCTTATCACTCATTCTATCAAACCTCAAGTATGTTCTGTTATTAATCTTAGAAGGTAAAATTATTGTTATTATATTATAATCACTAAATAGTTAATTATTTTATTATATTTTACTGCCTAAACTTTTTTATGTTTTGCAATTATAAAAATGGAAGACAGATTGTTGCGTTTAGATGGGAATTATATCGCTGGTCATTTTGCCGATACGATAACAATTTATTTTATTTGTATTAGTTTTATTATTGTGTTATGTTAATTATTGCGCATATTTTATTTATTTATTTATTTAGTATTATTTTATATTTTAATTTGTGTATTATTTATTTAATTAGGAGAATAATCTTATATTAGATCCATTTATTCGTAATGCTAAGTTAGAAATATCAAGTCGTGTCTGGACGTATTTAGTAGAGGTTCGATTTGGTTACACAGCTAGATATAAAGGGCATTGTAACCTTGAAAGAAATCTTATTCTGCATTGGTCAAGAGGTGGAGACCGGAGACATGCACGTTTCATCTTCCGTGTGGGGAGTGTACGATTACGCTGGAGGATGTTTCCTTAGGGCTGTTGGTAGATGAGGATGTCATTTTGGGTGTGGATGATGGTGACTATAATTCATTGTGAAAAGAGTATCTTGGAGGTATTTCGCCTAATTTTAATGGTGGTTGAATATCGTTATCATGGTTGACGACATATGTTGAGCATTTGAGTGAAGATTGTTCCGAGGAATAGGCTAAAAGAGTAGCATGAGCTTGCATATTGCGACTGATAGAAGGGATCTTGATGCCTGTTAAATCTCACAACCACGTTCATTGTATGTGGTTGCATCACCTCGCCGATTTTCGAGTTGTCTAGTCATTCAGTTGCGGCTCCGCAGTTTTGGCATCTTTGTATAGAGAAATGTGTCGAGCAACAGATTATCAAAAAAATACTATCGACGGATGTCTCATGCTTTTGTAGTCATGGGCGTAGTATCGCATGCCCTTTTTATGTATGGTGGTGAAGAACTCGTTAGTCTTCCCGTTATTATTGAGGTAATTTCAATATTGAGTTCTATATAAATATTTTTTTAAGTATATAATGAATATTTTTTACACTGAATAGGTGATCATGCTTAAGGAAAGATCATCATGATATATCAGACGAATTAGAAGAAATTTGACTACTCATTGATCAAAAAACTGGTACACAGGTATGCATTTAAATTTTGTTATTTAACTTTAATTATCGTTATATAATTAAAATATTATTTTGAAAAGAATTTTATATATTTATTGTAGTTTCAATGGACTCCTTATGCTACTGACGAAATGAGACATTGTATCCACCTAATATGAGTGGCCCATTAGATGTATGGATGAAGATGGTCCCTCTGATATGTTATGCTATTGTCGAGTGGCATCCGACTGATCATGTGCTCAGGCAATTTGGTTTCATACAATCTATTCTAGAAGTGTATATGAATCTCGACAATTTGTATAACATTGATATACGGAGAAAAATAAGTCAATTGGCTGATGAAACAGAGAGAGTGGGTGATGATGTTGGAGGATCGACGTGGATGCATTCCCCTTAGAGAGTCAATTTATGTGGATCAGTATTCAGTTGTGGATAACTACTACCAGTGGTTGAACACGAACGGTAAGCCATTCATGCTTTCCGAGGAAGCACGAGCCCATATCATTTATCGACGTCGAGAAAGGTGTCCATTGTCCCAGTCGCATCGTCCCTCGACTCATGGATAGAGAGCATGCACTTCTGATTCGTCTTTAGCTGTAGCACCGAAACCATCACAGTAGCCACCGTCTACACCAGGTTACAATTCGCAGCCGTTCTAGATGGGGATGTAGCCATTTTATATGGCTCCACAGGTGTTTCAAATATTGCCACCTCCATTTCAGATGCCACCACAACAGGTTCTGATGCCATCATTGCAAGGTTTTATAACCCTCTAGATGGATATTACAGTTCCATGCTTGTAGATCCAACGTAGGCTTTATATGCTGTTTATTTGGCAGGTGATGCGCCGCCACAGACTCAAACACCTCAAATTCAATTTTTGCATTCATCGATGTTTATGTTTTCATTATTTTCACAGTTTTCTATGAGCGGTGGGATGGTTAGTCATACACCTCTAGGGTCATTATTCTATGGAGGTGGTACATCATCATCCGTCCTTGATCAACAAAATGTATCTGCTGATGATATGATGATGATGAGAGTGAAGAGTAAGAACAACTTATACGAAGAAACCCTCATCGAAATAGACAGCCACCGCCCTGTAGAACACATTCGAGACACAGAAATTGATAGAATTGTTTAGTTTGTAATTTTTTTTATTTATTTTTCTTTATTTAACAACAAATGTAATCTTTTTATATAATAATGACTTTTTTATTTATTTTGTGTCTATTAAATAATTTGTTGAATTGTTTTTATTATTTAGTTTGTCCAGTTTTTGTACTTAATCTTCACTTGAGTAGCACATTATTTGAACGTAAACGAAAATGAAATAACACAAACTGATATTTTAGAAAAATAATTTCATCGGCACAACAATTGTTACGTGATGATAAAAGAGATGAACATTTTTCCTATTATGGCCTAGGTTTCTACAATGCCCACTTCTTTTGTTTTCTTTGGACGTCTCTCGAATATTCATATCACAGTGAATTCGAATAGATTTTGGACGATCTGATTCCCTTAATAAGGACAGATCTGGTACAATCGAAAGCCAATTTTGCACCTCGTCTGGGTCTTTCTCATTACCTATGAGGATAACTCAAATTCATATACCTTAAATACTTCTGAAAGTCGGTATACGAGATCCACAAAATGGTTAAAGTCTTTAATGGTATAAGAGCAAGTCACTATGACATGGAGCATGGATACTTTAGAGCTTGAAAACCCCACAATCACACTACTTGTTTTGTAGATTAACTCTGAACGAGATAGATTCAATCCTTTAAAGAGGTTGTGGCATTTCTATGACACGAAATAATTCATGGGTTCGAGAGAAGATACTTACAAACATTCCATTTTAAGCGTCAATTCTCTTTTTTTATCTGTAACTAATTTTAGGTGATAAACATGACCATTTTGCATCAAAATTTGAGTTTTTCTACTGAGCTTGGAAAAAAGTGCTCCTAAACAAAAATACATCGTTTTAACCAAAGTTGTAACTAGTAAATAACATGCCTCCTTTAAGGTCAAATTAATAGCCTCATCCAAGTTGGTCATCACGTGTCCATATTAATATCAACCATCATATGCATTTGTTCACATTTCTTTGTTGATGAGGCTGATATAACTGTTTCATTGTTCGTTTTTCCCTCATAATTCTTGAAGTGTGGACTCAAACGTCTGAGGTAATAGTTTGTAACCTAAGCAATTTATGTAGTACTTATAGTTAAGTTCCCATAAAAAATTCTACAGAAATAAAATTAAGAAATGTTACATACCCATGCGCACAAGTAATTGACGTTCATCATTCTTCTTGAACTTTGATACTTCGTGGAAATATGTCAGACACAATACCGATGTTGGACATAGGGTGGTTGCCATATTGGACCCAAAGAGTTCATTATTTCTTTGATCCCAACTCTACAATCTGAAATGACACATATTTTTTCCTCGTGACAACATGTAAGCGTAAATGTTTTAGGAAAAAAACCCAAGAGTTTGTATCTTCTCCTTCAACAAAGGCAAAAACATTTGGATAATATTGTGATTATCATCTTGAACAACTGTCAATAGTAGAACTTGCTTGTATTTTCCATACAAGAATGTCTCATCAATATGGATCACGAGCTTGCAGTATTTCACAACATTAATGCATTGCGGGTAAGTCCAAAACAATCGGTAGAATTGGTATCAATCATGAAGCACTCGATCATTTTTGTATGCATGAAAAGTTTGGAAGTCCACTATTGTTCCAGTATTCAGTCTGCGCACTACCCTAAACCAACTTGGTAATTCGGTGTACAATGAATCCCACTCACCGTGTAGTTTTTTAATGGCATCATGCTTTGTCTTCCATGATTTCCTGTAGGAGACGTTGTACCCATATTGAGAGTGTATAGCTAAAATCAGCACTACAATAGCTATATGGGAGCTTGCTTTGACCAAGGGTATGATGGTTTGGCAGATAATGTCGGAGTCCAAGTTGGGATGGTCCTGGCTGATCCCTCTAGCACAGCATGTATGAGGACTTTTGTATATTGTTAGTTCACATATGTTATTTTTCCTCTTTCTCTTTGATACACGAACCATCCAATTACATCTGTTATCACGTTATACACAATAGTATATATATTATTCGGTGGTGGATTCGTCGACTCTGGAGTGAACAGAATTACAAATGTTGTAATTATTAATAGCAATCATTGCTTCTTCTTTAGATGAAACTCAATTCCGATATATAACTCACCATCATTGACTGATGAGTTAAATCTATAGTCACCAACATTAGGCATATCCGTAAATTATAGCTCGTACATTGCACCATAGTCAGTTTCATACATATGTGCTGGAGGTTTGGTGTGTACCGTAATTATGGGAACTTCATCTATATCATCATCATCATCAGAGTCCATGTTGAATTGCGGTGATTATGACTCAACAAATAGTCCAATCTCAGTACCATCTGACCTGGCTCGCGAAGAGGTTCTTTTGGTAGAGATGAGGGTTCCTCTACGATATTGATATTTAGGTCGAACAAGTTGGTAGTTGAATGTATTCCCCTTGAACTTAAAGACATCGTGTCATATGGGTTTTGGACTGAGTGTTGTGTCACAGACATCTCGCCATTGAGGTTAAAGAAGCTTGCAATTGAATGTTTCCCCTGGAATTTGAAGGCACCGTGTCAAATGGGTACTAAACAGATTGTTGTGTTGATGGCATCCTCATATTCAAGTCAAGGAAATTGGTAGATGAATGTCTTCTCTTTGAACTGTAAGAAACTTTACCATATCGTGAAGCCACTTCGATAGACATCGTAACAAGTTGTTGATGAACGTCTCCCCATTGAACTTGATGGGATGGTGTCATGATGTAGATTTACCATTATGGCGTTAAAATCATTGCACATTATTGTAGTTGGGCTATCAACTTGATCAGGTTGTTGAGCCAGCCCATAGTGGGAGTTAGGGGTGGGAATAGGCCATGCCAGACTTTAAAAGGCCTGAGCCTGGCCTACGATGAATTTTGTAGGCCTGAGCCTGTCCTATAGCCTATCAAAGGCTTTTATTTTTGCTCGACCTGGCCTTTTTAAAAGCCTGGCCTGATAGCTTTTTTAAAAGCCTTTTTAAAAAATAACACAATTTCTATAATAGCTAAATTTGGCTTAATTTTTAATATAAACTGAAATCAATATAAAATAATCCAAAACAAAAGAGAACCTCATACTTAGGTAGCATCATCCAAGTCTATCAAACCAACATATTAACTATTACAAACAAAAAATAAAGCCTACATCTCCATTCCATTTGAACAGAACTGGTACATCAAAACTTCAATGTGATTGTATCTCTTCTTTTTCAGCCTTCAAAATAAGAAGAAGAAAAATACATATATGTTAGTTACTAGATTGAAAAACACTACATAAATAAATTGCTCATCTTCTATTGACTACAATTTTGCCTTCCCCTCAGAAAAAAATGAGGAAATGAGGCAGCATACATGCTATGTTTATATTTGATTCCTAAAATAAGTATAAGACCAGTTTACTACATAACTGTTCATGCTTTGCTACAAGAAAACCATCCTAAACTTCAACAAACACAAGTTGCGATCAAATGAAACATCTCCGCTACAGGAAAATGCTCTAAAAAATACAACACATGCCAAGCACAGGCGAACATAAGAAAAATAAACTACATTAAAATTTGAGTGAACTTCTAGTACTACCTCAAATAAAAACATGTGTCAACCAAAAACTAAAAAAATACCTGATCAACTGATCGTATATCAGGAGAAAGGCCACCATGTACACATAGCACCTGCAAAATAGAAAATAGTAGACCAATTAAAGATGTGCAAGGTGCTTACTGCTTAGCTATAGATGGTTTACAGAGAGAATGCTTACTGTCCCATTTATAATTGCAGAAAGTGTATGATAATCAAAAACATCAGTACAATATCACCATGCATTAGCATTTCCATACTTCCTTTGCCAGTGAATACAAAGAGCATGAGAACAAATTAGAATCAGAGAAATAATGCACCCAACTACATTATTGAAAACCAGTAGATAAACCCCAATAAAGATTATAGAAACGCCGAACTATGTATCCACTATCGAGGGCATACCTTGCCTTAAGAAACAGAAGAATAGTGAAAACTTCAAGACTATTATAACCTCGATCAACAAAATCTCCCTGTCCAAAGGAATAGAAAGGTTAAGCACCGATTAGTCGAAATCAATAATACACCAGACAATAATTTCCACCGCATGAACTGGGGTATAAAATATATCATAAAAATGTAACTTGTATCCGGCACATGAACTGGGCGAGAGTGATGGCTTCGGTGGGTGTCCGACAGCCATGGATGGGCTCGGTGGATTCGTGTGCCAGTGGCGCACTGTTTCGGGCAGAGTGCTGGCATGGTCTGATTGTTCTGTAATTTGTACTGTTCTGCAATAACAATATATATTGATACCAAAAAAATAATATAAATATGCATATCTATATAGGCCGGCCTATCAGGCTTATAAGACTTTATAATAAGCTTAAGTCTGACCTATTTAAGTTAATAGGCTTTTACAAAAAACCCGAGTCTGATCTTTTTATTAAATAAGTCAGGCCAGGCTTTATGTAGGCCAGGCCGTAGGCCCCTGTAGGCCGGTCTGGCCTATTCCCACCCCTAGTGGGAGTATAATAACATACCACGAACCGCATACACTTCAACAAATATCGCATACATCTATGTATAGGAGTCTGAATTTTGATTCTGAGAATCAACCATCATAGCAACATCTTCATCGTTGAAGAGTTCGAACGTTGTATAAGTTAACGGAAATACTGTTGTTGGAAATTTGTACTGAAGTGAGGACAGTCTTCCAGTACTTCCAATATAAACCTTCCTTGAAATTTTAGTGATCAGCTCCTCGATAGTGATGTTTCTCTTGAAATATATTCTGACAGAATGATTAGATGCGACAACGCCTGTTTCATCTTCCCTAATTTCTCCATCATAGTAAACAATAGTTAAAATACGCCTCATTTTTAGAGTTTGAAAGTTTAAAAGATTAGGAGTTTTATATACGTAAAAACAATAAATTAAATACACCTAATTAAATAAATAATATACGAATTTAAAAATAAACTAATGCTAAAACATTTAAAAAAAAATCACAGTAAATTTAATAACATAATTTAACATTGTTATCATCTCAGGAAAATGTCTCAAGATTTGATCCCGCCTTTCATTTTATACCCGCACAAAATAAAACAAAATCATTAGTACAAAAAAATTTAATCCAATAATTAAATTTAAAATGACAATAATATAATAAAAATTATTTTTACCTTCTAAGAACTATAACAAAATCTACTTAACTTGATAGAGGAAAATTATAGAACGAAGAATATGAAATTAACTTTTTGGTGTGATTTTATGTTTATTAACGATGTTATTTATAGGGAAGTGGTGAGTGATTCTCAAGGTTCGAGTAATGATAGAATACACAATAATTTAAGGAAATAATAGAAGGCGTGGATGATGATTCACGCCTTTGTCGCGTGTCAAAACCACAGGAAGACTCGGATGGTTATCCGCGCTTTACACCCTACTTACGCTAGCTCGAACAAACCTCAAAAAAGGCACGAATGATAATATGTGCCTTTTTGTCACGCTATCACAAAGGGTGTTAGATCGATAAAATTAGAGCAATCGTGCGTGACAGATAATAATTAAATGGTTGGGTGATTTTTTTGGGTAAAAAGACCGATAAAACCTTTATTTCTTTATGCTGGATACAGAAATATTGACCTTTTATGAAATGACAAGAGTGATGTCATTACTTGACTTTTGAGCTTTGAATTATTCTACTTGTAGGAAGAACTTGCTGCTGTCAAATCCTAATGTGACAAAAGAAAAGTTGGATGCCAGGAAGGTGAAGTCGGTACGTTTCTTTCACCAAATATTGACCTTTTATGAATTCATAAGAGTAATGTCATTACTTGACTTTTGGGTTTTGAATTCATCTGCTTGTAGGAAGAACCTGCTGTTGTCAAGTCCTACTATGGCAAAAGAAAAGTTGGATCCCGGGAGGTGAAGGCGGTATGTTTCTTTCATCAAATATCTGTTTCTTCTCTTCTAGGTCTGGACCCGGCCGTGGTTATACGAAGTTGAATCATTCTGCTGGAACTAATATTAATTCATTTAACTATTTAAAAAATGCAGAGGATGAGCATGATGTGGTCTGGTTCTGGCCGGAGAAAGGAAAGCCACGTGATTGCTCACAGCATTTTGTGGTGAGTAGATATCTCAAATTCGGAGAAAATTCATTTCATATTTCCTAGTATTGAGCTTATCTATTTGAGCTCACATTTAAATATCTGTTTCTTTGCATTATCCGGATCCATATCGTGTTTAGAAATTTCTGTTTCTCACACATGGATTCACCAATAACTCTGAAGATTTTAATTAGTCATGGAACAACTAAACTGTATTAGTTTATTCTCTGGTCTAGATCATGGTTAATCAACCCAGATTGTGCAATAAATAGCTCGTGTATATTACGTTAAATTGGTAAATGAGATCAGTAATGCTACTAACAATCATCTATTATATTGAGATGCAAATGATCGAGCTATATGGTATTGTATGATTTTCCTATGTTGTCCCTGAAGGATACACTTGAAACTACAATGACATTGCTGTCTGTGTTGGTTTTCCTGCACAAAGTCACAAGCATCAAATTCTGATTTTGAGGTTGACGTGAATCAGTTTCAGGTTGGGGCCATGAATGAATCGAGTCCTGGAAGCCTTGAGGTTTACATACGTTTCAACGCGCTAGGTTGTTTCAAGCATTGTAGGATTTTCCTAATTATTAATGTTGGTGTTTGACATGGTGACGACGATCATCATCATTAATTGCAGTTCAGTTTTTTTCCTCCCGTATTGGAATAATATTGGAGAGAATGGAGCGAAGTCCAGTAGATGGTGCATTGCACCTTCAATTGTTCAAAAACCTGTCATGTTTGGTTTCTGATTGGCCCTTGGTCTTGTTTCAGGTGGTTCTTTAGACACGGTGATCGTACTTTTGAACTGTGAATCTTCATAGGTCTAACTTCAATGCTTTGCCAAATAATTTATGGCTACCGTCCCCATTATTTCATTGAACATGTTAAATTTTGAAGCAATCTTACAGGTTTATTCACATTCAATTGGATTGGCTTCAGGTTAAGTAATCTCGGGTTTAAAATTTTCAAGTTATGTCCATGTTGGTGTTAGTACGAGTTCAGGGTCACCTTACCTAAACTGTTACAGCATTAATGTTACAATGTTGTGAATTGTGACACTTTATATATATTCCATAACATTTTAGATAATGTTATGTGCTCAAAATATTACAAACTTTGAATTTCCACTAAGTTGAACTTTGAATCTTTGCTATTTTCCACAATTGGCTTACGATAAGACTCGGGCTCGAATGATCCCGTTGAACTCTACAAAACCTTCGGTAAATCGACTCCCTTCCCTTCCTCTCCCAACATCTTCTATACAAAAACACTAATCCTGTCATTTGTCTGTTGAGAAATCGACCGCGTCAACGCACCAATAACCGTGCTGCCAAAGATATTGTCCTCGGTAAATCGATTGTCTTCGACTCGAGCTCGAATGACGCTCGAATCAGATGATGACACAATTTTTATTTACGAACTGATCTCAACTTCTCAATGTCCTTTTACAGGTAGCCAGCTTCAGATACTTTGTCCTTGTTATACTTGAGAGATGATTCCTTGCTATGTTTTTATCCTGCCCTATGCTGTTTAGCACTAATTTTTTAAGCAGTAGAAGTCATCTTACATTTTTAATTTGGTTGAATTATGGTTTTGACCCCTTTACTATACACTATTTGTAATTTAGTCCCTATAACTTAATTTAGTATAATTTTATCATTTACTTTTATCGTGTCATAAATTTTCCATATAAATTAAAATTTCCAAATCATCATCTTCTTTATCTCATCCTCTCTTTCCTTAATCTTAAAGCATCAAATCTTCATGTTTTGCTCTACTTTTATCATGTTTTCCTTAACACAGAGATTTAACGCGTAAGATTGGGGAAGAAAATGATAAGATAAAGAACCATTTTTAATTTAGATTATAATGTTGGATTAAAGAAAGAGTAGAGCAAAACATCATATAAAAATATATAATAAGAAAATAATAAATTCGAAAGAAATTTAAAAATTTGTATTTCAAATCATAATTATAATGATAAATCAAAGAAAGAACGTAGAAAAACATGAAGATTTTTTGTCTCCTAGTTTCAAGCATGTATTATGGTATAAGAGTAATAGTGAATTTCTGAAAAGACGGCAGAAAAGCATTTCGAGTGGCCTCACTCTCCCATTCTAGCTGTTCCCACCAGTCTTGCCTTCCATGAATGACGATGTGATTCCCTTTGGAGTTGTCAGAGTTGAGAGGAAGCTTCTTCAGTTCTGGGCACTTCTTTACATGAATACTTTTCAGACATGGGAAGGGTAGGGCATCCCTGTATATGCTCTTCAATTCTGGTAGGCGTTCTAAAGTAAGATCTTGAAGCTTCAGAAATGGTGTAGGATATGGAGTTCCGACCACATCTGCAAGTTTTCCCTCACTCAAAACTACTTCTATTTTTTCACACTCATTTATCCAAAGAGACCTTAGATTTGGAGCAAGAAACACCCAGGTAACGTCCTTCAATTTGTGACAGTGCATAATTGCAACTTCCCTCAATGTGTGGAAGCCTGCAGTATGATTACTACTCGGAGAAAGCCTGGTATGCAGTTTTTCCATTCTCATCTCCTCCATATTTCCACAAGCCCTGAACCATAATCTCTCCAGACGCTCCATGTTTTCTAAACAAGAAACGTTAAACACTTTTGTCTCCTTAAAATACCACAACTCTAGTTCTTCGGTGCTGCATCGAAACAAGCGGAGGCTTAGAAATCTTTCTAATGCAGACATGCTTTGTATCTCTGGCATCCCTTGTATATTCAGATGTTGCAGACCTTTCAATTCCTCTATAAGCTTTTCATTATCACCCCCATCCAGAACATTGTCTTCCTCCGAACTGCCTCGCACATTCCACATCCTCAATATCTGCAACTTGGAAAAACTAGATATCAAATTTTGTGGGATTCTTGTCAGATGGTGCATGTCACTCAAGTCCAACATTTTCAGTTTTGTCAAGGATTTCAACTCGATTGGCAACTCTGTTATACCAGTCCCGGATAGATCAAGACATTCTAGAGAAGTCAATTTTGAAATTCCTTCGGGCAATGTTTCTAAATTCCAGTTTCCTGACAAGTTTAGAACAGTTAGATGAGGCATAAACTGAAAGAAGCCATCACCGATCATCTCAAAGCTATTATCGCTAAGAAACAAAGTTCGAAGGTTAGGGCATTTAGGGGTTCCTCCGAGATCTTCAATCTGATTTTGCATCACCGACATTCTTCTTACACCTTCCCATGCCTTAACATCCGGCTCCTCTGATAATTGAGCCCCTGCTTTTATAAAAAAACTCTCCTCTTTCTCTTCAAGCTCGCATGCTATCCACAAACACATGTCACGGATCACATCGTGCATCTTCACATATTCCTTTCCATCAGATGATTCTTCCACTCTTTCCAATAAACATGCACTAAGAAGAGAGTTGATAATGTGGTCTCCTTGCATTTGAGCTTCACTAAAACTATCAAATTCGTTCAGTAGCCCTTCACAAAACCAATATTCCACCAACGTCTTTGTGGGAATATTGTAATCCTCGGGATACAGACAACAGTACAGGAGGCAACATTTCATTGTGGAAGACAAATTATCATAACTGAATTTTAAAAGCGGATATACCTCCTTTTCCATTTTAGGTAACGTCGATCGCTTCAGCTTTTCGATTGCGTATCTCCATTCCCCAGGTGTTCGCTTGCAAGCCATGGCACGACCGATCGTAATTAGTGCAAGAGGCAGTCCATCGCACTCTTTGGCTACATGTTCAGCTAGTTTCGGAATATCTGGATGGCTGTTGAGGGTTTCATCTCCAACCTTGTCTTGGAACAATTTCCAAGCCTCTTCTGGTTTAAGACACTCCACTTCCAAGTTCTTTTGAGCTTCCATCTCGCCACAAACCTCCAATGATCGAGTAGTGAAAATAAGTTTGGAACCATTTTCTTTGCTTGGTTTTGGAATCCCAACTATCTTCAAATCCACCCTCTCCCATAAATCATCCAATAATATAACAAATCTCTTGTTAATCAAGACCCTGTTGACATCTACAGCTTTTTGGTCAACCCTTTTATTCTTCCAGGACTCATCCGAAAAACCGATCTTTCCACCAATCTCATCTTGAATCTTTCCAACATCGTAATTTTTAGACACCTGCACCCAAATTACGACGTTGAAATCCTCTGGTGTGGTGCTGAACTTGTTGTTGATTTGGGTCAAGAGTGTTGTCTTTCCAACGCCTCCTATGCCGTAGAGGCCAACGATTCCTACACCTTTGTCCATGATGCAGCTCCATGCCATGTCGAACGTGGATTCAAGAGCAATTGGTCGCTCCTCAGGTCTAATTACCACTGAAGCTTGGGGCTGAGTCTCTGCTACCTTGTCAAAAACTCCTTTACTAGTGTGATCCTTTATATCTTCAACCATTTTGGCCACCTCTTTCCCAAACTTGTGGGCAGACAGGCAATTCTTGGAAATGCAGCCGCCGAGACACAAGTTATTTATTTGTTGAGGGCCATCTTCAATCAAATTCTCCGCCTCTGTTATCATAGTTGCCGCCTGTGAAAGCCATAGATCAACTTCATGGAGTCGCTTCAGTAGCCGTTGTTCTTCCAGATCAACCTTCCATTGCACGTCATCCCTTCGTGCCTTCAGTTCATCAAGAGCAGCAGATAAGGTAGGAAGATTTTCTTTAAGCTTGCACACGTAATTAGCCTGTCCGACAGTGGAATCCCAGCCTCGGATGAGGATATTCTCGAAACTAAATTGTATGGAGAAGCAATTTCCCATGATTCTGGTAAATACTTGGGGATTTCAAAATCAAACTAGATTTCCTGCTTAGAGGATCTGGAAGTTGATGATTGAGTAAAAGAAAACAAGTAAAATTGAACACAAGAAAGAAATCTAAAGATTGGGTTTTGTTTTGAAGGGGAAACAAAAAACAAGAAAGAAAAAATCAAAGTTGCTCAAAGAAATTGGTGCAAAATAAAGGATGCGTTTTTGGTTTCAGTTTAGAAGGAAAGTAGCGAGTAGGCAAAGGATTTGTGATATGAGATTACTGCAGAATGTAGAGAAAACGCTTCAACTTACAATAAATAAGGGATCCAAAGTATGGGTTTTTGTTTTTTTTTTTCTTTTTCAATTGTGCCATAGTGGGTTGGTGAGAAAAGAGGAATCTTCCTATGCATGTAGTTGGTCTGTGAATGGCCCCATGACAGACATGACATGACATGAAGACAACTCAGAAAAGTCATGCAGACTTGATAAGAACCAATACAAAGTACAAACAAGAGCTGTTTGATTGAGAAGAAAACAAGAAACCGCTCTGACACCAACACTTTCCTTGAAGTTAAGGGATTTGATGTCTTTGAAGCCTTGTTTCAAGTTCAATTATTTGCAAGATTTTTCCACTACATTTACATTTCTTTGAAGCCCTTCAACAATGATGGGCATTTTTCTATTTTCAATAATGAAAAAAGGAATCTTTCTCTGCAACTAGTTGTTATTAATTGGTTTGAGCATGGCCCATCCGTTTATTTTGCAATTACTACAACACTGTTCTCTTTTTTTCTTCTTATAGTAGGTAGGGTAGCCTACCCTATACTAAATAACCTTCTTTGAGTTTGAGACATGTAACAATGCACTTCATGGAAGAATCCAACGAACCTAAAATTCTTCCAGCCATTTGGAAGGTACATGAAGTGAAATGTTAGTTACTAGTTACTACATCATGCATCATTCTTTAGTGAAAAGTGATATGTTAAGCAAGAGCAAGTGCTGAATAACCCGAAACGATGAAAACATGGCCATTCTATTCATCATCATTAAGGCTAAAACTTTTCAAAAAGTCCACCACCTTAGAAACCAAGTAGCAGGCTTATTAAACTTAGAATATCTTGAATCACATGTAATATCTTGAATGAAATAAACAGCCACAGATTAAGTACAGGCGCAAACTATATCTAAGAGAGAAAAATAACCTTTCTTTATATCAAGTGGTCTGAAAGAGAGTTAATTTTTTGCTCTCTGCTGATAATGGTGGTGCCGGGGAGTTTTGGGGTTTACATTTTGTCTGTGATGAGGGACGTAGGGGGGAAATAATGTTTTTGTTCTGCTAAATTAAGGGTCCAACGTTTCCTAATATGTCTAAATGGAGCCCTTATTTGAATACATTTTCAAAAGGTTAGGCCCTAATTTGAGCAGATTAAAAAAATATTAAACCCTTATTCGATCCTTTTAAAAGGTTGGACCTTTATTCGAACATACACAAAAACATGAAACTCTTATCTTTGTAAAGTTAGACTCTTAGTTAAGTAATCTCTAAAAGATTAGGTCCTTATTTAAGTATTTAACCAAGTTCTAACAAATTAAATGATAAGAGTCCACGGAGAGGCATACAAAATAGTTTTGGGTAAACTACGCGTTTAGTACTTAACCTATTAATTTTGGCCCATTATTATTCTTAAACTTTTTTCAAAATTATGTTTAATGTTTAGTTTTTATTTTATTTTAATACCCACCGTTAAAAACTTAATGTGCTTAGTTCCTAAATTATCAGTTTTAATACATTTTAATATCTAAACTTTTATTTTTTTAAACTTAACGTTAAATTTTTAATGGTTACTAAAATAAAATAAAATCTAAATGTTAGGTATAATTTTAAACAGAATTAAAAATTTAGATACTAAAACAGATTAAATCAGATAATTTAGTACTGAACAACCTAATGTACCCAATCTGTTTTGGTATAAATGGTAGCCAAAAGTCTACGTAGAGCCATACAAAGTCTCTTATGAAACACTTTTTATCAACAAAAAAACCTGAATCTTTTAGCTGCTGGTTTTTTTTTCAGTGGCGGTCCCTCTTTCCAATGGTTTCACACGGTTAACCATCTCGCCTCCTGCCCGGTTCAGGAACCGGTCCACCGTCTTCGCCACTTTAGCCTCTTCCCGGCTTGATTCTGTGAACTGGGTCGAAGCCACTTCCAGCTTCTTCGACTAAGACACCAGGCCCATCATGTTGTTCGAAGGTATCAAAGCTCTCATTTTTAATTATAACCAGACATGTTCACTTCAAAATTTCTCATTTCTGTTTTGTTTTGTTCCAACAGGAGTTTGCAACTTATGTAATGGAGGCGTCAGGTTTGTTTGTGATGTTGATCGGAAAAGGTCGGCCAAATGAAAAATTTCTTGTTTAAACCCCAATATGTTTCAGCTATCAGTTCGTTCATGCATTGTAATTATTGATTCTAGTCGTAGTTATTCGATGTATTGATTGTAATTTGTTAATAGGAGAATTAAGGTTCCATGATGATAGGAGAAAAGATAGAAAGTTTAGGTACTAAAACATCTAATTTTTCACCTTTTGATGTTAATAGGAGAAAAAAGTTCGATGTTAATAGGAGAAAAGATGAAAGTTCAGGTATTAAAAAGACCAAAGTTAATATTTTAGATACTAAATGTATTAAGTTTTTAACAGCGGGTACTGAAATTGTAATTTGGTTTTGACTATAATCGTGATCTATGTTAGATGTTTTTTCACCTTTTCGATGTTAATATGAGAATAAGGTTCGAAGCACTTCAAAGTGAAGCAGGGAAGAAGCTACTGAGATCTGGAAGAGTTCCTGATGATATTTCCAGTGTTGTTCTTGTTGAAAAAGATAGGTAAAATGATTCATGTCATAAACCGCAACTGGTGAGGTACTATCCCGGAATCGTATTGTATCGGTATCGTAAGCACAATATCGGTGTATCCTTTTTATCGTCCGCTTAATCTCGAGGTTTATGGACAACCGGAAAGGATAATAGCGGCTTATGGACATGTAGACATGTAGTAGTACCTCGCTGTTCATTAAGTTGTTAAGCTTTCCGACTCAATTTGGTTTACCGTCTTTAATCATTAAATTTGTTGATGGAATTTCAGATCATATATTAAATCAGAAGCGGTGTTGAAGATCATGGAATACCTGGAATTGCCTTTCCCTCAGCTTGCATTCTTCATGCAATTCATACCCTTGTAAGTCATCCCTTTCGGCTTCTCAATGGTGATATCTGTCATCATTTCTTTGTTTTCGATTTGCACCGATTGCAGATTCGTAAGGGACTTCATGTATGACAACGTCGCAAACAACCGGTATGCGATTTTTGGGTATTCGGATTCGTGCTAGATATGAAGCAATATAATGAATAGTAAGTCATATATCACACAAAGATGGAGGGCATCATGATAAGCCCTGCTGTATATGAGTCCTGATGTTTTATCCTGTTTCTTGACTGTTTATGTTGTAAATTATGAAAGGTTTCTCTATGAATACGATACATATATTAAGCATCTATCGTGTTTAAATGTGTCGGTGTCATGTTTATTACATTGTTTCATCCTGCTGTATATGAGTCCTGATGTTTAAACATATAATAATCCTATAGCGATCCAGAGTTCTAACTCTGCCTCGTAAAATCGTGTCGAAATGTACCTAAAACTCGATTTTCACTGCACATAATCATACATGGAATGATCTCCTAATGCATCATGCAAGGTATGTTTTAATAGTTTTGCCCGCAAGTAGCCTCTCTAAGCCAACTGCAAATCTGCAAAAAAAAGCAGAGAGTAAGCTGAAAGTCGGGTTAGTTCCGGTTTTAAAATCTTCGGCAGATCAAAAAATTTACCCAATAATCACATGAACTAAAGTGAAAACGAATAACACATATTGGTACAATCTGTGCTTTGGGACTTTATGTTTTATCCGAAATCTCTCTGGAATGTGTCTCGGGCTTATGTACCCGAACTGAGGTCGTATTAGAAGGACAAATCCAGCTAGTAGTTCGGAGATGAACCCTTCTATATGAGCTGAGTTACCGACTTGAGGTAGAAATCCGACGGTTAGGTTCAGGTAAATAACCACCTACTCGAGCAAGTACGGCTATGGCTTTCAAAAGCGGAAACTATAATAACAGATGCGGAAAATTTGATTGCAGATGCCCCTCGACATATAAATAACTTGTGCCTCGGCGGCTGCGTTTCCAAGAATTGCCTGTCTACCTACCAAGTTTGGGAAAAAGGTGGCCAAAATGCATCAAGACATAAAGGATCACATGAGTAAAGGAGTTTTCAAGGGTAGCGGAGACTCAGCCCGCAGCTTCAGTGGTATTAAAACCTGACGAGAAGACTGTTACTCTTGAATCCACACCCGACAAGGTATGGAGCTGCATCATGGATGAAGATGTGGGGATCATTGGCCTATACGGTATCGGAGTGGTTGGAAAGACAATACTCTTGACCAAAATCACCAACAAGTTCAGCACCTTACCACAGGGTTTCTACATTGTAATTTGGGCTATGGTGTCTAAAGATTACAATGTTGAAAGGATTCAAGATAAGATTGGTGGACAAATTGGTTTTTCGGATGAATCATGGAAGAATAAAAAATGTTGAGCAGAAAGCTGAGGATATATATGGGGTGTTGCGCAACAAAAACTCAATGTATTATTGGATGATTTATGGGAGATGGTGGATTTGAACAAAGTTGGGATTCCAAAACCAAGCCAAGTAAATGGTTGCAAACTTACTTTCACTACTCGGTCGTCGGAGGTTTGTGGTGTAAATGGAAGCTCGAAAGAAAATTAAAGTGGAGTGTCTGAAACCGGAAGAGGCTTGGGAATTATTTCAGAACAAAGTTGGAGATGAAACCTTTAACAGCCATCCAAATATTCCAAATCTAGCTGAACAAGTAGCCAAAGAGTGGAGTGGACTACCTCTTGCACTGATTACGATCGGTCGGCTTGCAAGACAACACCTGGGGAATGGAAATATGCAATTGAAAAGTTGAAGCGATTGATGTTACCCAAAATGGAAAATGAGGTATTTCCGCTTTTAAAATTCAGTTACGATAATCTAGCTCCCACAATGAAATGTTGCCTGCTATATCGTTGTCTGTATCCCGAAGATTATCCTATTCCTAAAAAGGCATTAGTGGGGTATTGGTTTTTTGAAGGGTTGTTGAATGAATTCAATAAAATTAGTGAATCCCAAATGCAAAGAGGCCACATTGTCAACTCTCTTCTCAGTGTATGCATATTAAAAAGAACTAATGAATCACCTGAGGTAGAAGAATTTGTGAAGATGCATGATGCCATCCGTTACATGTGTTTGTGGTAGCATGCGAGCTTGAAGAGAATCAAGAATATCTTGATGATGACTTTGGTGGTAGGTTAATTTATGGCACGTTTTAACTTAAAATATTACATGTTTTACTCTAAAATTTTACATCATTGATAATAATTTCAGTTACAAACAAAAATATCTTGATTGTAACTTTTTAAGGTACAATTAGAATAATAATAAATTTACATAATTTATTAAAGAAAAATTAACATTTTCGAATTCAACCTAAAATATTATCCAAATTATTATAAAAAGTTACGCGTTATAAATTTTTATTATCAAATCAAAACCCCAACTTCAAGGGAAGTGTTAGAGCGGTTTACTGTTTTCTTCTCAATCAAACAGCTCCTGTTTGTATTGGTTCTCATCAGGTCTGCATGATTTTTCTAAGTCATGGGGCCATGCACAGTCCAACTAGTTGCGTAGGAAGATTCCTCTTTTCTCACCAATCCACTGTAGCACAATTGAAAAAGGGCAAAAAGAGAACAAAAATCCGTAATTTGGATTCCTTAATTATTTTTTGTTGAAGGGTTTGCTCTGCAGTCTGCAGTAATCTTATACCACAAATCCTTTCCCTACTCAGTACTTTCTTTCCAAAATGAAACCAAAAACGCATCCTTTATTTTGCACCAATTCCTTTGTGCAACTTTGATTTCTTCTATATATATTTTTCAGTTTCATTTGCTTTCTTCCACTCACCAAAAAAAAAGGTAAACTACGTATTGAAAATCATTACCTTTTTGTTCAATATTGGTGGCGCATTTAAAAAAAAAGGTAAACTAAGTATTCAGTATTTAAACTATAAGCTTTAGTCTATTTTAGTATCTAAACTTTCAATTTTTTCAAAATCATACCTAATGTTTAGTTTTCATTTCATTTTAGTACCTCACCATTTAAAACTTAACGCGTTTAGTACCTAAACTATCAGTTTTGATCTATTTTAGTACTAAAACTTTTAATTTTTTCAAATTTAATGTTAAATTTTGAACGGGTATACTAAAATGAAATAAAAACTAAACTTTAGGTATGATTTTAAAAGATTAAAAGTTTAGATAGTAAAACAAACCAAAATTGATAGTTTAAGTACTAAACGCGAAATTTACCCAAAAATATTATCGGCTCAAATTTATAGCAAGGCATATACGCATCGTCGCTATTAATATGCATATTCGCTACTATTTCACCAAGTTTCCTTCATTAACATTCGCTAATAATATACATATTAGGATATGGTTGTGATGTCAGGATCGAAAAAGTAAAGTGCGAAGACTTTACTTTCTCTTAGTTTTCTTTGCTATCATGTCATGTCGGTAAAAGAAATGCATGGCCATGCACAAGCCAATCACTAACGAATGAGTTGCAATTTTTAAAGAAAGATTCCTCTGTTCTTATCAATCCACTACTAAAGAACAATCGAGAAAAGACAAATACCCATTATTCTTATTCCATATTTGCTGTTAGTTGAAGGGTTTTCTCTGCATTTTGCAGTAATTTCATAGCACAAATCCTTTGCCTACTCAGTGCTCATCTTCCAAACCAAAACCAAAAGCTCAGCCTTTATTTTGGAGCAATTTCTTTGTGAAGCTTTGATTTCTCTGCATATTTGAAGGGTTCTCTCTGCATATTTGAAGGGTTCTCTCTGCATTTTAGTAATAAATGATGAATAGTGTGTATATATATGGAGCAAATGAGCAATTCATTCATTCATAAAAGTAAGACAATGTAATTATTTAAAATATTAATAAAATAATACAAAATAAAAAAATAAAAGTTACAAACAAATATAATTATTTGTGGCAAAGATTAGACAACATAATAATAAAAACATGAAAACACACTTGATCCAGTTTGTCAAATTCCATTTAATTTGATAAGGAGTCTTTAAAGAAAAATCAATTCAAAGTTCCTTATTTTTTGCATTTAGGTTTTAAAATCTTTTAATACTAATTAAAAAATGGGTAAAGTATATAAATGATCATCTGATTATAAGATATTGCTTTGTTGAGTTCTTTGACTATTAAAAGTTACAAAACAGCCTCTCGATTATAGGGAGTTGTTTTGTTGAGTCTTCAACTATTAAAAGTTACAAAATAGTCACCCGACTACGCATTATGTTTTAAACTCGTCATTTTCCATTAAAAGATTAATGGCAGTCTGAGTTAGACGTTAACCTACTAACTGAGATATGATAAAAAAATTGATTTCTTAATCTCAAATGAATATGATATCTCAGCCAATATGTTAATGTCTTGCTCGAATAACTATTAATTTTTTAACGAAAAATGACGAGTTTGGGACATAATGAATAGCTATATGACCATTTTGTAACTTTTAATATTTGAAGGTCTCAAAAAAGTAACTCTCCATAATAAAATGATCATTTTATAATTTTTAATAGTCGATTAACTTAACAAAACAGTAAATTTACTAATTACTTGAATTGGGTACTAAAATAAGTTAAAAATATTGTCTCAAGCATTTTTTTAATGAAAAATCATCGGCTTTTTTGTTCCATCAATATTGGCGGCGCATTTTAAAAAAAGGGGGTAAATTATGTATTATGTACTTAAGTTATAAGTTTTAGTCTGTTTTGGTATCTAAACTTTTAATTATTTTAAATCATACTTAACGTTTAGTTTTAATTCCATTTTAGTACCTCGTCATTAAAAATTTAACACGTTTAATACCTAAACTATTAGTTTTGATATATTTTAGTACCTAAACTTTTATTTTTTTTCAAAACTTAACGTTAAATTTTAAACGGGGTACTAAAATTTTTAACGACATGATACTAAAATAAAAAAAAACTAAACTTTAAGTATGATTTAAAAAGAATTGAAAGTTTAGATACTAAAACAAACTAAAATTGATAGTTTAAGAATTAAACACGTCATCGCTAATAATATACATATTCGCCACTATTTCACCATTTTTTTTTTCTTTATTAACATTCTCTAATAAAATACATATTCGGATATGCTTATAGATGCGGCAAAGCTAATAACAGTTTTGCTACTTAAGAATACTTGAGTTGAATTCGGTTTGGAAGGTGTTAGGGATAGATTAAGAGAGGTGTTGGAGTGCGAGGATCTCTCGAAAATTTTAAATTTTCATATTGATGAACTAATTTCATTTCCTCCAAATTATTAAATTAACTTCCTAAATGTTTGTAGATCTCACACAAAATTACGCATCTATCCCTATTTTTTACACCCAATTAAGTTCCTATGTTTTTAAATTTTATATATTCATCCTTGTAGAGAGGCACTGTAATTGCTACATGTAGAGAGGGGAGTCGCATGGTAATCCGGAGGAGGGGGAGTCGCTTGGTGTTCCATGCAACCTTGGGGAGATATGGAAAGCCCAATACGACTCAGTTGTATACTGTAACATTTACCCATTCGAGCAAATAATCTCTCGGATACACTATTCAAACAATTTTTTCGACTGCAGAATTGCAAAAAATCAGTCCTTTTGTGTGTCTCTTTATACCCCTCCAATAAATTTTATACACATGTACTTTTTATTTCATGACAACTTATATAATCTTCCAAAATAATTATTTTCTATTTTTCTTTATCTTCAACCTTTAAACCCATTAAAACATTTACCTTTTCTGCAACAAAACCCGTAAGAACAGTCTTATATGAATATGAAACTATCAAATACAAACAAGGAAATATAAGCAGACCTCACACAATAATATTAAGTTATTAACCTCTTGAAAATGGATTCAAAATCCTGCTCAAGCCATCGATATTAAAGAATATTCTCATCAAGTCCTGTCGGTTAGGCAGAAGAGATCTTCTCATGTCTCCCCTTTTCACATCTCGATTATAGCCATAATGTCGATCACCTTCTTTCTTAACAACAATCGTTACAAGTTTTGTTTCTTTTTGCTCTATCTTAAGAAAACATATGCGTCTTCACCATCACTGTTACTTGAATAAGGCCCTTAAGCTTTCAACTATTTGATGATGTCCCACTTGAATCGCTCTCGTTGCATTTTCTGGGTTCAAACTCTGTTGATGTTGCTACCTTTGGTGTCCAGACACAGTAAGTCCATGATGTTATATTGTCGATATCATCAGCTTCCGAGGATGAACGCGAAGTCGGTTTTCTTTCTTAGCTTATGAGTTCTCTCCATGATAAACGATGGGTTTGTGGTTTCAAATTGGAATTTTTACCCAAAAATCACCTAAAAATAAAATATTCTAGATCAATCGTCTTTTTCTAAATATTTTTTATCTAACACATTTTTAGAGGAGAGAGAAGGAGGCACGATTGGTGAAAAGTGCAAGAAAGAGAATATAATTGTTAGATTTACTTGAAGGCATATTTGCTGAGACGCGTCTTCTCCAATTTTTATTATTTTTATTAATTAATATTTTAATCAATGGTTTTTTAATTATTTTTGTTTAATTATAATAAAGACAATTAAATAAAAAAAATAAAATTAAAAAACGTGTGTACCTCTAGGGATGATATGGGACCCGAATTCGACAGGTTCCGACCCAATTTAACCCAACCAGGTTGAATTTTTTTTTAAAAAATCAGGTTTTTTAAAGGCGATGTTTGGGTCGGTCGGATTCGGGTTTATGATGAAAAATACCTAATCCGACTCGATCCGAAAAAAATATAATTTTATCTTATATATTTAAAAATAATTACAATAATACTTTTCTAAATATTATTTTTTCAATTAAATCCCTATTTGTATCGAATAAAAATAATATTTTTATAATTTCAAGCCGGATCGGGTTTTGTTCGGGTGGAGTGTTTATATTTTCGAATCGGGTCGGGTCGAGTAGAGGGTGTGAAATTTTAGATTCGGGTCAAATCGGATGAAGTGAGTGAAATTTTTGGAAAATCTTCTCCGAGTATGTGCCGTCAAAGGAAAATCTTCTCTCTCTTATAAAAAGTGTTAAATCAAGAAATATTTGAAAAATAATGATTGATCGAGAATATTTTATTTTTAAGATGATTTTTGGGTAAAAAAACCCTTCAAATTGAATACATTAACATTAGGAGTTGATCAATATCGTTGATTAAGCTCGTTTCGAAAAATGGATAAGTTGACTTGATTTGTCCATCGTAAAAGATCTAATCCGCTGACAGAGGGTTTCGAGAACTGTTTTTATGGGTTTTGTTGCAGACAAAGTAAAAGATGTTCCAATGGGTTTGGAGGTTGAAGAAGAAGTAATACAGAAAATTAATTCTTTTTGGAAGATTATATAAATTTTGTTAGAGATGACTATCCAGTTTAGTGTGTAGAACACAAGAATTTTAATCTTAAGGTCATGGGATCGAGTCTCACGGAAGGTATTTTATAATTCGGAGGTCTTCTACGGAAGCTGTTCTCGTGTTGGGACAGCCTACTATCTTACCTCCCCTTACCCCATTACATATGGGAACAAAAGACAACCATTTTATATAAATTTTGCTATAAAATAAAAATTACACGTGAAAAAGAAATTATTGGAGGGACTCAAAAGGGTAGATGATTTTTGTTCATATTTTGCAGGTTCAACAGAAAAATGGCAGTGAAACCAACGGTGGTCATGACGGCATTTCTTGTAGGAGGGGAAAGCTCGGTGCGGGGCTACGGTTGGATGTCTGGATCGAAACAGGACCAAGCAGTGAAACTACATTCAAAGTGATTTTCTGCAAATAATTGGGACTCCCTGCTTCAATGTAATCAAACGCAATTATTGAAGCTTCAAGGACAGTGTGAGAGCAAATGGTATCCGTTTCTACTGAGTGGATCACCTTTACTTTTGAAAAGTGCCAAATAACTCTCCTTTTCGACATTTCGAAAAAGTGAAGTGCGAAGACTTTACTTTCTCTTAGTCGTCTTTGGTATCATGTCATGTTGGTAAAAGAAATGCGTGGGCCATTCACAGACCAATCACTACCGAACGAGTTGCAATTTTTAAAGAAAGATTCCTCTTTTCTTACCAATCCACTAATAAAGAACAATCGAGAAAAGACAAATACCCATTGTTCTTATTCCATGTTTGTTGTTAGTTGAAGGGGTTTCTCTGCATTTTGCAGTAATTTCATAGCACAAATCCTTTGCCTACTCAGTACTCATCTTCCAAACCAAAACCAAAAGCGCATCCTTTATTTTGGAGCAATTTCTTTGTGAAGCTTTGATTTCTTCTTTCTTGTTTTTGTTTCCCCTTTCCTTCCGAACAAAAATCAATCTCTAGATTGTTTTTGTGTGAGTTCAATTTCACTTGCTTGTTTTTCTTCTCAATCATCAAATTCCAGATCCTCTCATCAGGAAGTCTAGTTTGATTTTGAAAGCCCCAAGTACTTACCAGAACCATGGGCAACTGCTTCTCGGTACAATGTAGTTTCGAAAATATCCTCATTCGTGGTTGGGATTGCATTGTTAGACGGGCTAATTACGTGTGCAAGCTTAAAAAAACTCTTCCTACTTTATCTACTGCTCTTGCAGAGCTGAGGGTAAAAAAGAATGATGTGCAACGGGAGGTTGATCTGGCGGAGCAGCGACAACTGAAGCGACTCGATCAAGTTCAGCTATGGCTTTCGAGAGCAGAAACTATGATAACAGAGGCGGAAAATTTGATTGCAGACAGCCCTCAACAAATAAATAACTTGTGTCTCGGCGGTTGCCTCTCCAAGAATTGCCTGTCTACCTACAAGTTCGGGAAAAAGGTGGCCAAAATGCTTCAAGACATAAGGGATCACATGAGTAAAGGAGTTTTTGACAGGGTAGCAGAGACTCAGCCAGCAGCTTCAGTTGTAGTAAGACCTGAGGATCGGACAGTTGCTCTTGAATCCACCATCGACAAGGTATGGAGCTGTATCATGGACAACGATGTGGGGATCATTGGCCTCTACGGCATAGGAGGCGTTGGAAAGACAACACTCTTGACCCAAATCAACAACAAGTTCAGCACCACACCTAATGATTTTGATGTCGTAATTTGGGCGTTGGTGTCTAAAGATTACAATGTTGAAAAGATTCAAGATGAGATTGGTGCAAACGTTGGTTTTTCCAACGAGTCCTGGAAGATTAAAAGGGTTGATCAGAAAGCCGTAGATATCAACGGGGTCTTGCGCAACAAGAGATTTGTTGTGTTACTGGATGATTTATGGAAGAGGGTAGACTTGAACAAAGTTGGGATTCCAGAACCAAGCCAAGAAAACGGTTCTAAACTTATCTTCACTACTCGATCTTTGGAGGTTTGTGGTGAAATGGAAGCTCGAAATAAAATTAAAGTGGAGTGTCTGAAACTGGAAGAGGCTTGGAAATTATTCCAAGAAAAGGTTGGGGATGAAACTCTCCACAGCCATCCAGATATTCCAAAATTAGCTAAACAAGTAGCCGAAGAGTGTTGTGGGTTGCCTCTTGCACTGGTTACGATCGGTCGTGCCATGGCTTGCAAGACGACACCTGGGGAATGGAATTATGCAATCCAGAAGTTAAAGCAATCCACCTTACCCAAAATGGAAAATGAGGTATATCCGCTTTTGAAATTTAGTTATGATTATCTGTCTCCCACAATGAAATGTTGCCTCCTATACTGTTGTTTGTATCCTGAAGATTATACTATTCCCAAAAGTAGATTAGTGGAGTATTGGTTTTGTGAAGGGTTGTTGAATGAATTTGATAGAATTAGTGAAGCTCAAATGCAAGGAGACCACATTATCAACTCTCTTATCTATGCATGTTTATTGGAAAGAGCAGAAGAATCATTTGATGGGGAAGAACGTGTGAAGATGCATGATGTGATCCGAGACATGGGTTTGTGGATAGCATGCGAGCTTGAAGAGAAAGAGAAGAGTTTCTTTGTAAAAGCAGGTGCTCAATTACTAGAGGAGCCAGATGTTAAGGCCTGGGAAGGTGCAAAAAGAATGTCGATGATGCATAATCAGATTAAAGTTATGAGAGGAACCCCTAAATGCCCTAACCTTCGAACTTTGTTTCTCAGCCGAAATAAGTTTCAGGCGATCAACGATGGCTTTTTTCAGTTTATGCCTCAACTAACTGTTTTGGATTTGTCGCGGAATAGAAAATTATACGCATTACCAAAGGGAATTTCAGAATTGATTTCTCTAGAATGTCTTGATCTATCCGAAACTGGTATAACAGAGTTGCCAATGGAAATGACATCCTTAACCAAACTGAAAATGTTGGACTTGAGTTACATGGAGCATCTCGAAAGAATCCCACAGAATTTGATATCTAGTTTTTCCAAGTTGCAAATATTCAGGTTGGGGGATCTGCCAATAAGTGATTATCACGAGGAAGACAATGTTCTGGATTGGGATAATGATAATGAGAGGCTTATAGAGGAATTGAAAAGTCTGCAACATCTGAATATACTAAGGATACCAGAGATACAAAACATGTCTGCTCTACAAAGTTTTCTAAGCCACCACTTGTTTCGATGCAGCACCGAACAACTAGAGTTGAGGGATTTCAGGGAGACAAATGTGTTTAATGTTTTATGTTTAGAAAACATGGAGCGTCTGGAGATATTACGTATCGGTGGTTGTGGAAATATGGAGGAGATGAAAATGGAAAAACTGCATACCAGGGGTTCTCCGAGTACTAATTACACTTCACGCTTCCACACATTGAGGGAAGTTAGAATTTCTAGTTGTTACAAATTGAAGGACGTTACCTGGCTGTTTCTTGCTCCAAATCTAAGGTATCTCGCGATATGGCATTGTTCAGAGATGGAAGAAATACTGAGCGAGGGAAGACTCAGAGATGTTGCAGATGAGGTGGGAATTCCATACCCTACACCATTTCTGAACCTTCAAACACTTAGTCTACGGGAACTACCGGAATTGAAGAGCATATACTGGGATGCCTTACCCTTCCCATGTCTGAAACGTATTTATATAGAGGACTGTCCTAAACTGAAGAAGTTTCCTCTCAACTCTGACAGTGCAAAAGGGAATCACATCACCATTAAGGGAGAAAGAGACTGGTGGGAACAGCTAGAATGGGAGAATGAAGCCACTCGAAATGCTTTTCTACCATCTTTTCAAGCCTATTGACGGAAGAAATCAATTGTGAACCTCATCGTGAATGGATCGATCCTTAAAAGACTTTAAATTATTTTTATATTTTATATATTAATTTTATATTTGTATCTTTAAAATTTTATAATATCTTACCTCTGAGTTTTTAATATACTTTCTAAAAATAAAATCCAACGTGGGTTTCATAACTTACTCATGCTCACACTGTTCTTAAGGGTCAGGAAAAATGGTCTTACCTTATACCATGGTCAAGCCTACAAGCAAAGTTTTAGTATTCGACACGAGAAGTCAATTGAAACGAAATCATCGCCTAGAAGTAACGTCTGCATCCAACACATCTCATGGCATGACATTTTAAAAATATATATATAATTATGTTTAATTTATTTTTCAAAAAACAAAAATCATAAAAACAATTAAGAAACACATCTCATGCTCATGGCATGACACATCTCACGGTTAGGATTTTATTTGAATTTTTTTACATTTTTCAATATATATTTTTTATACCGGGAGAAACCTAATTGAGTGACATTATAAACACTCTCTTTTATCAACGAAATCGTTCGGTCAGTTGATATAAAAAGAGAGTCAAAGTGAGAATGTCGGTATACTACTTAGCCATTTTAGGTATTAAGCCTTCTTTCAATATCATTTTTATCTTTTGAAAAAGTCCGTGGCTCTCGGGGCTTGAACCTGAGTCATGTTGATGACTAATCCTATGCCTTAGCCGATTAAACTATGCCTTCTTTTAATATTATCAATAAAAAAAGTCCAGCAAAATCCAAACTGCAATAGTTTGCATAGTTAAGGCATATGAAATTGATTGTTTTTAGATTTCGATCTAAAATTTTATGAAGAAAAATAAAAAATTAAATATTTTATTTTAGTAAAAAATGTATCTTAAACCCAGGATGATTCTTCTAGGCTCAACGAGCAGCGATGAACACCATTAATTTAATTTATATAAATTTAAATGTTAAATGATTCAACGTATGATTATAAATTAGTTAAAAATTTAAAGATAAATTAACTAAAATAAAGGGTAAACTATATTAGTGATCACTAAAATAAAGGGTAAATGAGTCAAATTGGTTTTTTAAAATTCAAGGGGTTTTTTTGATTTTTTTTAAAATACAAATATTTAAAATTAAAAATATTTAAAAAAAATTAAAGTTCAAGGGCTTATTTGATTTTTTTAAAAAATACAAATATTTAAAATTAAAAATTAAAAAATATTCAAAAAATTAAATATAATAATACCAAAAAAAATTAATTATATATATATATATATATGCATAAAGCTTATTTTTACTTGGAAGCAAAATTTTAATCTTATTAAAAGAAAAATATGTAATGGAAGTGAAGATAAAAGAAAAGAAAACCATCGAATTACCTTTGTACTCCATCTCTCACTTGAACTTCACTATAACAGTCTTTCCAGTCAGATTGTTCTAGAACGGCTTCGGGTTAGTTGGTATCGTATAAAATTTAACCAGGAAAACTTGACTTCAATCCGATTATCAGAACCGATTTGCCCGACTCAATACTCGATATTAAACCGAACATGATGATCAATTTTGATCTGAAACCTAAACCATACTCGACCCAAACCGTACCAATTCAAAATTTAGCTGACCCAATATGGACCTATATCTAATTTGACTTGAACCAAAAATAACCTGAAGCGAAAACAACCCAAACCAAAAACAATCCAAACTGAATTTAATCCGATCCAATCTGACCTGAAGCGAACAAAGGAAATAATAAATTAATATTAGAGTTATAATGAAAATAATAGAAAGTTTAGTTATGTTACAACTAAAATGTAACAAATAAAGTTATTTGTTATTTTTTAAAATTTAATAAAAATATTAAATTTATAATTAAACATTAAATATTTTATTGAAAATTTTGATTGAAAATAACATTTTTAATAAAAATATTTTTTATTTCTTTATAAAATAGTTCCCGTTATAAACCTTTAATGCAAGATCAATATAAAATTTTGGCAACAAATTGTAACACACGTTATAGGATCGTATTTGTGTCAAATTATCATATCTAAATGATGATTTAATTTAAAATATTGAACGATTGAGAATTGTAATAAAGCTTAAATGATAAGATTAACAAACAAGAAGACATATTTTTATAAAAATATATGAATAATTGTATATATACTTGATTAGATTCATAACGAACTCAACCTGAGTTGACATGATCCAAAGGTTAACCCAAACAGAAAATCAATCGATATGATATTGATCCGACCCGAAATCTAACTGATTTGGTATTGATCCGAACCGAAAAACAACCGATATGATAATCACCTGACCCAAAAATTGACCCACCAGAAAATTGATCCGACCCGTTATCTGACCCTACCCGATTTATCATACAGCCGAACCAAATCCGATCCGACTCGAATAAAATTAAACCGAATATAATCTCGACCCAAAATACCCCGAATGACCCATTTGCACCTCTATATAAAATGCTTAAACAGATTTTAATACTTAGATACCAAGTTACAATAAACAAAGTTTACAAAGAAAAAAATGACAGATTAAATAAATTAACTATCTTGTTCACTTGACCACTATAAATCATTGTGCATCATTTTTCTATCTCTTTAAATCTACTTACTCCCTAAATTTTTATCAAAAAGCCAATTCACCCATGTTGACAATATTTTTTATTATCTTATAGAACTTCTTCAAATCCGAACAGTCACATTGTTTTTTTTGTGGAAAAATACATGAGCTCAGGTACCCTTTCGCCTTTATTTTCTTTAAAGTTCGATATGATATTCGATATGATTGTACTTTAAGGTAACTCAAATTTTACATTAAAATATGATATATAAGAATTTGGACCAAGTATTGTCTACAACAAAAAACCCCATACCTGACCAAGTACAACACAGTCATGTCCATGATTGATTGAAGCATCAAAAAGTTTGAGAGCTGAACATAATGCCTACGGCCTGGTGCAGGTTGTGTGTACTTGGTGTGTGATTTGATTGATGAGTTTTGAGTATCCAACAGTCAAACCCTCACAATTCGTTACACTATAAATAATGACAAAGAAGCACTGAGGGAAGCCGTTAATGCTGATTTGGAGATTTCTCTTCAGATAATTCAATCAAGACATCAGTTGCATTCAAAAGTACAGAGCTTTGCTTGGATTTTAGCAAAAATTTGAAGTCCCCCCACCCACCCGCATGTTATGTTATTAAAGACTTTGGCTTTAGTTCTGCATCGGGTATCTTGCACCAGCTGCTAGCACTCTTTGCTGCTGTATCTGAATCATTTATGATGTTTGACAATGGTAAGTGAGCAATTAATGGTCATGAAATTGGGTTTATGGTTTTTCAGAAAAATGGTACCTGGAAGAGTTCATGCAATTTATTCTTGAGGAAACAATACTCGTGTTCTAGCAGCTCTAATGCTCTCCGGCACCTACATCCAATGCCAAAACATCTAGTTACCACACCAATGTCATTAAATCGTGCCTTACATGACTTTATACACTAGCATCGAATAATAAATTTAACTCTGAAAAATCAAATGAATCTGTCTGTGGTTATGTCAATGAATTATAGCTAGTCGGGATATATAAAGCTTTAAAAAATTTAAGAAACTCCGAAGATCTCAAAAGAGAGAGACATAACAACAGAAGTGTAACTTCCGAATTAATATAATACTAGAGTTGGGGTTAGGGGGCCTAGAAGGAACAAAAGTAGAGGAATAAGGGTGTAATGCAGCATGCATACCCAGCACGGTTGTTCTGCTCAGAAGCGGCTCGAAACGCAACGCAGACATTTCTTATCCTTTTAGCACCAATGCTGGAGCTGCTTCCCATGAACGGATTCAAATGGATTCCCATCTTATTGTAACCCGAGAACTCTCTATCCATCCTACGCCATACATTATCAAAATCAATGAATTAACCCAACAAGGAGAAAAATGAAAATAATTCCCACTCTTTGAGAAAAATAAACGAGCATTTACAGCAATGATCTGAGGTTCCTCAGAAGCTTCTCCGATTCGTGGAAATGAATGTTGACGACTTCCGATACGAAGTTGGGCGACGATTCATCTTGGAGTTGTTGGAGCTGCAAGAATTGCTCGTCGAGTATACCCTGGTTGAAGAGTAATGCGAGCAGACGGTTCGCGTCTGCTCGCAACCAATCGGCGGCCAACCAACATCCACCCCGGCAGACCAGTTTTGGCCGCTGGGACTGTTGAAACTGTTCGAGTTTTAGCAAACTTCAACTCGAAAACAATGATGGGCCAGGTTTCGTTAGGAAGAAGATACTTCTCTTCCTCTGTTTGTAGGTCTCAAACTTACCGGGGTCTAGGGTTTTTCTTTGTTTTGCTGGGAATAAGAAAGAATGTCATGAAAGTTTTCAAGTTCAAGAGCTATTTAAAGTTTGAGAGCTTGGACCCCAACTCCAACACTCAAAAGTCAAAACCACTAGTTTTATTAACCGCGCACACATCCCGCCAACGTAATTTTTTTATGTAAATCGAAGCCGCTAGTTTTATTAAAAAAGAAAATTCTAAAATTACAATAATAATTTACAATTATAAGTGTAAACTAAACGTATAATTAGGACATTTTCTATAATCATTGACATGAAACTAGTTACCTAAGGTCATATAAAGAAAATGTTAAAAAATACATCTAAAAACTTGAAAAAATAAAGATGTGAACAGATCTGTACTGACAAAAGAACAACAATAGGGGATCAAGCTACTGAAAGACCATCGAATCCCAAATAAGAGTCGAGCGTCTTGAGAAAACTATCTCCGAGCACAACCGCATATCCAAATTCATCCAAGGGTCCAAGGTAGGACAACAAATAAAACGTCACCTTGATCAATCGATGTGATGTCAAATTCAAACCTAAAAAAATTAAACAAAAAAAGAAAGACCAAACGACTAGTAGAAAAGATTGAAAACGTGCCAAAAGGTAGATAAAAGTGTATAAAATCATGTCATGAAGGCAAATGTATTAGAAATTAAAAAACATAAAAAAAAAATAAAGATGCAATATAAGAAAATAGATGAAAAAGAAGGAAAATCAGCGATCAACATTATAGTTAGTGTCGTCCAGTGGCGGACCCAGAAATACTTTCCAGGATAAAAAACACATGTGTTAACAACATAACATTTTTAAATGGGACGGGTACAAATAAAATTTCAGTGTGGACATCATTCTTAAAATAAGTAACTAATCAAAAAAAATTCAGATTTCAGGGTGATCACCATCAACAAAATAAATAAATAAAAATTTAGATTTCAAGGTGAACATGTGCCCACTCTAACCAAGTCGTGGCTCCGCCACTGGTGCCAGCGTCGATCAACAAAATTAAGGACAAAAGTCGAACGTCTTTAAAGAAAAAGAGAAAATCCTCTTAATCAACATATTTTAAATTAGAGACTTACAGTGAGATAAAACAGCATACACAGTGGTTTTCTGCTGCACTTTTTCCAACTTACAGTGAGATAGTTACTGCAGTCTGCATTGAAGTATGGGGTGGGGGGGGGGAGGTTAAAAAAACCAGTTAAAAATGGAAAAGAAAAACGCACGCTAAACAAGGCAAAGACTGACAAAATTGGAAGGAGGACACGTGGCGAAATGGGTATGTTTTATTTTGTTTTGTCTTATGTATGTTGTAGATGACGATCATGATGAAGTTTTCAAAGAGAGCAATGGAACCTGGAACAATAGTGTGGTAATATTTACTTAATAATGAAAAGCACAAAAATATAGGTGGTGATTCTCTCACTTTTATATGGGACCATGATCAATTAATCTCTACTTCTTTGGTTAACCCTTTCATATCCTCGTTTATTTTTTTAATATCATTGATAATATCTATCGATCGATTATTTGGATTGAATCATACAAAGATTTATCATGTTAGAATTATGTGACCCAAATTCTCTTTTGATGGAACAAGAGGTAATTAAGAAGAAAATCACTTAAATAGAGGTTAAAAGGAGGATCGACTATAGTAGGAGAAGTTCAATATGTGTATCACTTCACTTTCTTTCTTCCATTTGCAAGCCGGTGAAGAACAGAAAACTCAGTATAATAAACAAGAAACTCGTCCCTATACATAGGTACTAGAGATTAGGGTTTAAAGATAATTTGTATAGATTGTAAATCCCATTTAGACGCTCTAACTTCTTATATTTTTTCAGTATAATAAATTCTTTCTTCACTTTTGTCAATATTTTTTTTTGAAATGATTTTTTACTTAAATTTTAGTGTTCTTTATTTTGTGATCGTTCTACATTCGTTATTATCATACTATCATTATTACAAGAACGATTTTCCCAATTCGGTTTTCTCTATTCACAATGTCGGGATTTAAACTTAAAACATTTTCTTAAGAGACTTAATGTATCATTCTACTAGATATTTGATAGTCAATATATTCCAATTAAGGTTTACTTGTGAGATTTTGTATTATCTTTTACATAGATGACTCAAAAATTGATCAAAAACTTGGACTTCAATTCCTACCCTTTTTCTCATGAGCAGAGGAATTCTAACATTTGGTTTTTTTTATCTAATAATAATTTAAGTTCTTATAAATTAAATATTAAATAAATTAACACTTACCCTCATAATTTAAATTTAAATACTTAATTATCGTGTTTTTAATTTCTCTTCGAATATTTGATTTCAATTCGGTCCTTAATCAAGTTGTCAGTTAAAACCTAATCTAAAATTCAAACTTTGGATAACTCTCATATCTACTAGAGAGTGGTCAAAGACTGAGTTTTTGTATTAGTTACTAATAATAGGATTAAAGAATAATTACTAACGAAGTTGGTTCTAGTGATAAATAGTTTAATATTGGTTTAAATATGTCTCGATTTCGAGTCCTTGTGTATGAATAAAACTTCTGCTGAGAGACTCACCATCAAAACCAGGTGTGCGACATGAGTTGCTCTGGATTAATCATGACACAAGCTACGAAAATCTGGAGGGAAACCAAACAAAAAAATATTGGGAGAAGATGAAGTGAGTAATTTATGGCAGCTATGGAAATATAAAATATTTATGAGTTGATCACGAAATACCTGGAATTTCCTTTCGCTCAGCTTGCATTCTTCATGCAATTCATACCCTTGTAAGTCATCCCTTTCTTCTTCTCAATGGTGATCTCTGTCATCATTTCTTTGTTTTCGATTTGCGCCGATTGCAGGCTCGTAAGGGACTTCATGTATGACAACGTCACGAACAACCGGTATGCGATTTTCGGGTATTTGGATTCGTGCGAGATATGAAGCAATACAATGAATACTAAGTCATATATCACACAAAAATGGAGGGCATCATGATAAGCCCTGCTGTATATGAGTCCTAATGTTTCATCTTGTTTCTTGATTGTTTATGTTGTAAATTATGAAATGTCTCACTATGAATATGATACATATATTAAGCATTTATCGTGTTTAAATGTGTCGGTGTCGTGTTTATTACATTGTTTCCTCCTGCTGCATATGAGTCCTGATGTTTAAACATATAATAATCCTATAGCGATCCAGAGTTCTAACTCTGCCTCGTGAAATCGTGTCGAAATGTACCTAAAACTCGATTTTTCACTGCACATAATCATACATGGAATGGTCTCCTAATGCATAATGCAAGGTATGTTTTAAATAGCTTTGCCCGCAAGTAGCCTCTCTAAGGCAACTGCAAATCTGCAAAAAAGAAGCAGAGAGTAAGCTGAAAGTCAGGTTAGTTCCGGTTTTGAAATCTTCGGCAGATCAAAAAATTTACCCGATAATCACAAGAACTAAAGAGAAAATAACACATATTGGTACAATCTGCGCTTTGGGACTTTATGTTTTATCCGATATCCCTCTGGAATGTGTCTCGGGCTTATGTACCGAACTGAGGTCGTATTAGAAGGACAAATACAGCTAGTAGTCCGGAGATGAACCCTCCTATATGAGCTGAGTTATCGACTTGAGGTAGAAATCTGACGGCTAGGTTCGAGCAAGTACGGCTATGGCTTTCAAAAGCGGAAACTATGATAATAGAGGCAGAAAATTTGATTGCAGATGCCCCTCGACAAATAAATAACTTGTGTCTCGGATGCTGTGTTTCAAAAGAATTGCCTTTCTACCTACGAGTTTGGGAAAAAGGTGGCCAAAATGAATCAAGACATAACGGATCACATGAGTAAAGGAGTTTTCGAGAAGGTAGCTGAGACTCAGCCCGCAGCTTCAGTAGTATTATGACCTGACGAGCAGACTGTTGCTCTTGAATCCACACTCGACAAGGTATGGAGCTGCATCATGAACGAAGATGTGGGGATCATTGGCCTATACGGCATCGGAGGGGTTGGAAAGACAACATTCTTGACCAAAATCACCAACAAGTTCAGCACCACACCAAAGGGTTTCGACATTGTAATTTGGGTTCTGGTGTCTAAAGATTATAATGTTGAAAGGATTCAAAATAAGATTGGTGGAAAAATTGGTTTTTCGGATGAATCATGGAAGAATAAAAATTAGTGAAGCCCAAATGCAAGGAGACCACATTGTCAACTCTCTTCTTAGTGCATGCTTATTGAAAAGAACTAATGAATCACCTGAGGTAGAAGAATTTGTGAAGATGCACGATGTCATCCGTGACATGTGTTTGTGGATAGCATGCGAGCTTGAAGAGAATCAAGAATATCTTGATGATGACTTCGGCGGTAGGTTAATTTATGACGCGTTTTAACTTAAAATATTACATGTTTTACTCTAAAACTTTACATCATTGGTAATAATTTCGGTTACAAACAAAAATATCTTGACTGTAACTTTTTAGGGTACAATTGGAATAGTTATGAATTTACATAATTTATTAAAGAAAAATTAATATTTTCGATTTCAACCTAAAATATTATCCAAATTATTATAAAAAGTTACGATACTCGTCCTAAGATATAACCTAAAGACTTTTTTTTAATGTCTTTGCTATCATATCATGTCAGTAAAAGAGCAAATGAATATTTAGCATAGTAATGTACATAATCTTTATTAAACAATGCATATAATATATAAATTCATCAACAAACTCAATATTAGCTACATTCATTTAACTCAAACTTATAATTTTCTTCAAATTTTAGAGGATTCCACCAAATCTTGTTCTAACTTGAAGCTTAACTTGAATAGCAAAGCTTCGACTTTCAGAATCTGTTCAAAAGTTTAGAGATTTTATCAACAATGGCCATAACAGCTCTTGTAAATGTAGTGGAGAAGTCTTTCAAATAATTGAATTTGAAACGCGGCTTCAAACAAATCAAATCCCTCAACGCAACTTCAAGGGAAGTGTTAGAGCGGTTTACTGTTTTCTTCTCAATCAAACAGCTCCTGTTTGTATTGGTTCTCATCAGGTCTGCATGATTTTTCTAAGTCGTCTTCATGTCCTGTCATGGGGCCATGCACAGACCAACTGGTTGCGTAGGAAGATTCCCCTTTTCTCACCAATCCACTGTAGCACAATTGAAAAAGGGCAAAAAGAGAACAAAAATATGTACTTTGGATCCCTTAATTATTGTTTGTTGAAGGGTTTTCTCTGCAGTCTGCAGTAATCTCATACCACAAATCCTTTCCCTGCTCAGTACTTTCCTTCCAAAACGACACCAAAAACGCATCCTTTATTTTGCACCAATTCCTTTGTGCAACTTTGATTTCTTCTCTATTGTTTTCAGTTTCATTTGCTTTCTTCCACTCACCAAAAATTCCAGATCCTCTCCCCAAGTATTTACCGAATTATTTGATGGAATGGAATATGTGAAGATGCATGATGTGATCCGTCATTCGTGATAAGGGTGTTTGAAAAATGATGATTGATAGAGAATATTTTATTTTTAGGGTAATTTTTGAGTAAAAAAAACCTTCAAATTGAATACATTAACATTAGGAGTTGATCAATATCGTTGATTAAGCAGTGAAACTACATTCAAAGTGATTTTCATATGTCCCCCCCTAAAAAAATATTGCAAATAATTGGGACTCCATGCTTCAATGTAATCAAACGCAATTATTGAAGCTCCAAGGACAGTGTGAGAGCAAATGTTATCCGTTCCTACTGAATGGATCACCTTTTGTTTAGAAAATGCCAATCAACTATGCTTTACGACATCTCGAAAAAGTAGAGTGCCAAGACTTTTACTTTCTCTTAGTCGTCTTTGCATCATGTCATGTCGGTAAAAGAAATGCCTGGGCCATGCACAGACCAATCACTACCGAACGAGTTGCAATTTTTAAAGAAAGATTCCTCTTTTCTTACCAATCCACTACTAAAGAACAATCGAGAAAAGATAAATACCCATTATTCTTATTCCATATTTGTTGTTAGTTGAAGGGTTTTCTCTGCATTTTGCAGTAATTTCATAGCACAAATCCTTTGCCTACTCAGTACTCATCTTCCAAACCAAAACCAAAAGCGCATCCTTTATTTTGGAGCAATTTCTTTCTGAAGCTTTGATTTCTTCTTTCTTGTTTTTGTTTCCCCTTTCCTTCCTAACAAAAATCAATCTCTAGATTGTTTTTGTGTTTGTGTGTGTTCAATTTCACTTGCTTGTTTTTCTTCACAATCATCAAATTCCAGATCCTCTCACCAGGAAGTCTAGTTTGATTTTGAAAGCCCCAAGTATTACCAGAATCATGGGCAATTGCTTCTCTGTACAATGTAGTTTTGAAAATATCCTCATTCGTGGTTGGGATTGCATTGTTGGACGGGCTAATTACGTGTGCAAGCTTAAAGAAACTCTTCCAGCTTTAGCTGCTGCTCTTGCAGAGCTGAGGGTACAAAAGAATGATGTGCAACGGGAGGTTGATCTGGCGGAGCAGCGACAACTGAAGCGACTCGATCAAGTTCAGCTATGGCTTTCGAAAGCAGAAACTATGATAACAGAGGCGGAAAATCTGATTGCAGATGGCCCTCAACAAATAAATAACTTGTGTCTCGGCGGTTGCCTCTCCAAGAATTGCCTGTCTACCTACAAGTTTGGGAAAAAGGTGGCCAAAATGCTTCAAGATATAAGAGATCACATGAGTAAAGGAGTTTTTGATAGGGTAGCAGAGACTCGGCCAGCAGCTTCAGTTGTAGTAAGACCTGAGGATCGGACAGTTGCTCTTGAATCCACCATCGACAAGGTATGGAGCTGTATCATGGACAACGATGTGGGGATCATTGGCCTCTACGGCATAGGAGGCGTTGGAAAGACAACACTCTTGACCCAAATCAACAACAAGTTCAGCACCACACTACAGGGTTTCGACATTGTAATCTGGTCGCTGGTGTCTAAAGATTACAATGTTGAAAAGATTCAAGACAGGATTGGTGGGAGAATTGGGTTTTCGGATGAATCTTGGAAAAATAGAAGTGTTGACCAAAAAGCTGAAGATATCTATGGAGTCTTGCGCCACAAGAGATTTGTTGTATTATTGGATGATCTATGGGAGAGGGTGGATTTGAACAAAGTTGGGATTCCAAAACCAAGCAAAGAAAATGGTTCCAAACTAATTTTCACTACTCGATCATTGGAGGTTTGTGGCGAGATGGAAGCTCAAAAGAACTTGGAACTGGAGTGTCTTAAATCAGAAGAGGCTTGGAAATTGTTCCAAGACAAGGTTGGAGATGAAACCCTCAACAGCCATCCAGATATTCCAAAACTAGCCGAACATGTAGCCAAAGAGTGCGATGGACTGCCTCTTGCACTAATTACGATCGGTCGTGCCATGGCTCGCAAGAGAACACCTGGGGAATGGAGATACGCAATCGAAAAGTTGAAGCGATCGACGTTACCTAAAATGGAAAAGGAGGTATATCCGCTTTTAAAATTCAGTTATGATAATTTGTCTTCCACAATGAAATGTTGCCTCCTGTACTGTTGTCTGTATCCCGAGGATTACAATATTCCCACAAAGACATTGGTGGAATATTGGTTTTGTGAAGGGCTACTGAACGAATTTGATAGATTTAGTGAAGCTCAAATGCAAGGAGACAACATTATCAACTCTCTTCTTAGTGCATGTTTATTGGAAAGAGCAGAAGAATCAATTTATGGGGAAAATCAAGTGAAGATGCATGATGTGATCCGAGACATGGGTTTGTGGATAGCATGCGAGCCTAAAGAGGAAGAGAAAGAGAAGAGTTTCTTTGTAAAAGCAGGGGCTCAATTACTAGAGGAGCCAGATGTTAAGGCATGGGAAGGTGCAAAAAGAATGTCGGTGATGAAAAATCAGATTAAAGTTCTGAGAGGAACCCCTAAATGCCCTAGCCTTCGAACTTTGTTTCTTAGCCAAAATAAGCTGCAGGTGATCAATGATGGTTTCTTTCAGTTTATGCCTCATCTTACTGTTTTGGATTTGTCGTGGAACAGAGATTTAAAAGCACTACCAAAGGGAATTTCACAATTGATTTCTCTAGAATGTCTTGATCTATCCGGAACTCGTATTACAGAGTTGCAAATGGAGTTGAAATCTTTGACAAAACTGAAAATGTTGGACATGAGTGAAATGTTGAGACTCAGAAGAATCCCACAGAATTTGATATCTAGTTTTTCCAAGTTGCAAATATTCAGGTTGGGGATTGACGTGGCTGTAAGAGGAGGTTTCCCGAAGGAAGACAATGTTCTGGATGGGAATGATAATGAAAAGGTTATAGTGGAATTGAAAAGTCTGCAACATCTGAATATATTAAGGATACCAGAGATACAAAGCATGTCTGCTATACAAAGTTTTCTAAGCCACCACTTGTTTCGATGCAGCACCGAAGCACTAGAGTTTACTTTTCAGGAGACAAATGTGTTTAATGTTTTATGTTTAGAACACATGGAGCGTCTGGAGATGTTAGACATCCGTGGCTGTGGAAACATGGAGGAGATGAAAATGGAAAAACTGCATACCAGGGGTTCTCCGAGTACGAATTACACTTCAGGCTTCCACACATTGAGGGAAGTTAGAATTTTTAGTTGTAACAAATTGAAGGACGTTACCTGGCTGTTTCTTACTCCAAATCTAAGGTATCTCGGGATATGGAATTGTTCAGAGATGGAAGAAATACTGAGCGAGGGAAAACATGGAGAAGTTGCAGATGTGGTGGGAATTCCATACCCTACACCATTTCTGAACCTTCTATATCTTCGTCTATGGGATCTACCGGAATTGAAGAGCATATACTGGGATGCCCTACCCTTCCCATGTCTGAAACATATTAAAATAGGCAATTGTCCTAAACTGAAGAAGCTTCCTCTCAACTCTGACAGCGCAAAAGGGAATCACATCACCATTCAGGGACCCCAAGACTGGTGGGAACAGCTAGAATGGGAGAATGAAGCCACTCGAAATGCTTTTATGCCATCTTTTCAAGGGCCTTTTGACGGAAGAAAACAATTGTGAACCTCATCGTCTCATCCCTATTTTTCCTTGCACTTGTTTATTGAAGTGAAACAATGTCAAATTTTTTAAACAAAAATATTTTTCCTTAAATCGTCTCATCCCTATTTTTAATTAGTGTAAACAATATATATATATATATAACTTATGTATTTGAACTTGAAATTTAGTCAAATTATCAATACTATTTTTATTTGACTTAATTAGTTTTTGGATAAATTAAAAATCCATTACCTAAATTATTAGTTTTAGTCTGTTTTAGTACTTAAACTTTTAATTTTTTCAAAATCATACATAATGTTTAGTTTTCATTTCATTTTAATACCACTGATAAATAATTAACACGTTTGGTACCTAAACTATTAGTTGTAGTTTGTTTTAGTACCTAAACTTTCAATTTTTTCAAAATCATACCTAACGTTTAGTTTTCATTTTAGTACTCGTCGTTAAAAATTTAATGTGTTTAGTACCTAAACTATAAACTTTTAATTTTTTCAAAACCATATCTAACATTTAGTTTTCATTTCATTTTAGTACTTTGTCGTTAAAAAATTAACGCATTTAGTGCCTAAATTATCATTTGTGATTTGTCTTGGTACCTAAAATTTCAATTTTTTTCAAAATCATACCTAACTTTTAGTTTCATTTCATTTTAGTAACTGTTGTTAAAAACTTACTGCGTTTAGTACCTAAACTATCAATTTTGGTCTGTTTTAGTACCTAAACTTTTAAGTTTTTCAAAATCATATCTAACGTTTAGTTTTCATTCTATTTTAGTACCATGTCGTTAAAACATTAACGCGTTTAGTACCTAAACTATCAGTTTTGGTCTGTTTTAGTACCTAAACTTCCAATTTTTTCAAAATCATACCTAACGTTTAGTTTTCATTTTAGTACTCGTCGTTAAAAATTTAATGTGTTTAGTACCTAAACTATCAGTTTTGGTCAGTTTTAGTATCTAAACTTTCAATTTTTTTCAAAACCATATCTAACATTTAGTTTTCATTTCATTTTAGTACTTTGTCGTTAAAAATTAACGCATTTAGTACCTAAACTATCATTTGTGATTTGTTTTGATACCTAAACTTTCATTTTTTTTTCAAAACCATATCCAACGTTTAGTTTTCATTTCATTTTAGTACCCGTCTTTAAAAATTTATTGCGTTTAGTACCTAAACTATCAGTTTTGGTCTATTTTAGTACCTAAACTTTCATTTTTTTTCCAAATCATACCTAACGTTTAGTTTTCATTTCATTTTAGTACCACGCTGTTAAAAAATTAACGCGTTTAGTACCTAAACTATCAATTGTGATTTGTTTTGGTACCTAAACATTCATTTTTTCCAAAACCATACCTAACGTTTAGTTTTTATTTCATTTTAGTACCCGTCGTTAAAAACTTAATGGGAGAATGAAGCCACTCAAAATGCTTTTATCCCCTCTTTTCAAGCTGATTGACGGAATAAATCAATTGTGAACCTCATCGTGGATGGATCGATCCTTAAATAACTTTAAATTATTTTTATATTTTATATATTAATTTTATATTTGTATCTTTAAAATTTTATAATATCTTACCTCTGAATTTTTAAAATACTTTCTAAAAATAAAATCCAACGTCGGTTTCATAACTTACTCATGCTCACACTGTTCTTAAGGGTCAGGAAAAATGGTCTCACCTTATACCATGGTCAAGCCTACAAGCAAAGTTTTAGTATTCGACACGAGAAGTCAATTGAAACGAAATCATCGCCTAGAAGTAACGTCTGCATCCAACACATCTCATGGCATGACATTTTAAAAATATATATATAATTATGTTTAATTTATTTTTCAAAAAACAAAAATCATAAAAACAATTAAAAATTTTAAACTTTTAGTTATTTTTATTATTTTAAAGAATTTTTTAAAAGCATTTTAGGATTTTATTTGAATTTTTTTACATTTTTCAATATATATTTTTTATACCGGGAGAAACCTAATTGAGTGACATTATAAACACTCTCTTTTATCAACGAAATTGTTCGGTAAGTTGATATAAAAAGAGGGTCAAAGTGAGAATGTCAGTATACTACTTGAGCCATTTTAGGTATTAAGCCAAACTGCAATAATTTGCATAGTTAAGGCATATGAAATTGATTGTTTTAAGATTTCGATGTAAAATTTTATGGAGAAAAATAATAAATTAAATATTTTATTTTAGTAAAAAAGGTATCTTAAACCCATGATGATTCTTCTACGCTCGACGAGCAGCGATGAGCATCACTAACGACGAGCACCATTAATTTAATTTATAAAAATTTAAATGCTAAATGACTCAACGTATGGTTATAAATTAGTTAAAAATTTAAAGATAAATTAACTAAAATAAATGGTAAACTATATCAGTTACCACTTAATTATTGTCCCTTTTCATTTAAACCAATATTTTTAAAATTTTGTCAATCGGGTCACTCAGCTATTTAAATGCATTCAATTAAGTCACTCGCCGTTAATATTTAAGGGAAAAGCTTATGTGCCAGTTAAAATATTTGGTATAATTACACATTTTGGTCATTGTTACTTATATATTCTATCAATTTAGTCCTAATTTAAATAAATTAAAATAAACTTAACCCTCAAATCAAATGATGCCATGTATAATTACCAAAATTCAACTTTTTATTTTAATTTATTTTAATTTTAAAAGTTATGATATATTTTATATTTATAACAAATCTTTTTTCTAAAAAATTGAATAACTCAAGCAATAATTTATGATATTAAATTTAAAGCAAACTAAATTTATCGCCCTTTTGATATAGGTCAATCTTTTAGTGAAATTTTTTTCATGCTAAGTCCATCGAGAATCTTATCAATGTAAACTTTTATTAAAGATGAACATAAATTTTTATGGTAGGAGGTGAATTTTTAAAATTTTAAAGGAAGATTTTGTCAAACGTGAAAAAAATATATGTCACATTTTCTATTAGAAATTTACTAGATAAAAATTTCTTAGTTTTACAGGTTATATTATATCACCTTTTTTTTAGTAGAATGTCATTTACAAATAGTAGTAGGACAAAAATTTTGTCCAGTGAATTTTATATGCATGGGCTAATCAACTATATTTTCCTTACAATCAAAAGAGGTTATGATACCATTGACGGTATGCTTCTAAGAACCATAAATAGAATTTATAGTAAAAAAATTATTTCGTTTTAAATATAGAATATGCCATACCTTTTAAAATCTTTTAAAATTAAGATTTGAGGGTTAAGTTTATTTTAATTTATTAAAATTAGGACCAAATTGATAATATATATATATATAAGTAACAGTGATCAAATGTGTAATTATACCAAATATTTTAACTGCCACATCAACTTCTTTGTTAAATATTAATTGCAAGTTGCTTAATTGAATGCATTTAAATAGTTGAATGACCTGATTGACAAAATTTCAAAAATATTGGTCAAAATGAAATGAGACAACATTTAGGTGGTCTACTTGTATAGTTTACCCTTTATTTTAAATAAGGAATCTTTAAATTTTTAACTAATTTATAATTATCATTGAGTCCTTGAGAATTTAAATTTTTATAAATTAAATTAACATGACCTTTTGCGGCGTTTTGTGTTCACAAACGCCGCTAACTTTTGTGGTACTGTTTTGACCAGGGCTTCTTGCGGCGTTTTTACTATCGCCAACAAGGAAAGCTTTTAGTGGCGCTTAAAAACGCTTCTATAGGACTAAAAAACGTCACTAAAAGTTTATTTTGTTGTAGTGATGACAAGAACTATAATAATCTTTTTAGAAATATATTTTCTTATTTTTTTTAATAATTTGTGTGATTATAAAATAATATTTATTCATAATTTTATAGTATAGTAATAACGTACACACATCATGTTAACACAATTACTCAAATATAAATTCTAAAAAAAATATATAATAGTTTATTTTATATTCGATAAATTTAGAAATAATTTCCAAATATAAGTTCCATGATCAAAAGGATTGACTTTGATCAATTGGTGATGTGATGAGGAATGATCGTTCCATGGCTCCGGGGGCCACTGCCCCTCCCCTAATTTTTTTTTACTATTAAAAAAATAGAGATAGTTACCAATGTAGATATTTAAATTTTGATTTATTTTGATTTTGTCCCTATTTTCTATTATTAGTTATACTTTGTCCCTGAATTAAAATCTTGACTCGGTCCTGAATGAAATCCAGTTATTTCTGTGCTATCTTTTTGTTTTAGCCCTTGAGTTTCCTAAATAATCTTCCACTGTCATCTTCATGGATTAGATATTATTTCCCAGATTTTCTCTCTATATACTAATTCAATTCTTTCACCTTTTCTAACCAAAAGTTCTCTCCTTTTTCATCATTGTATCTTGGGAACAAAAGGGTATTCTCCATTGGAAGAAAATGGAAGCTGCTGCACCAATCTTTACATCTCCAACTCAACCCTTTTCATCATCCAATCGTTTGAGAGGTACAGTGTTTGTATTCATGGATCGGTCGAGGGGAGTTCAGGATGATCACTACTGAAATTTTTAAATTTTCATATAGTTTAATTATTTTTTATATTTTTTTATTGATGATTTAATTCGGTCCTAAAATTTTATGATTCGTAGATGGCATAAAATTAGGGTTATTTTCACGTCTAAAGTTTTGTGCTTTTCAATGCAGCTAGTAGCTTTATGGGTGCCTCATTGCCCAGTAATTCTCCAAAGTTGAAGAGATCAGTCAAGATTAGTGGGAGAATTAGTGCTGCTGCTACTACTGTTACAAAAGGTCCCATGGAAGATATTAAAGAGTATGGACTCCCAACTTACTTCTATTGATTCCTTTTTCTTACAAAAAGTTGTATGGTGAGATTTGAACCCAAGACCTCGAAGTTCTCGGGATGTCTTGCTTGTCGTTTACGACAAGCCAAGAACTTGTAGGGGTGGAAAATGGAGGAATTCATCATCTCCATGTGTGTAAATGTTACATGTTGAACTTAAATGTGCCTCTCAGGTATACGCGTCCTTTCTATGCGATGTTCGAACTGGGGAAGGCTCCTGTTTATTGGAAGACGATGAACAGTCTTCCTCCGACTTACGTAAGTGCACCATTGCTACTTTTTGATGTCATGTTGCTTGAGCTATACTCTTTAGTCTTTTTTGAATGACAGGGAGAGAAGCTGAAGCTTTTCTACAATCCAGCCTCAAGCGAACTTGCTCCAAATGAAGACTTTGGGATTGATTTTAATGGTAATTTCTCATACTCTTGTCCCTGTGCCTTTACTAATGTGATAAGAAGTACAGTCCATTACTCGGTGACGAAAATAACACAAACCTGTCGAAAACCCAAAATTACTCAAACATGAAATGATTTGAACTCAAAAAAATCAGAGTCCGATATGAGCCTATGACTTGATGAATTTGTAACTCTGCAGGAGGTTTCAATCAGCCTATCATGTGTGGTGGTGAACCGAGAGTCCGAGACAAATGCTGAGGAAAGCTAGAGGCAAAGCTGATAGTCCAATATACACCATACAAATATGTATTCCTAAGCGTGGTATGTATGTTTCATAGATTTCAATTTTCTTTCTTGCGAATTTCCGATTTCTTTTTCCTTTTGATTTCCGATCGATCACTTGTCATCATCTTCTCTAGTTTCATTTCGCAGCTGTGAACTTGATATTCTCATTCACAAAATGGAGTTGATTGGGATGGTCCTTACAGACTACAGTTTCAAGTTCCAAAGGCATGGCAAAACAGACCAACTGAATTCTTTAACCAGGTAAAATATGTTTGTATTTGATGCATATTTCGATATGGACATGAAAATATGATCTTCTAAGCTCTCGAAATGCATGAAAGTTTGGAAAATTTTGAATATACTCGTATTCGATTCGACACGCACACCTTAATCCGAATATCGTGGTAACAGGGGCTAGCAGGGGAGCAGAATAAAGAAGGTGCATGTGACAGCAATATTTCCAGACACAAGTATTGTTGTGGATAGATGTGTGATGATTGGTAACTTGTCCAAGGAAGGAGTAAGTAAAAAAGAAACCTGTGTTATTTCATCTGTTTTCTTCCTCATAAGGTGAAGCATCGAGTTCATATATGAAAATTCGTAAATCCTTGACTCCATTTGCAGGGCGATCGTTGCAGTCTTGAATCTTGATCTGGTTATGGGGTGCATGGACATGAACTCGCACCTGTACAACCCTCTGGCCAATGTAGACGACGGCTCGTGTCCTATTGATTCCAATGCTGAGGACTAGTTGTTAGCCAGTTGCATCTCTTATGCATCTTAAATTACTCCTTGTAGTTCTCAAGATTAAAATGAAATGTTAGTTGTATAGGATGTAGATAATGGAGTCATCAACAGTGTTACAAAACAATAGAGGATTGGACCGATCAATTGAACCGAAAATCAATTGTTTATCCGGTTTGACATGTCCAACCAAGAATCTTTGATTCGGTTAAGAACAGAAAAAAAATCGAAATCTCTCATCAAGTATCTAGTAGTACTACAACCCAAGACTCGAACTAAAATCATATCAATAGATGGAGTACTCTAGTTTAATAACATTCACCAATATCATCAAACACAAGTGCACAGAAGCTGATTATAAAAGCAGTATCTTTTTCTTCAAAATTCGAAGATCTAAGAACATGTTCATTGACAATACTATTACTAGTTCCTCCCTATTGACTACGCTTACTTCATTGGTACCTCACGTAAGAGCAGCTTTTTTCCTGCTCTCTATATACTTGCCCGCGAGCGAATCGAATAAAATCCCGGCACCGACGCCAACCGCCAAATCGATCGTGTAGTGACCCCTTGTACCGAGCAATCTCATGGATTGAAGCACATTGAGTGTGTCGAATAACCATGCCAATTCCCATCTCTGCATTCTCCTCATGTCCAACGATGCAATCACCGATCCAGCAACGTGGCCGGAGAAGAAGAGGAAAAATGAGACATTCCCTACAGGAAAATCCATCCGACCCTACAAATTCCTGCCATTCATCAAAGCTTCAAACGTTAGCGCTTATATCAAAACCATATGTATGTATACCAATGTTTCAGATCAGAATATTTCAAACCATGAAAATTTAACACAAGCAGCTGACCAATCAGATAGTCTCGTTTTCCCAACCGGATAGCATTATGCAGACGGTCTGGTATTGTGCTCTTCGGAATTAGCCACCCAAGGTTGGAACCCGAAACCAAACCTAGGGTAGCAAAGCTTTAAGGCACTAGTAGGTGCTCAAACAAGACAATACCGAATCGCGAGCACGTTGCTATGCGATGCTACGGGGAGAATGAAAATATTCAGTCAACTGGCGGGTCGTGACAGAAATAGATTAAGAGTTAACCTGAGGTAATGGGAGCTGCGTGGAGTAACCAAGGATCCCACGACAAGTGAACATGAACAAAGCAGAAATCGTCGCCCTTGGTCGACCCTCAACTAACCAGGTCCCTATTATATACACTGATTGCATCCCAACAAACACCTATCAAACATATAAGCAGAGTTCATCAGACCATTAATCTAGCAAAAATTAACGCCCTTACCTCTTCAGATTATCACATTTCTACTTCATGTTAATTTTTATAGAAAACTTTAGATATTTTTAGCATGCAATTACATCAGACTAACCTAGTGGGCACGCCTGATCCAGAGGGTATGTCTGCTGTTGCTATTGATTTTTTCACTAACCTAGTGGGCACGCTTGATCCAGAGGTCCGTGGGGTTAGTGTAATTTTTTTGTAAGGATTTGCTCCAGTGTGTGTTGCCTGCTGGTGATTCTGAGTCTCTTTGTCGGGAGGTTTTGCTTCTGAAATAAAAGAAGCTATTTTCAGTCGGAGAAGTGACAAGGCTCCTGGACCTGATTGGTATACTTCTTTATTTTTCAAAGTTGCCTGGCCTGTTGTGGGAGAGGATTTTGTTTCTGTTATTCGGTTTTTCTTCTCTTTCACGTGTATGTTGCCTTCTTTTAATGCCACTGCACTGATCCTTGTTCCTAAGGTCTCTAATCCGTGTTTGCCCAAGGATTTTAGACCTATTTCTTGCTGCTCTTTCGTGTATAAGACTGTTACTAGGATTTTGGTTGGCAGACTTGACCCTTTGTTTCCTAATATGATTGTTTTTAATCAAACTACTTTTGTGAAAGGTATATTCTCGTAAGTCGCTTTCGCCTAGATGTGCTCTGAAGGTTGACCTTCATAAGGCTTTTGACACGTTGAGTTGGGATTTTATTTTGACTGTGCTTGAGGCTTTGGGTATGCTTGATCAGTTTAGGGGATGGGTTGCAGTTTGTTTGACCACTCCTAGGTTCTCGATTGTTCTAAATGGCAGTCTTGTTGGGTTTTTTAAGGGTGGTAGGAGCATCAGGTAGGGATTAAGTGTGTGTTGGAGAAATTTTATTTGTCGCCTAGATTTCTTTCTTGTGTTCAATTTTACTTGCTTTCTTTTAGTCAATCATCAACTTCCAGATCCTCTGAGCAGGAAATCTAGTTTGATTTTGAAGTCCCCAAGTATTTACCAGAATCATGGGAAATTGCTTCTCCATACAATTTAGTTTCGAGAATATCCTCATCCGAGGTTGGGATTCCACTGTCGGACAGGCTAATTACGTGTGCAAGCTTAAAGAAAATCTTCCTACCTTATCTGCTGCTCTTAATGAACTGAAGGTACGAAGGGATGACGTGCAATGGAAAGTTGATCTGGAAGAACAACGGCTACTGAAGCGACTCCATGAAGTTGATCTATGGCTTTCACAGGCGGCAACCATGATAACAGAGGCGGGAAATTTGATTGAAGATGGCCCTCAACAAATAAATAACTTGTGTCTCGGCGGCTGCGTTTCCAAGAATTGCCTGTCTGCCCACAAGTTTGGGAAAGAGGTGGGCAAAATGCTTGAAGATATAAAGGATCACACTAGTAAAGGAGTTTTTGACAAGGTAGCAGAGACTCAGCCCCAACCTTCAGTGGTAGTTAGACCTGAGGAGCGACCAGTTGCTCTTGAATCCACATTCGACAAGGTATGGAGCTGCATCATGGACAAAGGTGTAGGAATCGTTGGCCTCTACGGCATAGGAGGCGTTGGAAAGACAACACTCTTGACCCAAATCAACAACAAGTTCGGCACAACACCTAATGATTTTGATGTCGTAATTTGGGCGTTGGTGTCTAAAGATTACAATGTTTAAAAGATTCAAGATGAGATTGGTGCAAACATTGGTTTTTCCAACGAGTCCTGGAAGAATAAAAGGGTTGATCAGAAAGCTGTAGATATCAACGGGGTCTTGCGCAACAAGAGATTTGTTGTGTTACTGGATGATTTATGGAAGAGGGTAGACTTGAACAAAGTTGGGATTCCAGAACCAAGCCAAGAAAACGGTTCTAAACTTATCTTCACTACTCGATCTTTGGAGGTTTGTGGTGAAATGGAAGCTCGAAAGAAAATTAAAGTGGAGTGTCTGAAACTGGAAGAGGCTTGGAAATTATTCCAAGAAAAGGTTGGGGATGAAACTCTCCACAGCCATCCAGATATTCCAAAATTAGCTAAACAAGTAGCCGAAGAGTGTTGTGGGTTGCCTCTTGCACTGGTTACGATCGGTCGTGCCATGGCTTGCAAGACGACACCTGGGGAATGGAATTATGCAATCCAGAAGTTAAAGCAATCCACCTTACCCAAGATGGAAAATGAGGTATATCCGCTTTTGAAATTCAGTTACGATAATTTGCCTCCCATAATGAAATGGTTTCTGCTATACTGTTGTCTGTATCCTGAAGATTATAATATTCCCAAAAGTAGATTAGTGGAGTATTGGTTTTGTGAAGGGTTGTTGAATGAATTTGATAGAATTAGTGAAGCTCAAATGCAAGGAGACCACATTATCAACTCTCTTCTTAGTGCATGTTTATTGGAAAGAGCAGAAGAATCATTTGATGGGGAAGAGCAAGTGAAGATGCATGATGTGATCCGAGACATGTGTTTGTGGATAACATGCGAGCTTGAAGAGAAAGAGCAGAGTTTCTTTGTAAAAGCAGGGGCTCAATTACTAGAGGAGCCAGATGTTAAGGCATGGGAAGGTGCAAAAAGGATGTCGGTGATGAAAAATAAGATTAAAGTTCTGAGAGGAACCCCTAAATGCCCTAGCCTTCGAACTTTGTTTCTTAGCCAAAATAAGCTGCAGGTGATCAATGATGGCTTCTTTCAGTTTATGCCTCAACTAACTGTTTTGGATTTGTCGTGGAACATAGATTTAAAATCACTACCAAAGGGAATTTCAGAATTGATTTCTCTAGAATGTCTTGATATATCCCGGACCGGTATAAGAGAGTTGCCAATGGAGTTGAAATCTTTGTCAAAACTGAAAATGTTGGACTTGAGTAACATGCAGCATCTCAGAAGAATCCCACAGAATTTGATATCTAGTTTTTCCAAGTTGCAAATATTCAGGTTGGGGAATCTGCCACGTGGAGTTTATCCCGGGGAAGACAATGTTCTGGATGGGGGTGATAATGAAAAGCTCATAGAGGAATTGAAAAATCTGCAACATCTGAATAGACTAAGGATAATAATAAAAAGAATGTCTGCTCTACAAAGTTTTCTGAGCCTCCACTTGTTTCGATGCAGCACCGAAGCACTAGAGTTGGAGTATTTTCAGGAGAAAAATGTGTTTAATGTTTTATGTTTAGAAAACATGGAGCGTCTGGAGATATTACGTATCGGTTGCTGTGAAAACATGGAGATGAAAATGGAAAAACTGCATACAAGGGGTTCTCCGAGTACTAATTACACTTCAGGCTTCCACACATTGACGTTACCTGGCTGTTTCTTGCTCCAAATCTAAGGTATCTTGGGATAACTGGGTGTGCAAAAATGGAAGAAATACTGAGCGAGGGAAGACTCGGAGATGTTGCAGATGTGGTGGGAATTCCATACCCTACACCATTTCTGAACCTTCATACACTTAATTTATTAGATGTACCAGAATTGAAGAGCATATACTGGGATGCCCTACCCTTCCCATGTCTGAAACGTATTCAAATAGAGGACTGTCCAAAACTGAAGAAGCTTCCTCTCAACTCTGACAGTGCAAAAGGGAATCACATCACCATTAGGGGATACCCATACTGGTGGGAACAGCTAGAATGGGAGAATGAAGCCACTCGAAATGCTTTTATGCCATCTTTTCAAGAGCCTTTTGACGGAAGAAATCAATTGTGAACCTCATCGTCTCATCCCTATTTTTCCTTGCACTTGTTTATTGAAGTGAAACAATGTCAAATTTTTTAAACAAAAATATTTTTCCTTAAATCGTCTCATCCCTATTTTTAATTAGTGTAAACAATATATATATATATAACTTATGTATTTGAACTTGAAATTTAGTCAAATTATCAATACTATTTTTATTTGACTTAATTAGTTTTTGGATAAATTAAAAATTCATTACCTAAATTATTAGTTTTAGTCTGTTTTAGTACTTAAACTTTTAATTTTTTCAAAATCATACATAATGTTTAGTTTTCATTTCATTTTAATACCACTGATAAATAATTAACACGTTTGGTACCTAAACTATTAGTTGTAGTTTGTTTTAGTACCTAAACTTTCAATTTTTTCAAAATCATACCTAACATTTAGTTTTCATTTTAGTACATTGTCGTTAAAAAATTAACGCATTTAGTACCCAAACTATCAATTGTGATTTGTTTTGGTACCTAACTATCAATTTTTTTCAAAATCATACCTAATGTTCAGTTTTCATTTCATTTTAGTACCCGTCGTTAAAAATTAAATGCGTTTAGTACCTAAATTATCAGTTTTGGTCTGTTTTAGTATCTAAACTTTCATTTTTTTTCAAAACCATATCTAACATTTAGTTTTCATTTCATTTTAGTACATCGTCGTTAAAAAATTAACACAATTAGTACCTAACCTATCAGTTGTGATTTGTTTTGGTACCTAAACTTTCAATTTTTTCAAAATCATACCTAACGTTTAGTTTCATTTCATTTTTTTACTCGTCGTTAAAAACTTAATGGGAGAATGAAGCCACTCGAAATGCTTTTATGCCATCTTTTCAAGCAATTGTTTATTGAAGTGAAACAATGTCAAATTTTTGAAACAAAAATATTTTTCCTTAAATCGTCTCATCCCTATTTTTATTTAGTGTAAACAATATATATATATATATATAACTTATGTATTTGAACTTGAAATTTAGTCAAATTATCAATACTATTTTTATTTGACTTAATTAGTTTTTGGATAAATTAAAAATTCATTACCTAAATTATTAGTTTTAGTCTGTTTTAGTACTTAAACTTTTAAATTTTTCAAAATCATACATAATGTTTAGTTTTGATTTCATTTTAATACCACTGATAAATAATTAACACGTTTGGTACCTAAACTATTAGTTGTAGTTTGTTTTAGTACCTAAACTTTCAATATTTTCAAAATCATACCTAACATTTAGTTTTCATTTTAGTACATTATCGTTAAAAAATTAACGCATTTAGTACCTAAACTATCAATTGTGATTTGTTTTGGTACCTAACTTTCAATTTTTTTCAAAATCATACCTAATGTTTAGTTTTCATTTCATTTTAGTACCCGTCGTTAAAAACTTAATGCGTTTAGTACCTAAACTATCAATTTTGGTCTGTTTTAGTACCTACACTTTTAAGTTTTTCAAAACTATATCTAACGTTTAGTTTTCATTTTATTTTTGTACCCTGCCGTTAAAAAATTAACACGTTTAGTACCTAAACTATCAGTTGTGGTTTGTTTTAGTACCTAAACATTCAATTTATTTCAAAACCATACCTAACGTTTAGTTTTCATTTCATTTTAGTACCCGTCGTTAAAAATTTAATGTGTTTAGTACCTAAACTATCAGTTTTGGTCTATTTTAGTACCTAAACTTTCAATTTTTTCAAAATCATACCTAACGTTTAGTTTTCATTTCATTTTAGTACCCATTAAAAAATTAACGCGTTTAGTACCTAAACTATCAGTTGTGATTTGTTTTGGTACCTAAACTTTCAATTTTTTTCAAAATCATACCTAACGTTTAGTTTTGATTTCATTTTAGTACCCGTCTTTAAAAACTTAATGCATTTAGTACCTAAACTATTAGTTTTGGCCTGTTTTAGTACTTAAACTTTCATTTTTTTCAAAATCATACCTAATGTTTAGTTTTCATTTTATTTTAGAACCCCACCGTTAAAAAATTAATGTGTTTAGTACCTAAACTATCAGTTGTACCCGTCGTTAAAAATTTAATGTGTTTAGTACCTAAACTATCAGTTTTGGTCTATTTTAGTACCTAAACTTTCAATTTTTTCAAAATCATACCTAACTTTTAGTTTTCATTTCATTTTAGTACCCCGTTAAAAAATTAACACGTTTAGTACCTAAACTATCAGTTGTGATTTGTTTTGGTACCTAAACTTTCAATTTTTTTCAAAATCATGCCTAACGTTTAGTTTTGATTTAATTTTAGTACCCGTCTTTAAAAACTTAATGCATTTAGTACCTAAACTATTAGTTTTGGTCTGTTTTAGTACCTAAACTTTCAATTTTTTTCAAAATCATACCTAATGTTTAGTTTTCTTCACCATCACTATTACTTGAATAAGGCTCTTAAGTTTTCATCTATTTGATGGTGTCCCACTTGAATCGCTCTCGTTGCATCTTTTATGCCACTCGAAATGCTTTTATGCCATCTTTTCAAGCACGTTTATTGAAGTGAAACAATGTCAATTTTTTATTTAGGGTAAACAAATATATATATATATATATATAATTTATGTGTTTGAACTTGAAATTTAGTCAAATTATCAATACTATTTTTATTTGACTTGATTAATTTTTGGGTTACTCCGTTTTAGTACTTAAAACTTTTAATTTTTTCAAAACCATATGTAACGTTTAATTTTCATTTCATTTTAATACCAACTGTTAAAAAATTAACACGTTTAGTATCTAAACTATTAGTTGTAGTTTGTTTTAGTACCTAAACTTTCAATTTTTTCAAAATCATATCTAACGTTTAGTTTTCATTTTAGTACTCGTCGTTAAAAATTTAATGTGTTTAGTACCTAAACTACAAACTTTTAATTTTTTCAAAACCATATCTAACATTTAGTTTTCATTTCATTTTAGTACTTTGTCGTTAAAAAATTAACGCATTTAGTGCCTAAATTATCATTTGTGATTTGTCTTGGTACCTAAAATTTCAATTTTTTTCAAAATCATACCTAACGTTTAGTTTCATTTCATTTTAGTAACTGTTGTTAAAAACTTACTGCGTTTAGTACCTAAACTATCAATTTTGGTCTGTTTTAGTACCTAAACTTTTAAGTTTTTCAAAACCATATCTAACGTTTAGTTTTCATTCTATTTTAGTACCATGTCGTTAAAACATTAACGTGTTTAGTACCTAAACTATCAGTTTTGGTCTGTTTTAGTACCTAAACTTCCAATTTTTTCAAAATCATACTTAACGTTTAGTTTTCATTTTAGTACTCGTCGTTAAAAATTTAATGTGTTTAGTACCTAAACTATCAGTTTTGGTCAATTTTAGTATCTAAACTTTCAATTTTTTTCAAAACCATATCTAACATTTAGTTTTCAGTTCATTTTAGTACTTTGTCGTTAAAAATTAACGCATTTAGTACCTAAACTATCAGTTGTGATTTGTTTTGATACCTAAACTTTCATTTTTTTTTTCAAAACCATATCCAACGTTTAGTTTTCATTTCATTTTAGTACCCGTCTTTAAAAATTTAATGCGTTTAGTACCTAAACTATCAGTTTTGGTCTATTTTAGTACCTAAACTTTCATTTTTTTCAAAATCATACCTAACGTTTAGTTTTCATTTCATTTTAGTACCACGCCGTTAAAAATTAACGCGTTTAGTACCTAAACTATCAATTGTGATTTGTTTTGGTACCTAAACATTCATTTTTTTCAAAATCATACCTAACATTTAGTTTTCATTTCATTTTAGTACCCGTCGTTAAAAACTTAATGGGAGACTGAAGCCACTCGAAATGCTTTTATCCCCTCTTTTCAAGCTGATTGACGGAATAAATCAATTGTGAACCTCATCGTGAATGGATCGATCCTTAAAAGAACTTTAAATTCTTTTTATATTTTATATATTAATTTTATATTTGTATCTTTAAAATTTTATAATATCATACCTCTGAATTTTTAATATACTTTCTAAAAATAAAATCCAACGTTACACTTCATACAAGGGGTTCTCCGAGTACTAATTACACTTCAGGCTTCCACACATTGACGTTACCTGGCTGTTTCTTGCTCCAAATCTAAGGTATCTTGGGATAACTGGGTGTGCAAAAATGGAAGAAATACTGAGCGAGGGAAGACTCGGAGATGTTGCAGATGTGGTGGGAATTCCATACCCTACACCATTTCTGAACCTTCATACACTTGGTCTATGTTCACTACCGGAATTGAAGATCATATACTGGGATGCCCTACCCTTCCCATGTCTTAAACGTATTTGTATAAATGATTGCCCAAAACTGAAGAAGCTTCCTCTCAACTCTGATAGCGCGAAAGGGAATCACATCACCATTGAAGGAAGCCAAGATTGGTGGGAACAGCTAGAATGGGAGAATGAAGCCACTCGAAATGCTTTTATGCCATTTTTTCAGCCTGACATACCTCTTCGTTAAAAAATCAACGCATTTAATATTTAAACTATTCGTTGTGATTTGTTTTAGTACCTAAACTTTTAATTTTTTTAAAATCATATTTAACGTTTAGTTTTCATTTCATTTTAGTACTCGTCGTTAAAACCTTAATGCATTTAGTACATAAACTATCAGTTTTTGTTTGTTTTAGTACCTAAACTTTTAATTTTTTCAAAATCATATCTAACGATTAGTTTTCATTTCATTTTAGTATCCCGTCGTTAAAAAATTAATGTCTTTAGTACCTAAACTATCAGTTTTGGTTTGTTTTAGTACCTAAACTTTCAAAAAAAATTCAAAATCATACCTAACGTTTAGTTTTCATTTCATTTTAGTACCCGTCGTTAAAAACTTAATGCGTTTAGTACATAAACTATCAGTTTTTATCTGTTTTAGTACCTAAACTTTTAATTTTTTCAAAATCATACCAAACGTTTAGTTTTCATTTCATTTTAGTATCCCATCGTTAAAAAATTAATGCGTTTAGTACCTAAACTATCAGTTGTGGTTTGTTTTAGTACCTAAACTTTCAATTTATTTTCAAAATCATACCTAACGTTTAGTTTTTATTTTATTTTAGTACCCGTCGTTAAAAACTTAATGTGTTTAGTACCTAAACTATCAGTTTTGGTATGTGTTTAGTACCTAAACTTTTAATTTTTTCAAAATCATACCTAACGTTTAGTTTTCATTTCATTTTAGTACTCCGCCGTTAAAAAATTAACGCTTTTAGTATCTAAACTATCAGTTGTGATTTGTTTTAGTACCTAAACTTTTATTTTTTTTCAAAATCATACCTAACGTTTAGTTTTCATTTCATTTTAGTACCCGTCGTTAAAAATTTAATGCGTTTAGTACCTAAACTATTAGTTTTTGTCTGTTTTAATACCTAAACTTTCAAATTTTTTAAAACGTAACTTTGAATTTTGAACAGAATACTAAAATGAAACAGAAACTAAAGTTTTTAACGATATGATATTAAAATGAAGTAAAAATTAAAGTTTAGATATGATTTTGAAAAAGTTGAAAGTTTAGGTACTAAATGCATAATTTACCTTAAAAAATTATGATGATGATATCTTTATAAAATTTTGGATTGAATTGGTGTCACCAGTTAACCGATTATCAATTAAGTGGAGAAATTATTAAAATCTCTCTTTTAAATGCATATATTGATTCTTCCAAAGTGAATAGGGGATTCAACAAAAACACTTACATGGAAGAATGCATAAAATGCCAACAAAATCATGCTATTTAGTGATAGCTTATTGAAAACATCTGAAATTTTTGCTGCAGATTATGGTATAAGGAGTTCTTATAGAGAAAATAATGGAGCTTAGAGTGTGATCCGAACACGCAATCCGTCGTAGCTCAGCTGTACGTCGAAGTCCTCGGTTTCCATCAAGTTTTTGAGGTCTCTGTTCACTTCTGCTTGGTCCATGAGACGCATCATGCCTTCATAAATCACAAATTGCATAATTAGGCAACTGATAAGAAATGATATTTTCATAGTTACACCCTGCAGACGCTGCAAAATGGAAGAATGATCACATCAAACAAATAAATAACCTATACAAAGTACAAACAAGAGCTGTTTGATTGAGAAGAAAACAGGAAACCGCTCTAACACTAACACTTCCCTCGAAGTTAAGGGATTTGATATTTCCAGTGTTGTTCTTGTTGAATAAGATAGGTAAAATGATTCATGTCATAAACTGCAACTGGTGAGGTACTATCCCGGAATCGTATTGTGTCGGTATCGTAAGGACAAATCGATGTTTCCTTTTTATCACCCGCTTAATCTCGAGGTTTATGGACAACCGAAAAGGATAATAGCGGCTTATGGACATGTAGACATGTAGTAGTACCTCGCTGGTCATTAAGTTGTTAAGCTTTCCGACTCGATTTGGTTTACCGTCTTTAATCGTTAAATTTGTTGATGGAATTTCAGATCATATATTAAATCAGAAGCGGTGTTGAAGATCATGGAATACCTGGAATTGCCTTTCCCTCAGCTTGCATTCTTTATGCAATTCATACCCTTGTAATTCATCCCTTTCGGCTTCTCAATGGTGATCTCTGTCATCATTTCTTTGTTTTCGATTTGCGGCGATTGCAGGCTCGTAAGGGACTTCATGTACGACAACATCGCGAACAACCGGTATGTGATTTACGGGTATTCGGATTCGTGCGAGATATGAAGCAATACAATGAATAGTAAGTCATATATCACACAAAAATGGAGGGCATCATAATAAACCCTGCAAGTCCTGATGTTTCATCTTGTTTCTTGACTAATTATGTTGTAAATTATGAAAGGTCTCACTATGAACACGATACATATATTAAGCATTTATCGTGTTTATTACATTGTTTCATCCTGCTGTATATGAGTCCTGATGTTTAAACATATAATAATCCTATAGCGATCCAGATTTCTAACTCTGCATCGTGAAATCGTGTTGAAATGTACCTAAAACTCGATTTTTCACTTCACATAATCATACATGGAATGGTCTCCGAATGCACCATGCAAGGTATGATTTAAATAGTTTTGCCTGCAAGTAGCCTCTCTAAGCCAACTGCAAATCTGCAAAAAAGAAGCAGAGTAAGCTGAAAGTCAGGTTAGTTCCGGTTTTGAAATCTTCGGCAGATCAAAAAATTTACCCTATAATCACATGAACTAAATTGAAAACGAATAACACATATTGGTACAATCTGTGCTTTGGGACTTTATGTTTTATCCGACATCTCTCTGGAATGTGTATCGGGCTTATGTACCCGAACTGAGGTCGTATTAGAAGGACAAATCCAGCTAGTAGTTCGGAGATGAACCCTTCTATATGAGCTGATGATGCAGGGGGATCCGAGACAGATGATGCTGAGCTGTCAGATTGCACGTTGATGGCGCTGAGATACCATGAGTTGGCAGATCAGCGCAAAGGCGGGAATTGATTGTGACATGTTCCTTATTGGGGTCGTTTTGAGTATGTTTCAGTCTTTTGGCCATAACTTTGGCTACAGGTTCAACTTCAGACAACGCAAGTTCAACTTCACGACGAAGGGATCGCTGCCTGTCAACAACTTCTCAATTTCAGAACCAATTTCAACTTCACAATGAAGGATATTGGACTTCAGACAACACAAGTTCAACTTCACGACGAAGGGACCGCTGCTTGTCAACAACAACTTCTCAATTTCAGAGCCAATTTCAACTTCACAACGAAGGATATTGGACTTCAGACAACGCAAGTTCAACTTCACGACAAAGGGACCGCTGCTTGTCAACAACAACTTCCCAATCGCAGAGCCAATTTCAACTTCACAACGAAGGATATTGGACTCCAGACAATGCAAGTTCAACTTCACGACGAAGGGATCGATGCTTGTCAACAACAACTTCCCAATCTCAGAGCCAATTTCAACTTCACAACGAAGGATATTGGACTCCAGACAACGCAAGTTCAACTTCACGACGAAGGGACCGCTGCTTGTCAACAAAATTTCATTCAGATTCAATTTCAACTTCACGATGGAGGATATTGGACTCTGAACAATGCTACTTACTTGGATTTGAACTTCACGACGAAGGATATCCAATTTCAGGCTCAACTTCACGACGAAGGGAATCTTGCACACAAGCATCATCCATCTTTAGATTGGATTTCAACTTCATGGCGAAGGATATCCAACTCAAAAAGGGAGTATATGTCAACAAAGACCTTCGAGTTCGACTACGCTCAGCTCTAAGGCACATCATTTACAGCATAACTCAATGCTAGAAGGGTTATCTGCCATCAAAATTGTTGAGTTCGATTCCATTTAGCTCGATGACACATCAATCGCACTACTTTCTGGTTGCAGTCGATGTTTTCAAGTCGAGAAGAGGACCTGGGTTAACCGTGACTTAGTGACAAGCAACCATTTTCAAACAAAAGCTATATGTCAATGAAGATTTCTGAGTTCGATTCCGATCCAAGGTCTTTAAACCGAGAAGAAGACCGAAGGGCAACGAGAAGCCACGTTATGATTCAAATTCCGAACTACGCCTTTAATTTCATATCATTCCAAGATGAACTAGACTTCACGACGGAGGAGTCATCCGTAACTCAATTCGACAGGGAGTTATTGAAACATCAGAGTCAATTTTCAACTCCACCGAACGAAAAGTGTGTCTTTTAATCTTTGCCCTATCCCCGTTACACGACTATGGGCAAAGAGGGGCAGCTGTCAACACACCTTTTCGTCCTACTAGAATTCAAACTCCTAAAGATAGGATAGAATTTTGCTAGGATTCAAAAAATAGGATAGAGTTCTACTATGATTTAAACTCCTAAAGATAGGATCCACAAGCACTATAAATAGCCATTGTAACTCACTATTGTAGGAAACGATTTACACACAAAACACATAGGAAAGCACGGAAAATACAAAGGCAAAGTTGTTGTAAACGATTCGAAAAGGAAATAAAAGGTAGCATCTTTTTTTACATTGGTTCGTTCATTTCTCGCATGTGCACGATATTGTTCTTGTGATTTGGTTCGAATAACCCAAAACGTGGGTTGTGCCGATGACCAAAATGGGTGGGGTTTCGAAGTTTCGAACCTAGATCTACCCCGAGGCTTATTTTTTAAAAATCGGTTTGATTTTCGGTTAAAGGAGGGGAAGAGCTTTTTTAAAAATCTATATTAGTCCCTTTATTTATTATATGGATATTTTATTCATTTATTTTTATTATTCATGTTATTATTATTATATGTATATATATATATATATTAAATTATTTTCATTTATTTTTTTACTATATTTTATTATTATTATATATATATATTTCTTTAATATTTTACTTATAAGTCTAATATTACTATATATATATTGTAATTATCTTTATTTAGTCATATATATCTTTTATACTTTTAATAGTTATCTATATACCTATTATTAAATATATATATTCTTAATTATTTTTATTTGATTATTTCTTTATTTATGTAATATCTTATAACTTTATATATTTATATTATTTTTTATTATTTTCGTTTTTTTATTCATTATTATTATACATTTAGTTTTTTAAAAAAAACCTTATGTCCTTATCATTATTATTATTAAACATTATATTATATATTACTAACCTAGAGGACCCATTTTTTTGTCTTATTTCTTACTAAAGCCCCCCACTTTCGGTGAATTGGGAGGGTATCTTTTTTATTTTTAAGTATTTGGTGTATATATATAGCTTATTTATTTTATTAATACTTTGATATATATATATATATATATATATATATTTATATTTTTCCTTTTTTCAAATATTACTATATATAATTATTACTTTACTATTTTTTTTCTTATCTTACTTATTTATTTTATTTTTCCCTTGTATCTTATTTGTTTTCTTTACCTTGTTTATCTAACACATTTCTCGATTTTTTTTAAAGGATATTTTCAAATCAATCAAGGGTAAGTAATTAGGATCGAAACTTTACATTTTAATTTAACTTGTTATTTTTCTTAATTAAGACAACTGGAAATTACGTAGTACCGAAAGTGCGGTTCAAGGGTGCTAATCCTTCCTTGACTGTAACCGACTCCCGAGCCCGACATATTTCTGGTAAGACGCAGATCAGGTAAGAAATAGGGTATCCGATCAACCCATTTATTTTTAAATAAATGATCGGTGGCGACTCCAATCCACATTTTTCTAAGTCGAAGCCTAATTCCGGGGCCCAACCGAAAGGTGGTTGCGACACAACTTGAAAATGAATTCAAAATCATGCTCAAGCCATCGATATTAAAGAATATTCTCATCAAGTCATGGCGATTAGGCAGAAGAGATCTTCTCATGTCTCCCCTTTTCATATATCGATTATAGCTATAATGTCGATCACCTTCTTTCTTAACAACAATCGTTACAAGTTTTGTTTATTTTGCCCTATCTTAAGAAAACATATGCGTCTTCACCATCACTGTTACTTGAATAAGGCCCTTAAGCTTTCATCTATTTGATGGTGTCCCACTTGAATCACTCTCGTTGCATCTTCTGGGTTCAAACTCTGTCGAATGTCGATGTTGCTACCTTTGGTGTCCAGACATAGTAAGTCCATGATGTTACACTGTCGATGCCATCAGCTTCTGAGGATGAACGCGAAGTTGGTTTTCTTTCTTCGCTTATGAGTTCTCTCTATGATAAATGGTGGGATTGTGGTTTAAAACTGGGTTTTTTTACCCAAAAATCACCTAAAAATAAAATATTCTCTATTAGTCTTCTTTTTCTAAATATTTTTCAATCTAACATATTTTTAGAGGAGAGAGAAGGGGCGCTAGTGGTGAAAAGTGCCTTAAGAAGAAAGATAATATAATTGCTAGATTCCCCTTGAAGGCGCATCCCTTATAGAGAATTTTACCTGGTTTGGAAGACGCATCTCCTGAGATGTGCCTTCCTTGTTTTTTATTATTTAATTAATTAATATTTTATTCAATATTTTATTATTTTTTGTTTAATATATAAAGACAATTAAATAAAAAAATTAAAATTAAAAAACGTGTGTACCTCTAGGAATGGCATGGGACCCGAATCTGATGGGTTCCGACCCGACTCGACCCAACCGGGTTGGATTTAAAAAAACAATTGGGTTTTTATCTCAAAAAAACAGGTCGGGTTTGGTTTGGGTAGAGGGTTTATATTTTTTTCAAGTCGTCCTTTTCTAAATATTTTCTGATTTAACACTTTTTTTTTATTATTTTATTAATTAATTTTTTATTATTTTTGTTTAATTATATAAAAACAATTAAATAAAAAATTAAAATTTAAAAACGTGTGTACCTCTAAGGATGGCATGAGACACGAATCTGACAGATTCTTACCCGATTCGACCCAATTGGGTTGGATTTTTTATAAAAAATTCAGGTTTTCTAAAGGCGATGTTTGGGTCGGTCGTGTTCGGGTTTAGGATGAAAAATACATGATCCGACCTGACCCGAAAATAATATAATTTTACCTGATATATTTAAGAGTAATTACAATAATACTCCTCTAAATATTATTTTTTCAATTAAATCCCTATTTTTATTTAAAAATAATATTTTTGTTATTTCAAGTCGGATCGGGTTTAGATTTTATCTCAAAAAGTTAGATTAATTTGGTTCGGGGAGGGTTTAGGGTTTTCTGCAAATAATTGGGACTCCCTACTTCAATGTAATCAAACGCAATTATTGAAGCTTCAAGGAAAGTGCGAGAGCAAGTGTTTATCCGTTTCTACTGAGTGGATCACGTTTTGTTTAGAAAAGTGCCAATCAACTATGCTTTACGACATCTCGAAAAAGAAAAGTGCCAAGACTTTATTTTTTTCTTAGTCGTCTTTGCTATCATGCCAAGAGAAACTCATGGGCCCATGCACAGACCAATCACTACCTAAAGATTTCTAAAGGAAAATTCCTCTTTTTTTACCAATCCACTACTAGAGCACAATTACAAATTCTCATTATTCTTATTCCATATTTGCTTTTAGTGGAAGGGTTTTCTCTGCATTTTGCAGTAATTTCATAGCACAAATCCTTTGCCTTCTCAGTACTCATCTTCCAAACCAAAACCAAAAGCGCATCCTTTATTTTGAAGCAATTTCTCTGTGAAGCTTTGATTTCTTCTTTCTTGTGTTTGTTTCCCCTCACCAGGAAGTCTAGTTTGATTTTGAAAGCCTCAAGTATTACCAGAATCATGGGCAATTGCTTCTCAGTACAATGTAGTTTCGAAAATATCCTCATTCGTGGTTGGGATTGCATTGTTGGACGGGCTAATTACGTGTGCAAGCTTAAAGAAACTCATCCGGCTTTGGCTGCTGCTCTTGCAGAGCTGAGGGCAAAAAAGAATGATATACAACGGAAGGTTGATCTGGCCGAGCAGCAACAACTGAAGCGACTCGATCAAGTTCACCTATGGCTTTCGAACGCAGAAACTGTGATAACAGAGGCGGAAAATCTGATTGCAGATGGCCCTCAACAAATAAATAACTTGTGTCTCGGTGGTTGCCTCTCCAAGAATTGCCAGTCTACCTACAAGTTTGGGAAAAAGGTGGCCAAAATGCTTCAAGACATAAGGGATCACATGAGTAAAGGAGTTTTTGAGGAGGTAGCACAGCCCGCTCTTTCAGTTGTAGTACGACCTGAGGAGCGGTCAATTGCTCTTGAATCCACATTTGACAAGGTATGGAGCTGCATCCTGGACAAAGATGTGGGGATCATTGGCCTCTACGGCATAGGAGGCGTTGGAAAGACAACACTCTTGACCCAAATCAACAACAAGTTCAGCACAACACCTAATGATTTTGATGTCGTAATTTGGGCGTTGGTGTCTAAAGATAGCAATGTTGAAAAGATTCAAGATGAGATTGGTGCAAACATTGGTTTTTCCAACGAGTCCTGGAAGAATAAAAGGGTTGATCAGAAAGCCGTAGAAATCAACGGGGTCTTGCGCAACAAGAGATTTGTTGTGTTACTGGATGATTTATGGAAGAGGGTAGACTTGAACAAAGTTGGGATTCCAGAACCAAGCCAAGAAAACGGTTCTAAACTTATCTTCACTACTCGATCTTTGGAGGTTTGTGGTGAAATGGAAGCTCGAAATAAAATTAAAGTGGAGTGTCTGAAACTGGAAGAGGCTTGGAAATTATTCCAAGAAAAGGTTGGGGATGAAACTCTCCACAGCCATCCAGATATTCCAAAATTAGCTAAACAAGTAGCCGAAGAGTGTTGTGGGTTGCCTCTTGCACTGGTTACGATCGGTCGTGCCATGGCTTGCAAGACGACACCTGGGGACTGGAATTATGCAATCCAGAAGTTAAAGCAATCCACCTTACCCAAAATGGAAAATGAGGTATATCCGCTTTTGAAATTCAGTTACGATAATTTGCCTCCCATAATGAAATGGTGTCTCCTATACTGTTGTCTGTATCCTGAAGATTATAATATTCCCAAAAGTAGATTAGTGGAGTATTGGTTTTGTGAAGGGTTGTTGAATGAATTTGATAGAATTAGTGAAGCTCAAATGCAAGGAGACCACATTATCAACTCTCTTATCTATGCATGTTTATTGGAAAGAGCACAAGAATCATTTGATGGGGAAGAGTATGTGAAGATGCATGATGTGATCCGAGACATGTGTTTGTGGATAACAGGCGAGCTTGAAGAGAAAGAGCAGAGTTTTTTTGTAAAATCAGGGGCTCAATTACTAGAGGAGCCAGATGTTAAGGCATGGGAAGCTGCAAAAAAGAATGTCGATGATGCATAATAAGATTAAAGTTCTGAGAGGAACCCCTAAATGCCCTAGCCTTCAAACTTTGTTTCTTAGCCAAAATAAGCTGCAGGTGATCAATGATGACTTCTTTCAGTTTATGCCTCATCTAACTATTTTGGATTTGTCGAGGAACAGAGATTTAAAAGCACTACCAAAGGGAATTTCACAATTGATTTCTCTGGAATGTATTGATCTATCCGAAACTTGTATAACAGAGTTGCCAAAGGAAATGACATTCTTAACCAAACTGAAAATGTTGGACTTGACTTACATGGAGCATCTTAGAAGAATCCCACAGAATTTGATATCTAGTTTTTCCAAGTTGCAAATATTCAGGTTGGGGGTTGACTGGGGAGATTTCCCGAAGGAAGACAATGTTCTGGATTGGGATAATGATAATGAAAAGCTTATAGAGGAATTGAAAAGTCTGCAACATCTGAATATACTAAGAATACCACCAATAAAAAGCATGTCTGCTCTACAAAGTTTTCTAAGCCACCACTTGTTTCGATGCAGCACCGAAGAACTAGATTTGGTGTTTTTTCGGAAGAAAAAATGTGTTTAATGTTTTATGTTTAGAAAACATGGAGCGTCTGGAGAGGTTAAATATCTATGGCTGTCAAAACAAGGAGGGGATGAAAATGGAAAAACTGCATACCAGGGGTTCTCCGAGTACTAATTACACTTCAGGCTTCCACACATTGAGGAATGTTGTAATATCACATTGTGGAAAATTGAAGGATGTTACCTGGTTGTTTCTTGCTCCAAATCTCAGGTATCTCGAGATATGGCAGAGTTCAGAGATGGAAGAAATACTGAGCGAGGGAAGACTCGGAGATGTTGCAGATGTGGTGGGAATTCCATACCCTATACCATTTCTGAACCTTCAAATACTTCGTCTATGTGATCTACCGGAATTGAAGAGCATATACTGGGATGCCCTGCCCTTCCTATGTCTGAAACGTATTTATATAAGCAATTGTCCTAAACTGAAGAAGCTTCCTCTCAACTCTGACAGTGCAAAAGGGAATCACATCACCATTAAGGGAGAAAAAGACTGGTGGGAACAGCTAGAATGGGAGAATGAAGCCACTCGAAATGCTTTTATGCCATCTTTTCAAGACTTTTGACGGAAGAAATCAATTGTGAACCTCATCGAATGGATCGATCCTTAAAAGAACTTTAAATTCTTTTTATATTTTATATATTAATTTTATATTTGTATCTTTAAAATTTTATAATATCTTACCTCTGAATTTTTAATATACTTTCTAAAAATAACATCCAACGTCAGTTTCATAATTTACTCATGCTCACACTGTTCTTAACGGTCAGGAAAAATGGTCTTACCTTGTACCATGGTCAAGCCTACAAGCAAAGTTTTAGTATTCCACACGAGAAGTCAATTGAAACGAAATCATCTCCTACAAGTAACGTCTGCATCCAACACATCTCATGGCATGAAATTTTAAAAAAATATATATAATTATGTTTAATTATGCTACTTCTCTTTGGAATTCTATAATGAATCTTTCTAGCATGAGAGATACACACAGGTCATGGGAATCAAGGATTGAATGGGCTACTCAAACTTGGAAGGGTAAATCTCTCCTTTCCACCATGTTGAGGATCGCATGGACTGCTTTTATATACTTCATTTGGGAGGAAAGAAACAGAAAACTTTTCAACAGAGGATCAAGAACTGCAGATCAACTTCTCACGTCTAAAAATGAGCAAGTTCGAATCAAACTCAGTGACAAGAATACTAACAGACTAGATTATGTTAATTCTAGACTTTGTAATTATTGGGGTATAGACTAAGCTTTTTGTTTGTAAATATGTGTTTATACTCCTAATTGGGATGTCTGTTGCACTATGAACCATTCTTCTTGGGTAATAAAATCTATTTATCCAAAAAAAAAAAATTTGTGAAGATGCACGATGTCATCCGTGACATGTGTTTGTGGATAGCATGCGAGCTTGAAGAGAATGAAGAATATCTTGATGATGACTTCGGCGGTAGGTTATTTTATGGCGTGTTTTAACTTAGAATATTATATGTTCTACTCTAAAACTTTACATCATTGGTAATAATTTCGGTTACAAACAAAAATATATTAATTATAAATTTTTAGGGTACAATTGAAATAGTTATGAATTTACATAGTTTATTAAAAAAAAATTAATATTTTCGAATTCAACCTAAACTATTATCCAAAGTATTATAAAAAGTTACGCGTTATAAAATTTTCAGTTAAACCTATGTATGTTGTATTTTATACTCATCCTAAGATATAACCTAAAGACTTTTTTTTAATGTCTTTGCATAGTAATCTATATAATCTTTATTAAACAATGCATATAATATATAAATTCATCAACAAACTCAATATTAGCTACATTCATTTAACTCGAACTTATAATTTTCTTCAAATTTTAGAGGATTCCACCAAATCTTGTTCTAACTTGAAGCTTAACTTGAATAGCAAAGCTTCGGCTTTCAGAATCTGTTCAAAATTTTAGAGTTTTTTTATCAACAATGGCCATAACAGCTCTTGTAAATGTAGCGGAGAAGTCTTTCAAATAATTGGATTTGAAACGCGGCTTCAAACAAATCAAAACCCTCAACGCAACTTCAAGGGAAGTGCTAGAGCGGTTTACTGTTTTCTTCTCAATCAAACAGCTCCTGTTTGTATTGGTTCTCATCAGGTCTGCATGATTTTTCTAAGTCGTCTCCATGTCCTGTCATGGGGCCATGCACAGACTAACTAGTTGCGTAGGAAGATTCCTCTTTTCTCACCAATCCACTGTAGCACAATTGAAAAAGGGCAAAAAGAGAACAAAAATATGTACTTTGGATCCCTTAATTATTTTGTTGAAGGGTTTTCTCTGCAGTCTGCAGTAATCTCATACCAAAAATCCTTTCCCTGCTCAGTACTTTCCTTCCAAAACGAAACCAAAAACGCATCCTTTATTTTGCACCAATTCCTTTGTGCAACTTTGATTTCTTCTATATTGTTTTCAGTTTCATTTGCTTTCTTCCACTCACCAAAAATTCCATATCCTCTCCCCAAGTATTTACCAGAATCATTTGATGGAATGGAATATGTGAAGATGCATGATGTGATCCGTCATCCGTGACAAAGGTGTTAAATTAGGAAATATTTGAAAAATGATAATTGATCGAGAATATTTTATTTTTAGGATGATTTTTAGGTAAAAGAACCTTCAAATTGAATACATTAACATTAGGAGTTGATCAATATCGTTGATTAAGCTCGTTTCGAAAAATGGATAAGTTGACTTGATTTGATCATCGTAAAAGATCTAATCCGCTGACAGAGGATACGTCGTTGGGTTTCTAGAACTGTTTTTATGGGTTTTGTTGCAGACAAAGTAAAAGATGTTCCAATGGGTTTGGAGGTTGAAGAAGAAGTAATATAGAAAAGTAATTCTTTTTGGAAGATTATATAAATTTTGCTATAAAATAAAAACGACACGTGAAAAAAAAATTATTGGAGGGACACAAAAGAGACACACAAAAGGGTAGATGATTTTTGTTCCTATTTGCAGGTTCAACAGAAAAATGGCAGTGAAACCAACGGTGGTCATGACGGCATTTCTTGTAGGAGGGGAAAGCTCGGTGCGGGGCTACGGCTGCGATGTCTGGATCGAAACAGGACCAAGCAGTGAAACTACATTCAAAGTGATTTTCTGCAAATAATTGGGACTCCCTGCTTCAATGTAATCAAACGCAATTATTGAAGCTTCAAGGACAGTGTGAGAGCAAATGTTTATCCGTTTTTACTGAGTGAATCCCTTTTGTTTTGAAAAGTGCCAATTAACTCTCCTTTTCGACATTTCGAAAAAGTGAAGTGCGAAGACTTTACTTTCTCTTAGTTGTCTTTGCTATCATGTCATGTCGGTAAAAGAAATACATGGGCCATGCACAGGCCAATCACTACCGAACGAGTTGCAATTTTTAAAGAAAGATTCCTTTTTTCTTACCAATCCACTACTAAAGAACAATCGAGAAAAGACAAATACCCATTGTTCTTATTCCATGTTTGTTGTTAGTTGAAGGGGTTTCTCTGCATTTTGCAGTAATTTCATAGCACAAATCCTTTGCCTACTCAGTACTCATCTTCCAAACCAAAAGCGCATCCTTTATTTTGGAGCAATTTCTTTGTGAAGCTTTGATTTCTTCTCAATCATCAAATTCCAGATCCTCTCTCCAGGAAGTCCAGTTTGATTTTGAAAGCCCCAAGTATTATCAGAATCATGGGCAATTGCTTCTCTGTACAATGTAGTTTCGAAAATATCCTCATTCGTGGTTGGGATTGCATTGTTGAACGGGCTAATTACGTGTGCAAGCTTAAACAAACTCTTCCGGCAGATCAAAAAATTTACCCGATAATCACAAGAACTAAAGAGAAAATAACACATATTGGTACAATCTGCGCTTTGGGACTTTATGTTTTATCCGATATCCCTCTGGAATGTGTCTCGGGCTTATGTACCCGAACTGGTAGTCCGGAGATGAACCCTCCTATATGAGCTGAGTTATCGACTTGAGGTAGAAATCTGACGGCTAGGTTCGAGCAAGTACGGCTATGGCTTTCAAAAGCGGAAACTATGATAACAGAGGCAGAAAATTTGATTGCAGATGCCCCTCGACAAATAAATAACTTGTGTCTCGGATGCTGTGTTTCAAAAGAATTGCCTTTCTACCTACGAGTTTGGGAAAAAGGTGGCCAAAATGAATCAAGACATAAAGGATCACATGAGTAAAGGAGTTTTCGAGAAGGTAGCGGAGACTCAGCCTGCAGCTTCAGTAGTATTATGACCTGACGAGCAGACTGTTGCTCTTGAATCCACACTCGACAAGGTATGGAGCTGCATCATGAACGAAGATGTGGGGATCATTGGCCTATACGGCATCGGAGGGGTTGGAAAGACAACACTCTTGACCAAAATCACCAACAAGTTCAGCACCACACCACAGGGTTTCGACATTGGAATTTAGGCTCTGGTGTCTAAAGATTATAATGTTGAAAGGATTCAAGATAAGATTGGTGGAAAAATTGGTTTTTCGGATGAATCATGGAAGAATAAAAATTAGTGAAGCCCAAATGTAAGGAGACCACATTGTCAACTCTCTTCTTAGTGCATGCTTATTGAAAAGAACTAATGAATCACCTGAGGTAGTAGAATTTGTGAAGATGCACGATGTCATCCGTGACGTGTTTGTGGGTAGCATGCGAGCTTGAAGAGAATGAAGAATATCTTGATGATGACTTCGGCGGTAGGTTAATTTATGGCGTGTTTTAACTTAAAATATTATATGTTTTACTCTAAAACTTTACATCATTGGTAATAATTCCGGTTACAAACAAAAATATATTGATGGTAACTTTTTAGGGTACAATTGGAATAATTATGAATTTACATAATTTATTAAAGAAAAATTAATATTTTCGAATTCAACCTAAACTATTATCCAAAGTATTATAAAAAGTTACGCGTTATAAAATTTTCAGTTAAACCTATTTATGTTGTACTTTATACTCATCCTAAGATATCACCTAAAGACTTTTTTTAATGTCTTTGCTGTCATATCATGTCAGTAAAAGAGAAAATGAATATTGAGCATAGTAATCTACATAATCTTTATTAAACAATGCATATAATATATAAATTCATCAACAAACTCAATATTAGCTACATTCATTTAACTCAAACTTATAATTTTCTTCAAATTTTAGAGGATTCCACCAAATCTTGTTCTAACTTGAAGCTTAACTTGAATAGCAAAGCTTCGGCTTTCAGAATCTGTTCAAAATTTTAGAGATTTTTTATCAACAATGGCCATAACAGCTCTTGTAAATGTAGTGGAGAAGTCTTTCAAATAATTGAATTTGAAACGCGGCTTCAAACAAATCAAAACCCTCATCAGGTCTGCATGATTTTTCTAAGTCGTCTTCATGTCCTGTCATGGGGCCATGCACAAACCAACTAGTTGCGTAGGAAGATTCCAATTTTCTCACCAATCCACTGTAGCAAAATTGAAAAATGGCAAAAGAGAACAAAAATCCATACTTGGATCCCTTAATTATTGTTTATTGAAGGGTTTTCTCTGCAGTCTGCAGTAATCTCATACCACAAATTCAGTACTTGGATCGAGAATATTTTATTTTTAGGGTGATTTTCAGATTAAAAAAAAACTTCAAATTGAATACATTAACATTAGGAGTTGATCAATATCGTTGATCAAGCTCGTTTCGAAAAATGGATAAGTTGACTAGATTTGTCCATCGTAAAAGATCTAATCCGCTGACAGAGGATACGTCGTTGGGTTTCGAGAACTGTTTTTATGGGTTTTGTTGCAGACAAAGTAAAAGATGTTCCAATGGGTTTGGAGGTTGAAGAAGAAGTAATACAGAAAATTAATTCTTTTTGGAAGATTATATAAATTTTGTTAGAGATGACTATTCAGTTTCGTTGGTAGAACACAAGGTTCTTAATCTTAAGTTCGTGGAATCGAGTCTCACGGAAGACATTTTATAATTCGAAGGTCTTCTACGGAAGCTAATTTCATATTGGGAACAGCCTATTATCTTACCTCTCCTACCCTATTACATATGGGAACAAATGACAACCATTTTATATAAATTTTGCTATAAAATAAAAATTACACGTGAAAAAGAAATTATTGGAGGGACTCAAAAGGGTAGATGATTTTTGTTCATATTTTGCAGGTTCAACAGAAAAATGGCAGTGAAACCAACGGTGGTCATGACGGCATTTCTTGTAGGAGGGGAAAGCTCGGTGCGGGGCTACGGTTGGATGTCTGGATCGAAACAGGACCAAGCAATGAAACTACATTCAAAGTGATTTTCTGCAAATAATTGGGACTCCCTGCTTCAATGTAATCAAACGCAATTATTGAAGCTTCAAATGCCAGTGTGAGAGCAAATGGTATCCGTTTCTACTAAGTGGATAACCTTTACTTTTGAAAAGTGCCAAATAACTCTCCTTTTCGACATTTCGAAAAAGTGAAGTGCGAAGACTTTACTTTCTCTTAGTCGTCTTTGGTATCATTCATGTTGGTAAAAGAAATGCGTAGGCCATGCACAGACCAATCACTACCGAACGAGTTGCAATTTTTAAAGAAAGATTCCTCTTTTCTTACCAATCCACTAATAAAGAACAATCGAGAAAAGACAAATACCCATTGTTCTTATTCCATGTTTGTTGTTAGTTGAAGGGGTTTCTCTGCATTTTGCAGTAATTTCATAGCACAAATCCTTTGCCTACTCAGTACTCATCTTCCAAACCAAAACCAAAAGCGCATCCTTTATTTTGGAGCAATTTCTTTGTGAAGCTTTGATTTCTTCTTTCTTGTTTTTGTTTCCCCTTTCCTTCCGAACAAAAATCAATCTCTAGATTGTTTTTGTGTGTGTTCAATTTCACTTGTTTGTTTTTCTTCTCAATCATCAAATTCCAGATCCTCTCACCAGGAAGTCTAGTTTGATTTTGAAAGCCCCAAGTATTACCAGAATCATGGGCAATTGCTTCTCGGTACAATGTAGTTTCGAAAATATCCTCATTCGTGGTTGGGATTGCATTGTTGGACGGGCTAATTACGTGTGCAAGCTTAAACAAACTCTTCCTACTTTATCTACTGCTCTTGCAGAGCTGAGGGTAAAAAAGAATGATGTGCAACGGGAGGTTGATCTGGCGGAGCAGCGACAACTGAAGCGACTCGATCAAGTTCAGCTATGGCTTTCGAAAGCAGAAACTATGATAACAGAGGCGGAAAATTTGATTGCAGACAGCCCTCAACAAATAAATAACTTGCGTCTCGGCGGCTGCCTCTCCAAGAATTGTCTGTCTACCTACAAGTTCGGAAAAAAGGTGGCCAAAATACTTGAAGACATAAAGGATCACATATGTAAAGGAGTTTTTGAGAAGGTAGCAGAGACTCAGCCCGCTCCTTCAGTTGTAGTAAGACCTGAGGATCGGACAGTTGCTCTTGAATCCACATTCGACGAGGTATGGAGCTGCATCCTGGACAAAGATGTGGGGATCATTGGCCTCTACGGCGTAGGAGGCGTTGGAAAGACAACACTCTTGACCCAAATCAACAACAAGTTCAGCACCACACCTAATGATTTTGATGTCGTAATTTGGGCGTTGGTGTCTAAAGATTACAATGTTGAAAAGATTCAAGATGAGATTGGTGCAAACATTGGTTTGTTGTGTTACTGGATGATTTATGGAAGAGGGTAGACTTGAACAAAGTTGGGATTCCAGAACCAAGCCAAGAAAACGGTTCTAAACTTATCTTCACTACTCGATCTTTGGAGGTTTGTGGTGAAATGGAAGCTCGAAATAAAATTAAAGTGGAGTGTCTGAAACTGGAAGAGGCTTGGAAATTATTCCAAGAAAAGGTTGGGGATGAAACTCTCCACAGCCATCCAGATATTCCAAAATTAGCTAAACAAGTAGCCGAAGAGTGTTGTGGGTTGCCTCTTGCACTGGTTACGATCGGTCGTGCCATGGCTTGCAAGACGACACCTGGGGACTGGAATTATGCAATCCAGAAGTTAAAGCAATCCACCTTACCCAAAATGGAAAATGAGGTATATCCGCTTTTGAAATTTAGTTATGATTATCTGTCTCCCACAATGAAATGTTGCCTCCTATACTGTTGTTTGTATCCTGAAGATTATACTATTCCCAAAAGTAGATTAGTGGAGTATTGGTTTTGTGAAGGGTTGTTGAATGAATTTGATAGAATTAGTGAAGCTCAAATGCAAGGAGACCACATTATCAACTCTCTTATCTATGCATGTTTATTGGAAAGAGCAGAAGAATCATTTGATGGGGAAGAACGTGTGAAGATGCATGATGTGATCCGAGACATGGGTTTGTGGATAGCATGCGAGCTTGAAGAGAAAGAGAAGAGTTTCTTTGTAAAAGCAGGTGCTCAATTACTAGAGGAGCCAGATGTTAAGGCCTGGGAAGGTGCAAAAAGAATGTCGATGATGCATAATCAGATTAAAGTTATGAGAGGAACCCCTAAATGCCCTAACCTTCGAACTTTGTTTCTCAGCCGAAATAAGTTTCAGGCGATCAACGATGGCTTTTTTCAGTTTACGCCTCAACTAACTGTTTTGGATTTGTCGCGGAATAGTAAATTATACGCATTACCAAAGGGAATTTCAGAATTGATTTCTCTAGAATGTCTTGATCTATCCGAAACTGGTATAACAGAGTTGCCAATGGAAATGACATCCTTAACCAAACTGAAAATGTTGGACTTGAGTTACATGGAGCATCTCGAAAGAATCCCACAGAATTTGATATCTAGTTTTTCCAAGATGCAAATATTCAGGTTGGGGGATCTGCCAATAAGTGATTATCACGAGGAAGACAATGTTCTGGATTGGGATAATGATAATGAGAGGCTTATAGAGGAATTGAAAAGTCTGCAACATCTGAATATACTAAGGATACCAGAGATACAAAACATGTCTGCTCTACAAAGTTTTCTAAGCCACCACTTGTTTCGATGCAGCACCGAACAACTAGAGTTGAGGGATTTCAGGGAGACAAATGTGTTTAATGTTTTATGTTTAGAAAACATGGAGCGTCTGGAGATATTACGTATCGGTGGTTGTGGAAATATGGAGGAGATGAAAATGGATAAACTGCATACCAGGGGTTCTCCGAGTACTAATTACACTTCAGGCTTCCACACATTGAGGGAAGTTAGAATTTCTAGTTGTTACAAATTGAAGGACGTTACCTGGCTGTTTCTTGCTCCAAATCTAAGGTATCTCGCGATATGGCATTGTTCAGAGATGGAAGAAATACTGAGCGAGGGAAGACTCAGAGATGTTGCAGATGAGGTGGGAATTCCATACCCTACACCATTTCTGAACCTTCAAACACTTAGTCTACGGGAACTACCGGAATTGAAGAGCATATACTGGGATGCCTTACCCTTCCCATGTCTGAAACGTATTTATATAGAGGACTGTCCTAAACTGAAGAAGTTTCCTCTCAACTCTGACAGTGCAAAAGGGAATCACATCACCATTAAGGGAGAAAGAGACTGGTGGGAACAGCTAGAATGGGAGAATGAAGCCACTCGAAATGCTTTTCTGCCATCTTTTCAAGCCTATTGACGGAAGAAATCAATTGTAAACCTCATCGTGAATGGATCGATCCTTAAAAGAACTTTAAATTATTTTTATATTTTATATATTAATTTTATATTTTTATCTTTAAAATTTTATAATATCTTACCTCTGAGTTTTTAATATACTTTCTAAAAATAAAATCCAACGTGGGTTTCATAACTTACTCATGCTCACACTGTTCTTAAGGGTCAGGAAAAATGGTCTTACCTTATACCATGGTCAAGCCTACAAGCAAAGTTTTAGTATTCGACACGAGAAGTCAATTGAAACGAAATCATCGCCTAGAAGTAACGTCTGCATCCAACACATCTCATGGCATGACATTTTAAAAATATATATATAATTATGTTTAATTTATTTTTCAAAAAACAAAAATCATAAAAACAATTAAAAATTTTAAACTTTTAGTTATTTTTATTATTTTAAAGAAATTTTTAAAAGCATTTTAGGATTTTATTTGAATTTTTTTACATTTTTCAATATATATTTTTTATACCGGGAGAAACCTAATTGAGTGACATTATAAACACTCTCCTTTTTATACCGGGAGAGTCAAAGTGAGAATGTCAGTATACTTACTACTTAGCCATTTTAGGTATTAAGCCTTCTTTCAATATCATTTTTTTCTTTTGAAAAAGTCCGTGGCTCTCGGGGCTTGAACCTGAGTCATGTTGATGACTAATCCTATGCCTTAGCCGATTAAACTATGCCTTCTTTTAATATTAGCAATAAAAAAAAGGTCCACCAAAATCCAAACTGCAATAATTTGCATAGTTAAGGCATATGAAATTGATTGTTTTTAGATTTCGATCTAAAATTTTATGAAGAAAAATAATAAATTAAATATTTTATTTTAGTCAAAAATGTATCTTAAACCCATGATGATTCTTCTACGCTCGATGAGCAGCGATGAACACCATTAATTTAATTTATATATAAATTTAAATGTTAAATGACTCAACCTATGATTATAAATTAGTTAAAAATTTAAAGATAAATTAACTAAAATAAAGGGTAAACTATATCAGTGATCACTAAAATAAAGGGTAAATGAGTCAAATTGGTTTTTTAAAATTCAAGGGTTTTTTTGATTTTTTTTAAAATACAAATATTTAAAATTAAAAATATTTAAAAAAATTAAAGTTCAAGGGCTTATTTGATTTTTTAAAAAATACAAATATTTAAAATTAAAAATTAAAAAATATTCAAAAAATTAAATATAATAATACCAAAAAAAATAAATTATATATATATATATATATGCATAAAGCTTATTTTTACTTGGAAGCAAAATTTTAATCTTATTAAAAGAAAAATATGTAATGGAAGTGAAGATAAAAGAAAAGAAAACCATCGAATTACCTTTGTACTCCATCTCTCACTTGAACTTCACTATAACAGTCTTTCCAGTCAGATTGTTCTAGAACGGCTTCGGGTTAGTTGGTATCGTATAAAATTAAACCAGGAAAACTTGACTTCAATCCGATTATCAGAACCGATTTGCCCGACTCAATACTCGATATTAAACCGAACATGATGATCAAATTTGATCTGAAACCCAAACCATACTCGACCCAAACCGTACCAATTCAAAATTTAGCTGACCCAATATGGACCTATATCTAATTTGACTTGAACCAAAAATAACCTAAAGCGAAAACAACCCAAACCAAAAACAATCCAAACTGAATTTAACCCGATCCAATCTGACCCGAACCGAACAAAGGAAATAATAAATTAATATTAGAGTTATAATGAAAATAATAGAAAGTTTAGTTATGTTACAACTAAAATGTAACAAATAAAGTTATTTGTTATTTTTTAAAATTTAATAAAAATATTAAATTTATAATTAAACATTAAATATTTTATTGAAAATTTTGATTTAAAATAACATTTTTAATAAAAATATTTTTTATTTCTTTATAAAATAGTTCCTGTTATAAAGTTTTAATGCAAGATCAATATAAAATTTTTGGCAACAAATTGTAACACACGTCATAGGATCGTATTTGTGTCAAATTATCATATCTAAATGATGATTTAATTTAAAATATTGAACGATTGAGAATTGTAATTAAGCTTAAATGATAAGATTAACAAACAAGAAGACATATTTTTATAAGAATATATGAATAATTTTATATATACTTGATTAGATTCATAACCAACTCAACCTGAGTTGACATGATCCAAAGGTTAACCCAAACAGAAAATCAATCGATATGATATTGATCCGACCCGAAATCTAACTGATTTGGTATTGATCCGAACCGAAAAACAACCGATATGATAATCACCTGACCCAAAAATTGACCCACCAGAAAATTGATCCGACCCGTTATCTGACCCTACCCGATTTATCATACAGCCGAACCAAATCCGATCCGACTCGAATAAAATTAAACCGAATATAATCTCGACCCAAAATACCCCGAATGACCCATTTGCACCTCTATATAAAATGCTTAAACAGATTTTAATACTTAGATACCAAGTTACAATAAACAAAGTTTACAAAGAAAAAAATGACAGATTAAATAAATTAACTATCTTGTTCACTTAACCACTATAAATCATTGTGCATCATTTTTCTATCTCTTTAAATCTACTTACTCCCTAAATTTTTATCAAAAACCCAATTCACCCATGTTGACAATATTTTTTATTATCTTATAGAACTTCTTCAAATCCGAACAGTCACATTGTTTTTTTTTGGAAAAATACATGAGCTCAGGTACCCTTTCGCCTTTATTTTCTTTAAAGTTCGATATGATATTCGATATGATTGTACTTTAAGGTAACTCAAATTTTACATTAAAATATGATATATAAGAATTTGGACCAAGTATTGTCTACAACAAAAAACCCCATACCTGACCAAGTACAACACAGTCATGTCCATGATTGATTGAAGCATCAAAAAGTTTGAGAGCTGAACATAATGCCTACGGCCTGGTGCAGGTTGTGTGTACTTGGTGTGTGATTTGATTGATGAGTTTTGAGTATCCAACAGTCAAACCCTCACAATTCGTTGCACTATAAATAATGACAAAGAAGCACTGAGGGAAGCCGTTAATGCTGATTTGGAGATTTCTCTTCAGATAATTCAATCAAGACATCAGTTGCATTCAAAAGTACAGAGCTTTGCTTGGATTTTAGCAAAAAATTGAAGTCCCCCCCCCCCCACCCACATGTTATGGTATTAAAGACTTTGGCTTTAGTTCTGCATCGGGTATCTTGCACCAGCTGCTAGCACTCTTTGCTGCTGTATCTGAATCATTTATGATGATTGACAATGGTAAGTGAGCAATCAATGGTCATGAAATTGGGTTTTTGGTTTTTCAGAAAAATAGTACCTGGAAGAGTTCATGCAATTTATTCTTGAGGAAACAATAATCGTGTTCTAGCAGCTCTAATGCTCTCAGGCACCTACATCCAATGCCAAAACATCTAGTTACCACACCAATGTCATTAAATCGTGCCTTACATGACTTTATACACTGGCATCAAATAATAAATTTCACTCTGAAAAATCAAATGAATCTGTCTGTGGTTAAGTCAATGAATTATAGCTAGTCGGGAGATATAAAGCTTTAAAAAATTTAAGAAACTCCGAAGATCTCAAAAGAGAGAGACATAACAACAGAAGTGTAACTTCCGAATTAATATAATGCTAGAGTTTGGGTTAGGGGGCCTAGAAGGCACAAAAGTAGAGGAATAAGGGTGTAATGCAGCTTGCATACCCAGCACGGCTGTTCTGCTCAGAAGCGGCTCGAAACGCAAAGCAGGCATTTCTTATCCTTTTAGCACCAATGCTGGAGCTGCTTCCCATGAACTGATTCAAATGGATTCCCATCTTATTGTAACCCGAGAACTCTCTATCCATCCTACACCATACATTATCAAAATCAATGAATTAACCCAACAAGGAGAAAAATGAAAATAATTCCCACTCTCTGAGAAAAATAAACGAGCATTTACAGCAATGATCTGAGGTTCCTCAGAAGCTTCTCCGATTCGTGGAAATGAATGTTGACGACTTCCGATACGAAGTTGGGCGACGATTCATCTCGGAGTTGTTGGAGCTGCAAGAATTGCTCGTCGAGTATACCCTGGTTGAAGAGGAATGCGAGCAGACGGTTCGCGTCTGCTCGCAACCGATCCGCGACCAACCCCATCATCCACACTGGCAGACCCGTTTTGGCTGCTGGGACTGTTGAAACTGTTCGATTTTTAGCAAAATTCATCTCGAAAACAATGATGGGCCGGGTTTCGTTAGGAAGAATATACTTCTCTTCCTCTGTTTGTAGGTCTCAAACTTACCGGGGTCTAGGGTTTTTCTTTGTTTTGCTGGGGTTAAGCAAGAATGTCATGAAAGTTTTCAAGTTCAAGAGCTATTTAAAGTTTGAGAGCTTGGACCCCAACTCCAACACTCAAAACCACTAGTTTTATTAACAGCGCACACATCCCGCCAAGGTAATTTTTTTTATGCAAATCGAAGCCGCTAGTTTTATTAAAAAAGAAAATTCTAAAATTACAATAATAATTTATAATTATAAGTGTAAACTAAACGTATAATTAAGATATTTTCTATAATCATTGATATGAAACTAGTTACTTAAGGTCATATAAGGACCATACAAAGAAAATGTTAAAAATACATCTAAAAAACTTGAAAAAATAAAGATGTAAACAGATCTGTACTGACAAAAGAACAACAATAGGGGATCAAGCTACTGAAAGACCATCGAATCACAAATAAGAGTCGAGCGTCTTGAGAAAACTATCTCCGAGCACAACCGCATATCCAAATTCATCCAAGGGTCCAAGGTAGGACAACAAATAAAACGTCACCTTGATCAATCGATGTGATGTCAAATTCAAACCTAAAAAAATTAAACAAAAAAAGAAAGACCAAACGACTAGTAGAAAAGATTGAAAACGTGCCAAAAGGTAGATAAAAGTGTATAAAATCATGTCATGAAGGCAAATGTATTAGAAATTAAAAAACATAAAAAAATAAAGATGCAATATAAGAAAATAGATGAAAAAGAAGGAAAATTAGCGATCAACACTATGGTTAGTGTCGTCCAGTGGCGGACCCAGAAATATTTTCCAGGATAAACACACATGTGTTAACAACATAACATTTTTAAATGGGATGGGTACAAATAAAATTTCAGGGTTGACATCATTCTTAAAATAAGTAACTAATAAAAAAAATTCAGATTTCAGGGTGGTCACCATCAACAAAATAAATAAATAAAAATTTAGATTTCAAGGTGGGCATGTGCCCACCCTAACCAAGTCGTGGCTCCGCCACTGGTGCCAGCGTCGATCAACAAAATTAAGGACAAAAGTCGAACGTCTTGAAAGAAAAAGAGAAAATCCTCTTAATCAACATATTTTAAATTAGAGACTTACAGTGAGATAAAACAGCATACACAGTGGTTTTCTGCTGCACTTTTTCCAACTTACAGTGAGATAGTTACTGCAGTCTGCATTGAAGTATGGAGTGGGGGGGGGGGGAGAAGTTAAAAAAACCAGTTAAAAATGGAAAAGAAAAACGCACGCTAAACAAGGCAAAGACTGACAAAATTGGAAGGAGGACACGTGGCGAAATGGGTATGTTTTAGTTTGTTTTGTCTTATGTATGTTGTAGATGATGATCATGATGAAGTTTTCAAAGAGAGCAATGGAACCTGGAACAATAGTGTGGTAATATTTACTTAATAATGAAAAGCACAAAAATATAGGTGGTGATTCTCTCACTTTTATATGGGACCGTGATCAATTAATCTCTTCTTCTTTGGTTAACCCTTTCATATCCTCGTTTATTTTTTTAATATCATTGATAATATCTATCGATCGATTATTTGGATTGAATCATACAAAGATTTATCATGTTAGAATTATGTGACCCAAATTCTCTTTTGATGGAACAAGAGGTAATTAAGAAGAAAATCACTTAAATAGAGGTTAAAAGGAGGATCGACTATAGTAGGAGAAGTTCAATATGTGTATCACTTCACTTTCTTTCTTCCATTTGCAAGCCGGTGAAGAACAGAAAACTCAGTATAATAAACAAGAAACTCGTCCCTATACATAGGTACTAGAGATTAGGGTTTAAAGATAATTTGTATAGATTGTAAATCCCATTTAGACGCTCTAACTTCTTATATTTTTTCAGTATAATAAATTCTTTCTTCACTTTTGTCAATATTTTTTTTTGAAATGATTTTTTACTTAAATTTTAGTGTTCTTTATTTTGTGATCGTTCTACATTCGTTATTATCATACTATCATTATTACAAGAACGATTTTCCCAATTCGGTTTTCTCTATTCACAATGTCGGGATTTAAACTTAAAACATTTTCTTAAGAGACTTAATGTATCATTCTACTAGATATTTGATAGTCAATATATTCCAATTAAGGTTTACTTGTGAGATTTTGTATTATCTTTTACATAGATGACTCAAAAATTGATCAAAAACTTGGACTTCAATTCCTACCCTTTTTCTCATGAGCAGAGGAATTCTAACATTTGGTTTTTTTGATCTAATAATAATTTAAGTTCTTATAAATTAAATATTAAATAAATTAACACTTACCCTCATAATTTAAATTTAAATACTTAATTATCGTGTTTTTAATTTCTCTTCGAATATTTGATTTCAATTCGGTCCTTAATCAAGTTGTCAGTTAAAACCTAATCTAAAATTCAAACTTTGGATAACTCTCATATCTACTAGAGAGTGGTCAAAGACTTAGTTTTTCTATTAGTTACTAATAATAGGATTAAATAATAATTACTAATGAAGTTGGTTCTAGTGGTAAGTAGTTTAATATTCGTTTAAATATGTCTCGATTTCGAGTCCTTGTGTATGAATAAAACTTCCGCTGAGAGACTCACCATCAAAACCAGGTGTGCGACATGAGTTGCTCTGGATTAATCATGACACAGGCTACGAAAATCTGGAGGGAAACCAAACAAAAAAACATCGGGAGAAGATGAAGTGAGTAATTTATGGCAGCTATGGAAATATAAAATATTTATGAGTTGATCACGGAATACCTGGAATTGCCTTTCCCTCAGCTTGCATTCTTCATGCAATTCATACCCTTGTAAGTCATCCCTTTCTTCTTCTCAATGGTGATCTCTGTCATCATTTCTTTGTTTTCGATTTGCGCCGATTGCAGGCTCGTAAGGGACTTCATGTATGACAACGTCGCAAACAACCGGTATGCGATTTTCGGGTATTTGGATTCGTGCGAGATATGAAGCAATACAATGAATAGTAAGTCATATATCACACAAAAATGGAGGGCATCATGATAAGCCCTGCTGTATATGAGTCCTGATGTTTCATCTTGTTTCTTGATTGTTTATGTTGTAAATTATGAAATGTCTCACTATGAATACGATGCATATATTAAGCATTTATCGTGTTTAAATGTGTCGGTGTCGTGTTTATTACATTGTTTCCTCCTGCTGCATATGAGTCCTGATGTTTAAACATATAATAATCCTATAGCGATCCAGAGTTCTAACTCTGCCTCGTGAAATCATGTCGAAATGTACCTAAAACTCGATTTTTCACTACACATAATCATACATGGAATGGTCTCCTAATGCATAATGCAAGGTATGTTTTAAATAGCTTTGCCCGCAAGTAGCCTCTCTAAGGCAACTGCAAATCTGCAAAAAAGAAGCAGAGAGTAAGCTGAAAGTCGGGTTAGTTCAAGTTTTGAAATCTTCGGCAGATCAAAAAATTTACCCGATAATCACAAGAACTAAAGAGAAAATAACACATATTGGTACAATCTGTGCTTTGGAACTTTATGTTTTATCCGATATCCCTCTGGAATGTGTCTCGGGCTTATGTACCCGAACTGAGGTCGTATTAGAAGGACAAATACAGCTAGTAGTCCGGAGATGAACCCTCCTATATGAGCTGAGTTATCGACTTGAGGTAGAAATCCGACGGCTAGGTTCAAGCAAGTACGACAATGGCTTTCAAAAGCGGAAACTATGATAACAGAGGCAGAAAATTTGATTGCAGATGCCCCTCGACAAATAAATAACTTGTGTCTCGGCTGCTGTGTTTCAAAAGAATTGCCTTTCTACCTACGAGTTTGGGGAAAAGGTGGCCAAAATGAATCAAGACATAAAGGATCACATGAGTAAAGGAGTTTTCGAGAAGGTAGCGGAGACTCAGCCCGCAGCTTCATTGGTATTATGACCTGACGAGCAGACTGTTGCTCTTGAATCCACACTCGACAAGGTATGGAGCTGCATCATGAACGAAGATGTGGGGATCATTGGCCTATACGGCATCGGAGGGGTTGGAAAGACAACACTCTTGACCAAAATCACCAACAAGTTCAGCACCACACCACAGGGTTTCGACATTGGAATTTAGGCTCTGGTGTCTAAGGATTATAATGTTGAAAGGATTCAAGATAAGATTGGTGGAAAAATTGGTTTTTAGGATGAATCATGGAAGAATAAAAATTAGTGAAGCCCAAATGTAAGGAGACCACATTGTCAACTCTCTTCTTAGTGCATGCTTATTGAAAAGAACTAATGAATCACCCGAGGTAGTAGAATTTGTGAAGATGCACGATGTCATCCGTGACGTGTTTGTGAATAGCATGCGAGCTTGAAGAGAATGAAGAATATCTTGATGATGACTTCGACGGTAGGTTAATTTATGGCGTGTTTTAACTTAAAATATTATATGTTTTACTCTAAAACTTTACATCATTGGTAATAATTTCGGTTACAAACAAAAATATATTAACTGTAACTTTTTAGGGTACAATTGGAATAATTATGAATTTACATAATTTATTAAAGAAAAATTAATATTTTCGAATTCAACCTAAAATATTATCCAAATTATTATAAAAAGTTACGCCTTATAAAATTTTCAGTTACAACCTATTTATGTTGTATTTTATACTCATCCTAAGATATAACCTAAAGACTTTTTTTAATGTCTTTGCTGTCATATCATGTCAGTAAAAGAGCAAATGAATATTTAGCATAGTAATCTACATAATCTTTATTAAACAATGCATATAACATATAAATTCATCAACAAACTCAATATTAGCTACATTCATTTAACTCAAACTTATAATTTTCTTCAAATTTTAGAGGATTCCACCAAATCTTGTTCTAACTTGAAGCTTAACTTGAATAGCAAAGCTTCGGCTTTCAGAATCTGTTCAAAATTTTAGAGATTTTTTTATCAACAATGGCCATAACAGCTCTTGTAAATGTAGCGAAGTCTTTCAAATAATTGAATTTGAAACGCGGCTTCAAACAAATCAAAACCCTCAACGCAACTTCAAGGGAAGTGTTAGAGCGGTTTACTGTTTTCTTCTCAATCAAACAGCTCCTGTTTGTATTGGTTCTCATCAGGTCTGCATGATTTTTCTAAGTCGTCTCCATGTCCTGTCATGGGGCCTTGCACAGACCAACTAGTTGCGAGGAAGATTCCTCTTTTCTCACCAATCCACTGTAGCACAATTGAAAAAGGGAAAAAAGAGAACAAAAATATGTACTTTGGATCCCTTAATTATTGTTTGTTGAAGGGTTTTCTCTGCAGTCTGCAGTAATCTCATACCACAAATTCAGTATTTTCCTTCCAAAACGGCCCCAAAAACGCATCCTTTATTTTGCACCAATTCCTTTGTGCAACTTTGATTTCTTCTATATTGTTTTCAGTTTCATTTGCTTTCTTCCACTCACCAAAAATTCCAGATCCTCTCCCCAAGTATTTACCAGAATCATTTGATGGAATGGAATATGTGAAGATGCATAATGTGATCCGTCATCCGTGACAAGGGTGTTAAATTAGGAAATATTTGAAAAATGACGATTGATCGAGAATATTTTATTTTTAGGGTGATTTTTAGGTAAAAGAACGTTCAAATTGAATACATTAACATTAGGAGTTGATCAATATCGTTGATTAAGATCGTTTCGAAAAATGGATAAGTTGACTTGATTTGTCCATTGTAAAAGATCTAATCCTCTGACAGAGGATACGTCATTGGGTTTCGAGAACTGTTTTTATGGGTTTTGTTGCAGACAAAGTAAAAGATGTTCCAATGGGTTTGGAGGTTGAAGAAGTAATATAGAAAAGTATTTCTTTTTGGAAGATTATATAAATTTTGCTATAAAATAAAAATTACACGTGAAAAAGAAATTATTGGAGGGACACAAAAGAGACACACAAAAGGGTAGCGGATTTTTGTTCCTATTTTGCAGGTTCAACAGAAAAATGAGAGTGAAACCAATGGTGGTCTTGAGGGCATTTCTTCTAGGAGGGGAAAGCTCGGTGCGGGGCTACGGCTGCGATATCTGGATCAAAACAGGACAAACCAGTGCGAAGACTTTAATTTCTCTTAGTCGTCTTTGCTATCATATCATGTCTGTAAAAGAAATGCATGGGCCATGCACAGACCAATAACTACCAAACGAGTTGCAATTTTTAAAGAAAGATTCCTCTTTTCTTACCAATCCACTACTAAAGAACAATCGAGAAAAGATAAATACCCATTGTTCTTATTCCATGTTTGTTGTTAGTTGAAGGGGTTTCTCTGCATTTTGCAGTAATTTCATAGCACAAATCCTTTGCCTACTCTGTACTCATCTTCCAAACCAAAACCAAAAGCGCATCCTTTATTTTGGAGCAATTTCTTTGTGAAGCTTTGATTTCTTCTTTCTTGTTTTTGTTTCCCCTTTCCTTCCTAACAAAAATCAATCTCTAGATTGTTTCTGTGTGTGTTCAATTTCACTTGCTTGTTTTTCTTCTCAATCATCAAATTCCAGATCCTCTCACCAGGAAGTCTAGTTTGATTTTGAAAGCCCCAAGTATTACCAGAATCATGGGCAATTGCTTCTCTGTACAATGTAATTTCGAAAATATCCTCATTCGTGGTTGGGATTGCATTGTAGGACGGGCTAATTACGTGCGCAAGCTTAAAGAAACTCTTCCAGCTTTAGCTGCTGCTCTTGCAGGGCTGAGGGTACAAAAGAATGACGTGCAACGGGAGGTTGATCTGGCGGAACAGCGACAACTGAAGCGACTCGATCAAGTTCAGCTATGGCTTTCGAAAGCAGAAACTATGATAACAGAGGCGGAAAATTTGATTGCAGATGGCCCTCAACAAATAAATAACTTGTGTCTCGGCGGTTGCCTCTCCAAGAATTGCCTGTCTACCTACAAGTTTGGGAAAAAGGTGGCCAAAATGCTTCAAGACATAAGGGATCACATGAGTAAAGGAGTTTTTGATAGGGTAGCAGAGACTCAGCCAGCAGCTTCAGTTGTAGTAAGACCTGAGGATCGGACGGTTGCTCTTGAATCCACCATCGACAAGGTATGGAGCTGTATCATGGACAAGGATGTGGGGATCATTGGCCTCTACGGCATAGGAGGCGTTGGAAAGACAACACTCTTGACCCAAATCAACAACAAGTTCAGCACCCCACCACAGGGTTTCGACATTGTAATCTGGTCGCTGGTGTCTAAAGATTACAATGTTGAAAAGATTCAAGACAGGATTGGTGGGAGAATTGGGTTTTCGGATGAATCTTGGAAAAATAGAAGTGTTGACCAAAAAGCTGAAGATATCTATGGAGTCTTGCGCCACAAGAGATTTGTTGTATTATTGGATGATCTATGGGAGAGGGTGGATTTGAACAAAGTTGGGATTCCAAAACCAAGCAAAGAAAATGGTTCCAAACTTATTTTCACTACTCGATCATTGGAGGTTTGTGGCGAGATGGAAGCTCAAAAGAACTTGGAACTGGAGTGTCTTAAATCAGAAGAGGCTTGGAAATTGTTCCAAGACAAGGTTGGAGATGAAACCCTCAACAGCCATCCAGATATTACGAAACTAGCTGAACATGTAGCCAAAGAGTGCGATGGACTGCCTCTTGCACTAATTACGATCGGTCGTGCCATGGCTCGCAAGAGAACACCTGGGGAATGGAAATATGCAATCGAAAAGTTGAAGCGATCGACGTTACCTAAAATGGAGAAGGAGGTATATCCGCTTTTAAAATTCAGTTATGATAATTTGTCTTCCACAATGAAATGTTGCCTCCTGTACTGTTGTCTGTATCCCGAGGATTACAATATTCCCACAAAGACATTGGTGGAATATTGGTTTTGTGAAGGGCTACTGAAGGAATTTGATAGATTTAGTGAAGCTCAAATGCAAGGAGACCACATTATCAACTCTCTTCTTAGTGCATGTTTATTGGAAAGAGCGGAAGAATCATTTGATGGGGAAGAGCAAGTGAAGATGCATGATGTGATCCGAGACATGTGTTTGTGGATAACATGCGAGCTTGAAGAGAAAGAGCAGAGTTTCTTTGTAAAAGCAGGGGCTCAATTACTAGAGGAGCCAGATGTTAAGGCATGGGAAGGTGCAAAAAGGATGTCGGTGATGAAAAATAAGATTAAAGTTCTGAGAGGAGCCCCTAAATGCCCTAGCCTTCGAACTTTGTTTCTTAGCCAAAATAAGCTGCAGGTGATCAATGATGGCTTCTTTCAGTTTATGCCTCAACTAACTGTTTTGGATTTGTCGTGGAACATAGATTTAAAATCACTACCAAAGGGAATTTCAGAATTGATTTCTCTAGAATGTCTTGATCTATCTCGGACCGGTATAAGAGAGTTGTCAATGGAGTTGAAATCTTTGTCAAAACTGAAAATGTTGGACTTGACTGGCATGTATCTCAGAAGAATCCCACAGAATTTGATATCTAGTTTTTCCGAGTTGCAAATATTCAGGTTGGGGAATCCGCTACGTTTTTATCCCGAGGAAGACAATGTTCTGGATGGGGGTGATAATGAAAAGCTCATAGAGGAATTGAAAAATCTGCAACATCTGAATAGACTAAGGATAATAATAAAAAGAATGTCTGCTCTACAAAGTTTTCTAAGCCACCACTTGCTTCGATGCTGCATCGAAGAACTAGAGTTGAGGGGTTTTAGGGAGACAAATGTGTTTAATGTTTTATGTTTAGAAAACATGGAGCGTCTGGAGATGTTAGACATCGGTTGCTGTGAAAACATGGAGATGAAAATGGAAAAACTGCATACCAGGGGTTCTCCGAGTACTAATTACACTTCAGGCTTCCACACATTGAGGGTAGTTAGAATTGTAGAATGTAAAAAATTGAAGGACGTTACCTGGCTGTTTCTTGCTCCAAATCTAAGGTATCTTGGGATAGCTGGGTGTGATAACATGGAAGAAATACTGAGCGAGGGAAGACTCGGAGATGTTGCAGATGTGGTGGGAATTCCATACCCTACACCATTTCTCAACCTTCAAACACTTGGTATATGGGACCTACCAGAATTGAAGAGCATATACTGGGATGCCCTACCCTTCCCATGTCTGAAACGTATTGAAATAAACAGTTGTCCTAAATTGAAGAAGCTTCCTCTCAACTCTGACAGTGCAAAAGGGAATCACATCACCATTAGGGGATTCCGAGACGGGTGGGAACAGCTAGAATGGGAGAATGAAGCCACTCGAAATGCTTTTATGCCATCTTTTTCAGCCTGACATACCTTTTCGTTAAAAAATCAACGCATTTAATATTTAAACTATCCGTTGTGATTTATTTTGGTAACTAAACTTTTAATTTTTTCAAAATCATACCTAACGTTTAGTTTTCATTTCATTTTAATACTCGTCGTTAAAAACTTAATGTGTTTAGTACATAAACTATCAGTTTTTGTCTGTTTTAGTACCTAAACTTTTGATTTTTTCAAAATCATACCTAACAATTAGTTTTCATTTCATTTTAGTATCCTGCCGTTAAAAAATTAATGTCTTTAGTACCTAAACTATCAGTTTTGGTTTGTTTTAGTACCTAAACTTTCAATTTTTTTCAAAATCATACCTAACGTTTAGTTTTCATTTCATTTTAGTATCCGTCGTTAAAAACTTAATGCGTTTAGTACATAAACTATCAGTTTTTGTGTGTTTTAGTACCTAATTTTTTATTTTTTTCAAAATCATACCAAACGTTTAGTTTTCATTTCATTTTAGTATCCCGTCGTTAAAAAATTAATGTGTTTAGTACCTAAACTATCATTTGTAGTTTGTTTTAGTACCTAAACTTTCAAAAAAATTCAAAATCATACCTAATGTTTAGTTTTTATTTCATTTTAATATTCGTCGTTAAAAACTTAATGCGTTTAGTACCTAATCTATCAGTTTTGGTATGTGTTTAGTAACTAAACTTTTAATTTTTTCAAAATCATACCTAACGTTTAGTTTTCATTTCATTTTAGTACTCCGCCGTTAAAAAATTAACACTTTTAGTACCTAAACTATCAGTTGTGGTTTGTTTTAGTACCTAAATTTTCAATTTTTTTTTCAAAATTATACCTAACGTTTAATTTTCATTTCATTTTAATAACCGTCGTTAAAAATTTAATGCGTTTAGGGAGAAGTGGGGTGCTATTAAATAACAAAAAGTTCAATACATCTGAGATGGACCCCCCCTTTAGATTTTGACACCTCCAACTTCTTCAAAATAACGTCTCCAATTTCTTTACTTAATTTGATATTAAAAATCTTTACTTTACTGCACAAACAAACTTGCCTCACCGGTAATTGTTGATATTATTAGAGGTCATAGATTCGAACATCGACGACCGCAAGAATGATTGAATGTTTATTTTCAAATAATTGAGAGTAATTAGAAAATTTATTACTTTATAATTACCTTTTAGCTTTTTAATAAAAAATATTTACTTTACTTGATGTAAAAAAAATTCTAATAAAGTTTATGTGAAAAATATCAACTTTGCATGATATATGTATGTGACGTATGAAAAAATATGAAAGAAATATATAGGTATATAGTGTATGATTATAAAAATATGTTTAAATTAATATCATTAATTACCATAACATTAGAAATATTTACAATTAAGTTTAAAATAAAACTCGAACAACTCTATTTGAATTAAAAAAATTCAAATAAAATCTTACTTATAAAATAAATTTTTTTTCTTCTATGGGGACTACCAGAATTGAAGAGCACATACTGGGATGCCCTACCCTTCCCATGTCTGAAACGTATTGAAATAGTCTTTTGTCCTGAACTGAAGAAGCTTCCTCTCAACTCTGACAGCGCGAAAGGGAATCACATCACCATTGAAGGAAGCCAAGATTGGTGGGAACAGCTAGAATGGGAGAATGAAGCCACTCGAAATGCTTTTATGCCATCTTTTCAAGCCATTTGACGGAAGAGATCAATTTAAATAAAAAGAGGTAATAATTGGGTAGTCTACTTGTATAGTTTATCCTTTATTTTAAATAAGGTATCTTTAAATTTTTAACTAATTTATAATTATAAATTGAGTCCTTGAGAATTTAAATTTTTATAAATTAAATTAACATGACCTTTGCAGCGTTTTATGTTCACAAACGCCGCGGGCTTCTTGCGGCGTTGCTTTCACCAGGGCTTCTTGCGGCGCTTTTACTATCGCCAACCATGAAAGCTTTTAGTGACGCTTAAAAACGCTACTATAGGACTAAAAAACTCCACAAAAAGTATATTTTGTTGTAGTGGTGACAAATAAGAACTATAATAATCTTATTAAAAATATTTTTTTAACCGTTTGTGTGATTATAAAATAGTATTTATTTATAATTTTATAGTATAATAATAATGTACACATCACGATAACACAATTACTCAAATATAAATTCTGAAAAAAATATAACTCAATTCGATAAATTCATAAACAATTTCCAAATATAAGTTCCATGGTCAAAAGGATTGACTTTGAGCAATTGGTGATGTGATGAGGAATGATCGTTCCTCAATTGAATTTTTTTTATGGGTTTTCCCATTTTTTTCCATTATGAAATGATGTTATCCAAATAAAAGAAAAGGACAAAGATGAAGTGATAAGGTGATCATGTGGAGATTAGAGATTTTGAGATGAGATGAAATGAAATCAGTGACGGAGCCATGTAGCCCCGGGGCCACTGCCCTCCAAAAATTTTTTACCATTAAAAAAATAGAGATAATTATCAGTTTAGATCTTTAAATTTTAATTTATTTTGATTTTGTCCTCATTTTCTATTATTAGTTATACTTTGTCCCCTGAATTAAAATCTTGGCTCGATCCGGAATGAAACCCAGTTATTTCTGTGCTATCTTTTTGTTTTAGCCCTTCAGTTTCCTAAATAATCTTCCACTGTCATCTTCATGGATTAGATATTATTTCCCAGATTTTCTCTCTATATACTAATTCAATTCTTTCACCTTTTCTAACCAAAAGTTCTCTCCTTTTTCATCATTGTATCTTGGGAACAAAAGAGTATTCTCCATTGGAAGAAAATGCACCAATCTTTACATCTCCAACTCAACCCTTTTCATCATCCAATCGATTGAGAGGTACAGTGTTTGTATTCATGGATCGGTCGAGGGGAGTTCGGGATGATCACTACTGAAATTTTTAAATTTTCATATAGTTTAATTATTTTTTATATTTTTTTTATTGATGATTTAATTCCGTCCTAAAATTTTATGATTCGTAGGTGGCATAAAATTAGGGTTATTTTCATGTCTAAAGTTGTGTGCTTTTCAATGCAGCTAGTAGCTTTATGGGTATCTCATTGCCCAGTAATTCTCCAAAGTTGAAGAGATCAGTCAAGATTAGTGGAGAATTAGTGCTGCTGCTACTGTTACATAAGGTCCCATGGAAGATATTAAAGAGTATGGACTCCCAACTTCCTTCTATTGATTCATTTTTCTTACAAAAAGTTGTAGGTGAGATTTGAACCCGAGACACCTCGAAGTTCTCGGGATGTCTTGCTTGTAGTTTACGGCAAGCCAAGAACTTGTAGGGGTGGAAAATGGAGGAATTCATCCTCTCCAAGTGTGTTAATGTTACATGTTGAACTTAAATGTGCCTCTCAGGTATACGGTTCCTTCGTGGGCGATGTTCGAACTGGGGAAGGCTCCTGTTTATTGGAAAACGATGAACGGTCTTCCTCCGACTTCCGTAAGTGCGCCATTGCTACGTTTTTGATGTCATGTTGCTTGAGCTATACTCTTTAGTCTTTTTTGAATGACGGAGAGAAGCTGAAGCTTTTCTACAATCCAGCAGCAAGCAAACTTGCTCCAAATGAAGACTTTGGGATTGCTTTTAATGGTTATTTCTCATACTCTTGCCCCTTTAGCTTTACTAATGTGATAAGAAGTACAGTCCATTGCTCGGTGACGAAACGAACACGAACCTGTCGAAAACTCAAAATTACTCAAACATGAAATGATTTGAACTCAAAAAAATCAGAGTCCGATATGAGCCTGTGACTTGATGAATTTGTAACTCTGCAGGAGGTTTCAATCAGCCTATCATGTGTGGTGGTGAACCGAGACAAATGCTGAGGAAAGCTATAGGCAAAGCTGATAGTCCAATATACACCATACAAATATGTATTCCTAAGCGTGGTATGTATGTTTCATAGATTTCAATTTTCTTTCTTGTGAATTTCCGATTTCTTTTTCCGTTTGATTTCCGATCGATCACTTGTCATCATCTTCTCTAGTTTTATTTGGCAGCTGTGAACTTGATATTCTCATTCACAAATGGAGTTGATTGGGATGGTCCTTACAGACTACAGTTTCAAGTTCCAAAGGCATGGCAAAGCAGACCAATTGAATTCTTTAACCAGGTAAAATATGTTTGTATTCAATGCATATTTCGATATGGACATGAAAATATGATCTAAGCTTTCGAAATGCATGAAAGTTTGGAAAATTTTGAATATACTCGTATTCGATTCGACACGCACACCTTAATCCGAATATCGTGGTAACAGGGGCTAGCAGGGGAGCTGAGTAAAGAAGGTGCATGTGACAGCAATATTTCCAGACACAAGTATTGTTGTGGATAGATGTGTGATGATTGGTAACTTGTCCAAGGAAGGAGTAAGTAAAAAAGAAACCTGTGTTATTTCATCTGTTTTCTTCCTCATAAGGTGAAGCATCAAGTTCATTTATGAAAATTCGTAAATCCTCGACTCCATTTGCAGGGCGATCGTTGCAGTCTTGATCTGGTTCTGGGATGCATGGACACGAACTCACACCCGTACAACCCTCTGGCCATGTAGACGACGACTCGTTTCCTATTGATTCCGATGCTTGAGACTAGTTGTTAGCCAGTTGCATCTCTTGTGCGTCTTAAATTACTCCTTGCAGTTCTCAAGATTAAAATGAAATGGTAGTTGTATAGAATGTAGATGATGGAGTCATCAACAGTGTTACAAAACAATAGAGGATTGGACCGATCAATTGAACCGAATATCAATTGTTTACCCGGTTTGATATGTCCAACCAAGAATCTTTGATTCGGTTAAGAACCGGAAAAAAATTGAACTCTCTCATCGAGTATCTAGTAGTATTACAACCCAAGACTCGAACTAAAATCATATCAATAGATGGAGTACTCTAGTTTAATAACATTCACCATTTGGAAGGATACCATCAAACACAAGTGCACAGAAGCTGATTATAAAAGCAGTATCTTTTTCTTCAAAATTCGAAGATCTAAGAACATGTTCATTGACAATACTATTACTAGTTCCTCCCTATTGATTATGCTTACTTCATTTGTACCTCACGTAAGAGCAGCTTTTTTCCTGCTCTCTATATACTTGCCCGCGAGCGAATCGAATAAAATCCCGGCACCGACGCCAACCGCCAAATCAATCGTGTAGTGACCCCTTGTACCGGGCAATCTCATGGCTTGAAGCACATTGAGTGTGTCGAATAACCATGCCAATTCCCATCTCTGCATTCTCCTCATGTCCAACGATGCAATCACCGATCCAGCAACGTGGCCGGAGAAGAAGAGGAAAAATGAGACATTCCCTACAGGAAAATCCATCCCTGACCCTACAAATTCCTGCCATTCATCAAAGCTTCAAACGTTAGCGCTTATATCAAAACCATATGTATGTATACCAATGTTTCAGATCAGAATATTTCAAACCATGAAAATTTTACACAAGCAGCTGACCAATCAGATAGTTTCGTTTTCCCAACCGGATAGCATTATGCAGACGGTCTGGTATTGTGCTCTTTGGAATAGCCACCCAAGGTTGGAACCCAAAACCAAACCTAAGGTAGCAAAGCTTTAAGGCACTAGTAGGTGCTCAAACAAGACAATACCGAATCGCGAGCACGTTGCTATGATGCTACGGGGAGAATGAAAATATTCAATCAACTGGCGGGTCGTGACAGAAATAGATTAAGAGTTAACCTGAGGTAATGGGAGCTGCGTCGAGTAACCAAGGATCCCACGACAAGTGAACATGAACAAAGCAGAAATCGTCGCCCTTGGTCGACCCTCAACCAACCAGGTCCCTATTATATACACCGATTGCATCCCAACAACACCTATCAAACATATAAGCAGAGTTCATCAGACCATTAATCTAGCAAAAATTAAAGCCCTTACCTCTTCAGATCTTCACATTTCTACTTAACTTCATGTTAATTTTTATAGAAAACTTTAGATATTTTTAGCATGCAATTACATCAGACTAACATAGTGGGCACGCCTGATCCAGAGGGTATGTCTGCTGTTGCTGTTGATTTTTTCACTAACCTAGTGGGCACGCCTGAGAGGGTATGTCTTCTGTTGCTGTTGATTTTTCACTAACCTAGTGGGCACGCCTGAGAAGGTATGTCTTCTGTTGCTATTGATTTTTTCACTAACCTAGTGGGCACACCTGATCCAGAGTTCCGTGGGGTTAGTGTAAATATTTTGTTAGGATTTGCTCCAGTATGTGTTGCCTGCTGGTGATTTTGAGTCTCTTTGTCGGGAGGTTTTGCTTCTGAAATCAAAGAAGCTATTTTCATTCGGGGAAGTGACGAGGGTCCTGGACCTGATGGGTATACTTTATTTTTCAAAGTTGCCTGGCCTGTTGTGGGAGAGGATTTTGTTTCTGTTATTCGGTTTTTCTTCTCTTTCACGTGTATTTTGCCTTCTTTTAATGCCACTGCTCTGATCCTTGTTCCTAAGGTCTCTAATCCGTGTTTGCCTAAGGATTTTAGACCTATTTCCTGCTGCTCTTTGGTGTATAAGACTGTTAATAGGATTTTGGTTGGCAGACTTGCCCCTTTGTTTCCTAATATGATTGTTTTTAATCAAACTACTTTTGTGAAAGGTAGGTATATTGTTGAACACATGAATCAATTAAGGGTTATGCTAGTAAGTCGCTTTCGCCTAGATGTGCTCTGAAGGTTGATCTTCAGAAGGCTTTAGACACGTTGAGTTGGGATTTTATTTTGACTGTGCTTGAGGCTTTGGGTATGCTTGATCAGTTTAGGGGATGGGTTGCAGCTTGTTTGACCACTCCTAGGTTCTCGATTGTTCTAAATGGCAGTCTCGTTGGGTTTTTTAAGGGTGGTAGGAGCATCAGGCGAGGATTAAGTGTGTTGGAGCAATTTTATTTGTGGTCTCGATTGTGCTGATGACTTATTTTTTGTAAGGGCTCTCTTAGTTCTGTTATTGGGATTAAGTATGTGTTGGAGCAATTTTATTTGTGGTCTGGATTGAGGCTTAATACTGTCAAAAGTATTAATTGCAAGTTGCTTAATTGAATGCATTTAAATAGTTGAATGATTTGATTGACAAAATTTCAAAAATATTGGTCAAAATGAAATGAGACAACATTTAGGTGATCTACTTGTATAGTTTACCCTTTATTTTAAATAAGGAATCTTTAAATATTTAACTAATTTATAATTATCATTGAGTCCTTGAGAATTTAAATTTTTATAAATTAAATTAACATGACCTTTTGTAGCGTTTTGTGTTCACAAACGCCGCTAACTTTTGTGGTGCTGCTTTGACCAGGGCTTCTTGCGGCGCTTTTACTATCGCCAACCAGGAAAGCTTTTAATGGCGCTTAAAAACGTTGCTATAAGACTAAAAAAGCCACTAAAAGTTTATTTTGTTGTAGTGATGACAAGAACTATAATAATCTTTTTAGAAATATATATTTTTATTTTTATTTAATAATTTATGTGATTATAAAATAATATTTGTTCATAATTTTATAGTATAGTAATAACGTACACACATCATGTTAACACAATTACTCAAATATAAATTCTGAAAAAAAATGTAATTGTTCATTTTATATTCGATAAATTTAGAAATAATTTCCAAATATAAGTTCCATGATCAAAAGGATTGACTTTGAGCAATTGGTGATGTGATGAGGAATGATCGTTCCATGGCTCCGGGGGCCACTGCCCCTCCACCAATTTTTTTTACTATTAAAAAAATATTTAAATTTTGATTTATTTTGATTTTGTCCCTATTTTCTATTATTAGTTATACTTTGTCCCTGAATGAAAATCTTGACTCGGTCCTGAATGAAACCCAGTTATTTCTGTGCTATCTTTTTGTTTTAGCCCTTGAGTTTCCTAAATAATCTTCCACTGTCATCTTCATGGATTAGATATTATTTCCCAGATTTTCTCTCTATATACTAATTCAATTCTTTCACCTTTTCTAACCAAAAGTTCTCTCCTTTTTCATCATTGTATCTTGGGAACAAAAGAGTATTCTCCATTGGAAGAAAATGCACCAATCTTTACATCTCCAACTCAACCCTTTTCATCATCCAATCGATTGAGAGGTACAGTGTTTGTATTCATGGATCGGTCGAGGGGAGTTCAGGATGATCACTACTGAAATTTTTAAATTTTCATATAGTTTAATTATTTTTTATATTTTTTTATTGATGATTTAATTCCGTCATCCTAAAATTTTATGATTCGTAGGTGGCATAAAATTAGGGTTATTTTCATGTCTAAAGTTGTGTGCTTTTCAATGCAGCTAGTAGCTTTATGGGTGCCTCATTGCCCAGTAATTCTCCAAAGTTGAAGAGACCAGTCAAGATTAGTGGGAGAATTAGTGCTGCTGCTACTACTGTTACAAAAGGTCCCATGGAAGATATTAAAGAGTATGGACTCCCAACTTACTTCTATTGATTCCTTTTTCTTACAAAAAGTTGTATGGTGAGATTTGAACCCAAGACCTCGAAGTTCTCGGGATGTCTTGCTTGTCGTTTACGACAAGCCAAGAACTTGTAGGGGTGGAAAATGGAGGAATTCATCATCTCCATGTGTGTAAATGTTACATGTTGAACTTAAATGTGCCTCTCAGGTATACGCGTCCTTTGTATGCGATGTTCGAACTGGGGAAGGCTCCTGTTTATTGGAAGACGATGAACAGTCTTCCTCCGACTTACGTAAGTGCGCCATTGCTACTTTTTGATGTCATGTTGCTTGAGCTATACTCTTTAGTCTTTTTTGAATGACAGGGAGAGAAGCTGAAGCTTTTCTACAATCCAGCAGCAAGCGAACTTGCTCCAAATGAAGACTTTGGGATTGATTTTAATGGTAATTTCTTATACTCTTGTCCCTTTAGCTTTACTAATGTGATAAGAAATACAGTCCATTTCTCGGTGACGAAACGAACACGAACCTGTCGAAAATCCAGAATTACTCAAACATGAAATGATTTGAACTCAAAAAAATCAGAGTCCGATATGAGCCTATGACTTGATGAATTTGTAATTCTGCAGGAGGTTTCAATCAGCCTATCATGTGTGGTGGTGAACCGAGAGTCCGAGACAAATGCTGAGGAAAGCTAGAGGCAAAGCTGATAGTCCAATATACACCATACAAATATGTATTCCTAAGCGTGGTATGTATGTTTCATAGATTTCAATTTTCTTTCTTGCAAACTTTTCGATTTCTTTTTCCGTTTGATTTCCGATCGATCACTTGTCATCATCTTCTCTAGTTTCATTTGGCAGCTGTGAACTTGATATTCTCATTCACAAATGGAGTTGATTGGGATGGTCCTTACAGACTACAGTTTCAAGTTCCAAAGACATGACAAAACAAACCAATAGAATTCTTTAACCAGGTAAAATATGTTTGTATTCGATGCATATTTCGATATGGACATGAAAATATGATCTTCTAAGCTCTCGAAATGCATGAAAGTTTGGAAAATTTTGAATATACTCGTATTCGATTTGACACACACACCTTAATCCGAATATCGTGGTAACAGGGGCTAGCATGGGAGCTGAGTAAAGAAGGTGCATGTGACAGCAATATTTCCAGACACAAGTATTGTTGTGGATAGATGTGTGATGATTGGTAACTTGTCCAAGGAAGGAGTAAGTACAAAAGAAACGTGTTATTTCATCTGTTTTCTTCCTCATAAGGTGAAGCATCAAGTTCATATATGAAAATTCGTAAATCCTTGACTCCATTTGCAGGGCGATCGTTGCAGCATTGATCTGGTTCTGGGATGCATGGACACGAACTCGCACCTGTACAACCCTCTGGCCATGTAGACGAAGGCTCGTGTCCTATTGATTCCGATGCTGAAGACTACTTGTTAGCCAGTTGCATCTCTTATGCATCTTAAATTACTCCTTGCAGTTCTCAAGATTAAAATGAAATGGTAGTTGTATAGAATGTAGATGATGGAGTCATCAACAGTGTTACAAAACAATAGAGGATTGGACCGATCAATTGAACCGAAAATCGATTGTTCATCTGGTTTGATATGTCCAAACAAGAATATTTGATTCGGTTAAGAACTGAAAAAAATCGAAATCTCTCATCAAGTATCTAGTAGTACTACAACCCAAGACTCGAACTAAAATCATATCAATAGATGGAGTAGTCTAATAACATTCACCATTTGGAAGGATATCATCAAACACAAGTGCATGCTTATTGAAAATAACTAATGAATCACATGAGGTAGAAGAATTTGTGAAGATGCACGATGTCATCTGTGACATGTGTTTGTAGATAGCATGCGAGTTTGAAGAGAATCAAGAATATCTTGATGATGACTTCGGCGGTAGGTTAATTTTTGGCACGTTTTAACTTAAAACATTACATGTCTACTCAAACTTTAAATCATTGGTAATAATTTCGGTTAAAAACAAAACTATCTTGACTGTAACTTTTTAGAGTTACCCGAATCCGACGGGTTCCGACCCGACTCGACACAACCGGGTTGGATATTTTTTTTAAAAAAAAAATCAGGTTTTTTAAAGGCGATGTTTGGGTCGGTCTGGTTCGGGTTTAGGATGAAAAATATCTGATCTGACCCGACCAAAAAAATATAATTTTACCTTATATATTTAAGAATAATTACAATAATACTCCTCTAAATATTATTTTTTCAATTAAATTCCTATTTTTATTGAATAAAAATATATTTTTATTATTTCAAGTCGGGTCGAATTTGATTCAAGTGAAGAGTTTATATTTTTCGAGTCTGATCAAATCAAGTAGGGTGTGAAATTTTCTATTCAAGTTAAGTCGGGTGAAGTGTGTGAAATTTTTAGAAAATCCGCGCCTTCAAGGAAAAATCTTCTCTCTTCTCTAAAAGTGTATTAAATAAGGAAATATTTGAAAAATTACGATTGATCGAGAATATTTTATTTTTAGGGTGATTTTTGGGGGACCCTTCAAATAACATTAGGAGTTGATCAATATCGTTGATTAAGCTCGTTTCGAAAAAATGGATAAGTTGACTTGATTTGTCCATTGTAAAAGATCTAATCCGCTGGCAGAGGATACGTCGTTGGGTTTCGAGAACTTTTTTTATGGGTTTTGTTGCAGACAAAGTAAAAGATGTTCCAATGGGTTTGGAGCTTGAAGAAGTAATATAGAAAAGTATTTCTTTTTGGAAGATTATATAAATTTTGCTATAAAATAAAAATTACACGTGAAAAAGAAATTATTGGAGGGACACAAAAGAGACACACAAAAGGGTAGCGGATTTTTGTTCTTATTTTGCAGGTTCAACAGAAAAATGACAGTGAAACCAACGGTGGTCTTAAGGGCATTTCTTCTAGGAGGGGAAAGCTCGGTGCGGGGCTACGGCTGCGATGTCTGGATCGAAACAGGACCAACCAGTGCGAAGACTTTACTTTCTCTTAGTCGTCTTTGCTATCATATCATGTCTGTAAAAGAAATGCATGGGCCATGCACAGACCAATAACTACCAAACGAGTTGCAATTTTTAAAGAAAGATTCCTCTTTTCTTACCAATCCACTACTAAAGAACAATCGAGAAAAGATAAATACCCATTGTTCTTATTCCATGTTTGTTGTTAGTTGAAGGGTTTTCTCTGCATTTTGCAGTAATTTCATAACACAAATCCTTTGCCTACTCCGTACTCATCTTCCAAACCAAAACCGAAAGCGCATCCTTTATTTTGGAACAATTTCTTTGTGAAGCTTTGATTTCTTCTTTCTTGTTTTTGTTTCCCCTTTCCTTCCTAACAAAAATCAATCTCTAGATTGTTTCTGTGTGTGTTCAATTTCACTTGCTTGTTTTTCTTCTCAATCATCAAATTCCAGATCCTCTCATCAGGAAGTCTAGTTTGATTTTGAAAGCCCCAAGTATTACCAGAATCCTGGGCAATTGCTTCTCGGTACAATGTAGTTTCGAAAATATCCTCATTCGTGGTTGGGATTGCATTGTTGGACGGGCTAATTACGCGTGCAAGCTTAAACAAACTCTTCCTACTTTATCTACTGCTCTCGAAGAGCTGAGGGTACAAAAGAATGATGTGCAACGGGAGGTTGATCTGGCGGAGCAGCGACAACTGAAGCGACTCGATCAAGTTCAGCTATGGCTTTCGAAAGCAGAAACTATGATAACAGAGGCGGGAAATTTGATTGCAGATGGCCCTCAACAAATAAATAACTTGTGTCTCGGCGGTTGCCTCTCCAAGAATTGCCTGTCTACCTACAAGTTTGGGGAAAAGGTGGCCAAAATGCTTCAAGACATAAGGGATCACATGAGTAAAGGAGTTTTTGATAGGGTAGCAGAGACTCAGCCAGCAGCTTCAGTTGTAGTAAGACCTGAGGATCGGACAGTTGCTCTTGAATCCAAAATGGACGAGGTATGGAGCTGTATCATGGACAGAGATGCGGGGATCATTGGCCTCTACGGCATAGGAGGCGTTGGAAAGACAACACTCTTGACCCAAATCAACAAGTTCAGCACAACACCTAATGATTTTGATGTCGTAATTTGGGCGTTGGTGTCTAAAGATTACAATGTTGAAAAGATTCAAGATGAGATTGGTGCAAACATTGGTTTTTCCAACGAGTTCTGGAAGAATAAAAGGGTTGATCAGAAAGCCGTAGATATCAACGGGGTCTTGCGCAACAAGAGATTTGTTGTGTTACTGGATGATTTATGGAAGAGGGTAGACTTGAACAAAGTTGGGATTCCAGAACAAAGCCAAGAAAACGGTTCTAAACTTATCTTCACTACTCGATCTTTGGAGGTTTGTGGTGAAATGGAAGCTCGAAAGAAAATTAAAGTGGAGTGTCTGAAACTGGAAGAGGCTTGGAAATTATTCCAAGAAAAGGTTGGGGATGAAACTCTCCACAGCCATCCAGATATTCCAAAATTAGCTAAACAAGTAGCCGAAGAGTGTTGTGGGTTGCCTCTTGCACTGGTTACGATCGGTCGTGCCATGGCTAGCAAGACGACACCTGGGGAATGGAATTATGCAATCAAGAAGTTGAAGCAATCCAGATTACCCAAAATGGAAAATGAGGTATATCCGCTTTTAAAATTCAGTTATGATTATCTTGATCCCACAATGAAATGTTGCCTCCTATATTGTTGTCTGTATCCTGAAGATTATTATATTCCCATCAAGACATCGGTTGAGTATTGGTTTTGTGAAGGACTGTTTGAATCAGATAAAATTAGTGAAGCCCTAATGGAAGGAGATCACATTATCAACTCTCTTCATAGGGCTTCTTTATTGGAAAGAAAGGAAGAATCATTCTGTAGAAAAGAAAGTGTGAAGATGCATGATGTGATCCGTGACATGGGTTCGTGGATAGCATGCGAGCTTGAAGAGAAAGAGAAGAGTTTCTTTGTAAAATCTGGGGCTCAATTACTAGAGGAGCCAGATGTTAAGGCATGGGAAGCTGTAAAAAGAATGTCGGTGATGAAAAATCAGATTAAAGTTCTGAGAGGAAACCCTAAATGCCCTAGCCTTCGAACTTTGTTTCTTAGCCGAAATAAGTTTCAGGCGATCAACGATGGCTTCTTTCAGTTTATGCCTCATCTAACTGTTTTGGATTTGTCGTGGAACAGAGATTTAAAAGAACTACCAAAGGGAATTTCACAATTTATTTCTCTAGAATGTCTTGATCTATCCGTAACTGGTATAACAGATTTGCCAATGGAGTTGAAATTCTTGACCAAACTGAAAATGTTGGACTTGAGTAACATGGACGGTCTCAGAAGAATCCCACAGATTTTGATATCTAGTTTTTCCAAGTTGCAAATATTCAGGTTGGGGACTAACGTGGATATAGGAGGTTTCCCGAAGGAAGACAATGTTCTGGATGGGAATGATAATGAAAAGCTTATAGTGGAATTGAAAAGTCTGCAACATCTGAATATATTAAGGATACCAAAGATACGAAGCATGTCTGCTCTACAAAGTTTTCTAAGCCACCATTTGTTTCGATGCAGCACCGAAGCACTACAGTTGTGGTATTTTAGAGAGATAAATGTGTTTAATGTTTTATGCTTAGAAAACATGGAGCGTCTGGAGATGTTAGATATCTTTTGCTGTGAAAACATGGAGGAGATGAAATTGGAAAAACTGCATACCTGGGGTTCTCCGAGTACTAATTACACTTCAGGCTTCCATACATTGAGGGAAGTTAAAATTGTAAGATGTAACAAATTGAAGGACGTTAACTGGCTGTTTCTTGCTCCAAATCTAAGGTATCTTCAGATATCTTGGTGTGCAAAAATGGAAGAAATACTGAGCGAGGGAAGACTCGGAGATGTTGCAGATGTGGTGGGAATTCCATACCCTACACCATTTCTGAACCTTCATACACTTGGTCTATATAGACTACCGGAATTGAAGAGCATATACTGGGGGGATGCCCTACCCTTCCCATGTCTGAAACGTATTTATATGGGGGACTGCCCAAAACTGAAGAAGCTTCCTCTCAACTCTGACAGCGCAAAAGGGAATCACATCCCCATTAATGGAGAAAGAGACTGGTGGGAACAGCTAGAATGGGAGAATGAAGCCACTCGAAATGCTTTTATGCCATCTTTTCAAGCCTGACGGAAGAAATCAATTGTGAACCTCATCGTGAATGGATCGATCCTTAAAAAACTTTAAATTCTTTTTATATTTTATATGTTAATTTTATATTTGTATCTTTAAAATTTTGTAATATCTTACCTCTGAATTTTTAAAATACTTTCTAAAAATAAAATCCAACGTCGGTTTCATAACTTAGTCATGCTCACACTGTTCTTAACGGTCAGGAAAAATGGTCTAACCTTATACCATGGTCAAGCCTACAAGCAATACTATAATGGGAGAAAGAGACTGGTGGGAACAACTAGAATGGGAGAATGAAGCCACTCGAAATGCTTTTATGCCATATTTTTCCTTAAATCGTCTCATCCCTATTTTTATTTAGTGTAAACAAATACATAAATTATATATATATAATTTATGTATTTGAACTTGAAATTTAGTAATCTACATAATCTTTATTAAACAATGCATATAATATATAAATTCATCAACAAACTCAATATAATTAGCTACATTCATTTAACTCGAACTTATAATTTTCTTCAAATTTTAGAGGATTCCACCAAATCTTGTTCTAACTTGAAGCTTAACTTTAGCAAAGCTTCGGCTTTCAGAATCTGTTCCAAATTTTAGAGATTTTTATCAACAATGGCCATAACAGCTCTTGTAAATGTGGTGGAGAAGTCTTTCAAACAATTGAATTTGAAACGTGGCTTCAAACAAATCAAAACCCTCAACTCAACTTCAAGGGAAGTGTTAGAGCGGTTTACTGTTTTCTTCTCAATCAAACAGCTCCTGTTTGTATTGGTTCTCATCAGGTCTGCCTGATTTTTCTAAGTCGTCTCCATGTCCTGTCATGGGGCCATGCACAGACCAACTAGTTGCGTAGGAAGATTCCTCTTTCCTCACCAATCAACTGTAGCACAATTGAAAAAGGGCAAAAAGAGAACAAAAATCCGTACTTTGGATCCCTTAATTATTGTTTGTTGAAGGGTCTTCTCTGCAGTCTGCAGTAATCTCATACCACAAATCCTCTCCCTAATCGGTACTTTCCTTCCAAAACGAATCCAAAAACGCATCCTTTATTTTGCACCAATTCCTTTGTGCAACTTTGATTTCTTCTATATATATTTTTCAGTTTCATTTGCTTTCTTCCGCTCACCAAAAATTCCAGATCCTCGGTATCCGGGCGGGTATCCGTAATTCGGGCACCCGGTTTTAAATTTTTAAATTATTAATTTTAAAAAAAATAAAATTTATATTATTAAAAAATATTATATTAATTATTAATCATACAATTATTGGTGGGTGGGGTTTTTAAATTTTATTAGTTTAATTTAATATATAAAATTATTAATAATTAAATATGTAATATTATAATCTATATAAAAAATTATAATTGGGTATTTGGGTAACCGAGTACCCAGAAAAATGAAATTTTGTGATCGTGCCCGACCCAAAAAAATTTGAGTCGAGCACCGAGCCCGATCATATATTTTTTTAAAAAAATACCCGTTTTTCTAATTCAGATCGTCGAATTAGGTCAACCGGCTAGGATATTTTTGAACATCCCTATATATATGTGGAGCAAATGAGCAATTCATTTATTCATAAAAGTAACAATGGAATTATTTAAAATATTAATAAAATAATACAAAATAAAAATTACAAACAAATATAATTATTTGTGATAAAGATTAGACAACATCAATATTAACATAATAATAAAAACACACTTGATCCGGTTTGTCAAATTCGAATTAATTTGATAAGGGGTCTTTAAAAAAATCAATTCGAAGTTCCTTCATTTTTTGCATTTAGGTTTAAAAAACTTTTAATACTAATTAAAAAATGGGTAAAGTATATAAATGATCATCTGATTATAAGATATTACTTTGTTGAGTTCTTTGACTATTAAAAGTTACAAAACAGTCTCTCGACCATAAGGAGTTGTTTTGTTGAGTCGTCAACTATTAAAAGTTACAAAATGATCGTCCGACTACGCATTATGTTTTAAATTCGTCATTTTCCATTAAATGATTACTAACAATCTGAGTTAGAAGATAACATACTAACTGGGATATGATAAAATATGATTTCATAATCTCAAATGACTATGATATCTCAGCCAACATGTTAACGTCTAGCTCGAACGACATTTAATTTTTTATCGAAAAATGACGAGTTTGGAACATAATAAATAGTCAGAAGACCATTTTGTAACCTTTAATATTTGAAGGTCTCAAAAAAATAACTCTCTATAGTCAGATGATCATTTTAGATTACTTGAATTAAATACTAAAATAATCAAGCTAAAAATATTGTCTCAAGCATTTTTTTAATGAAAAATCATCGCCTTTTTTGTTCCATCAATATTGGCGGCGCATTTTTTTTAAAAAAGGGGGTAAATTATGTATTCTGTACTTAAGTTATAAGTTTTAGTCTATTTTGGTTTTAATTGTTTTTAAAATCATGCTTAAAGTTTAGTTTTAATTCCATTTTAGTACCTCAAAAATTTAACGCGTTTAGTACCTAAACTATTAGTTTTGATCTAGTTTAGTACCTAAAATTTTAATTTTTTTCAAAACATAACGTTAAATGTATGAACAAAAATTTATGTATGATTTTAAAATAATTGAAAGTGTAGATACTAAAACAAACAAAAATTGATAGTTTAAATATTAAACACGTAATTTACCAAAAATATTGGCAGGGGAAGTTATAGATAGGGATATGCGTCTCGTCGCTAATAATATACATATTCGCCACTATTTCACCATTTTTTTCTCCATTAACATTCGCTAATAATATACATATTCGGATATGCTTATAGATGAGGCGAAGCTAATAACAGTTTTGCTACTTAAGAATACTGAAGTTGAATTAGGTTTGGAAGGTGTTAGGGATAGATTAAGAGAGGTGATGGAGTGCGATCGTTTCTCTCGAAAATTTTAAATTTTCATATTGATGAACTAATTCCATTTCCTCCAAATTATTAAATTAACTTCCTAAATGTTTGTAGACCTCACACAAAATTACACATCTATCCCTATTTTTTACACCCAATTTAGTCCCTATATTTCTAAATTTTATCGATTCATCCATTTGACAAACGATAATTGGTAAATCTAATGGATTTTTTATTAGTTGGTGGCTAATATCACATCACAATTTTATCTAGTGATATATCTAAAAATTTATTTATTTTTAATATTTTTTTAAAAATAGAATTATTTTAGAATTATAATATTTTTTAAATAAAATTATATTTAAACATTTTTATAAATTTTATATGGTACTACCGTTGTGTGTCACATGAAAATAATATCTTAGAGATAATTGTTAAAACTTAACTGTCAAAGTTACTCAAAATGCTCAATTGATTCAATTTAACAATTCTAAGTTTCAATTAATTTGATTTTTCAAATTATAGATTTAATTGGATAAAAAAATAAGAGTTTAATATTTTTAAAAGTTTGAAAGTTTCATACCCCATTATGACAATTAAATTGTTAATTCTCGAGATGAACTAAAATACAAAAAGAAAAGGAAATTTTTTTTTTATAATTTTTTTTAAATATTTGTAAAAAAATTCTAATTTTTTTCAATATTTTTTTCTAACATTCATTATTAAAGGCTCAATTTTTGTCAATACTTTCTATTTTTTCTATATTTATTATTGGGGACATACTTTTTAAAATTCAATATTTTCTAATATTTATTTGTTGTTATGAATCTAATTTTTCAATACTTTTTGTTGGAGGTTTAATTTTTTAAGTACTTCCTACCAGTTGGTTTTACCATGATATATTTTTTACACAATAATATTAAGTTATTAACATCTTGAAAATGGATTCAAAATCCTGCTCAAGCCATCGATATTAAAGAATATTCTCATCAAGTTATGTCGGTTAGGCAGAAGAGATCTTCTCATGTCTCTCCTTTTCACATCTCGATTATAGTCATAATGTTGATCACTTTCTTTCTTAACAACAATCGTTACAAGTTTTGTTTATTTTGCTCTATTTTAAGAAAACATATGCTTCTTCACCATCACTGTTACTTGAATAAGGCCCTTAAGCTTTCATCTATTTGATGGTGTCCCACTTGAATCGCTCTCGTTGCATCTTCTGGGTTCAAACTCTGTCGAATGTCGATGTTGCTACCTTTGGTGTCCATACATAGTAAGTCCATGATGTTACATTGTCGATGCCATCAGCTTCTGAGGATGAACGCGAAGTTGGTTTTCTTTCTTCTCTTATGAGTTCTCTCTATGATAAATGATGGGATTGTGGTTTCAAACTGGGTTTTTTTTACCCAAAATCACCTAAACTTTTTCTAAATATTTTTTAATCTAACATATTTTTAGAGGAGAGAGAAAGAGGCGCGATTGGTGAAAAGTGCCTTAAGAAGAAAGAGAATATAATTGTCAGATTTCTCCTTGAAGGCGCATCCCTTAAAGAGAATTTTACCTTGTTTGGAAGACGCATCTCCTGAGACGTGCCTTCCTCATTTTTTATTATTTAATTAATTAATATTTTATTCAAATTTTTATTATTTTTTGTTTAATATATAAAGACAATTAAATAAAAAAATTAAAATTCAAAAACGTGTGTACCTCTAGGAATGGCATGGTATATTTATTGAATAAATATATTATTTTTATAATTTTACATGATATATAATTACAATAATACTCCTCTAAATATTATTTTTTTCAATTAAATTCCTATATTTATTGAATAAAAATAATATTTTTATTATTTCAAATCGGGTCAGTTCAGATTTTATCTCAAAAAGACAGGTCGGGTTTGGTTTGGGTAGAGGGTTTATATTTTTTTTTCAAGTCGTCCTTTTCTAAATATTTTTTGATTTAACACTTTTTTTATTATTTTATTAATTTTTTATTTTTTTTGTTTAATTATATAAAAACAATTAAATAAAAAATTAAAATTTAAAAACGTGTGTACCTCTAGGGATGGCATGAGATACGAATCCGACAGGTTCCTACCCGATTCGACCCAACCGGGTTGGATTTTTTTATAAAAAATTCAGGTTTTCTAAAGGCGATGTTTGGGTCGGTCGAGTTCGGGTTTAGGATGAAAAATACTTGATCCGACCTGACCCGAAAATAATATAATTTTACCTGATATATTTAAGAGTAATTACAATAATACTCCTCTAAATATTATTTTTTTCAATTAAATCCCTATTTTTATTTAAAAAATAATATTTTTGTTATTTCAAATCGGATCAGGTTCAGATTTTATCTCAAAAAATTGAATCAATTTAGTTCGGGGGAGGGTTTAGGGTTTTCTGCAAATAATTGGGACTCCCTACTTCAATGTAATCAAACGCAATTATTGAAGCATCAAGGAAAGTGCGAGAGCAAGTGTTTATCCGTTTCTACTGAGTGGATCACGTTTAGTTTAGAAAAGTGCCAATCAACTATGCTTTACGACATCTCGAAAAAGTGAAGTGCCAAGACTTTATTTTTTTCTTAGTCGTCTTTGCTATCATGCCAAGAGAAACGCATGGGCCCATGCGCAGACCAATCACTACCTAAAGATTTCTAAAGGAAAATTCATCTTTTTTTACCAATCCACTACTAGAGCACAATTACAAATTCCCATTATTCTTATTCCATATTTGCTTTTAGTTGAAGGGTTTTCTCTGCATTTTGCAGTAATTTCATAGCACAAATCCTTTGCCTACTCAGTACTCATCTTCCAAACCAAAACCAAAAGCGCATCCTTTATTTTGAAGCAATTTCTTTTTGAAGCTTTGATTTCTTCTTTCTTGTTTTTGTTTCCCCTTTCCTCCATAACAAAAATTAATCTCTAGATTGTTTCTGTGTGTGTTCAATCTTACTTGCTTGTTTTTTTCTCAACCATCGAATTCCAGATCCTCTCACCAGGAAGTCTAGTTTGATTTTGAAGTCCCCAAGTATTTACCAGAGTCATGGGAAATTGCTTCTCCATACAATTTAGTTTCGAGAATATCCTCATCCGAGGCTGGGATTCCACTGTCGGACAGGCTAATTACGTGTGCAAGCTTAAAGAAAATCTTCCTACCTTATCTGCTGCTCTTGATGAACTGAAGGTTCGAAGGGATGACGTGCAATGGAAGGTTGATCTGGAAGAACAACGGCTACTGAAGCGACTCCATGAAGTTGATCTATGGCTTTCACAGGCGGCAACTATGCTACCAGAGGCGGAAAATCTGATTGCAGATGGCCCTCAACAAATAAATAACTTGTGTCTGGGCGGTTGCCTCTCCAAGAATTGCCTGTCTACCTACAAGTTTGGGAAAAAGGTGGCCAAAATGCTTCAAGACATAAGGGATCACATGAGTAAAGGAGTTTTTGATAGGGTAGCAGAGACTCAGCCAGCATCTTCAGTTGTAGTAAGACCTGAGGATCGGACAGTTGCTCTTGAATCCACCATCGACGAGGTATGGAGCTGTATCATGGACAACGATGTGGGGATCATTGGCCTCTACGGCACAGGAGGCGTTGGAAAGACAACACTCTTGACCCAAATCAACAACAAGTTCAGCACCACACCACAGGGTTTCGACATTGTGATCTGGTCGCTGGTGTCTAAAGATTACAATGTTGAAAAGATTCAAGACAGGATTGGTGGGAAAATTGGGTTTTCGGATGAATCTTGGAAAAATAGAAGTGTTGACCAAAAAGCTGAAGATATCTATGGAGTCTTGCGCCACAAGAGATTTGTTGTATTATTGGATGATCTATGGGAGAGGGTGGATTTGAACAAAGTTGGGATTCCAAAACCAACCCAAGAAAATGGTTCCAAACTAATTTTCACCACTCGATTAAAAGGGGTTTGTGGCAAAATGGAAGCTCGACATAAAATTAAAGTGGAGTGTCTGAAATTCAAGGACGCTTGGAAATTATTCCAAGACAAGGTTGGAGATGAAATCCTCGATAGCCATCCAGATATTCCGAAATTAGCCGAGCAAGTAGCCAAAGAGTGTGGTGGGCTGCCTCTTGCACTGATTACGATCGGCCGTGCCATGGCTTGCAAGCGAACGCCTGGGGAATGGAAATATGCAATTGAGAAGTTGAAGCGATCGGCGTTACCCGAAATGGAAGATAAGGTATTTCCGCTTTTAAAATTCAGTTACGATTATCTGGATCCCACAATGAAATGTTGCCTCCTATATTGTTGTCTGTATCCTGAAGATTATCATATTCCCATAAAGACATTGGTCGAGTATTGGTTTTGTGAAGGGTTGTTGAATGAGTTTGATAGAATTAGTGAAGCTCAAATGCAAGGAGACCACATTATCAACTCTCTTATCTATGCATGTTTATTGGAAAGAGCAGAAGAATCATTTGATGGGGAAGAACGTGTGAAGATGCATGATGTGATCCGAGACATGGGTTTGTGGATAGCATGCGAGCTTGAAGAGAAAGAGAAGAGTTTCTTTGTAAAAGCAGGTGCTCAATTACTAGAGGAGCCAGATGTTAAGGCCTGGGAAGGTGAAAAAGAATGTCGATGATGCATAATCAGATTAAAGTTATGAGAGGAACCCCTAAATGCCCTAACCTTCAAACTTTGTTTCTCAGCCGAAATAAGTTTCAGGCGATCAACGATGGCTTCTTTCAGTTTATGCCTCATCTAACTGTTTTGGATTTGTCGAGTAACAGAGATTTAAAAGCACTACCAAAGGGAATTTCAGAATTGATTTCTCTAGAATGTCTTGATCTATCTGGAACTGGTATAAGAGAGTTGCCAATGGAAATGACATTCTTAACCAAACTGAAAATGTTGGACTTGAGTGACATGTTTCATCTCGAAAGAATCCCACAGAATTTGATATCTAGTTTTTCCAAGATGCAAATATTCAGGTTGGGGGATCTGCCAATAAGTGATTATCACGAGGAAGACAATGTTCTGGATTGGGATAATGATAATGAGAGGCTTATAGAGGAATTGAAAAGTCTGCAACATCTGAATATACTAAGGATACCAGAGATACAAAACATGTCTGCTCTACAAAGTTTTCTAAGCCACCACTTGTTTCGATGCAGCACCGAACAACTAGAGTTGAGGGATTTCAGGGAGACAAATGTGTTTAATGTTTTATGTTTAGAAAACATGGAGCGTCTGGAGAGGTTAGATATCTATGGCTGTAGAAACATGGAGGAGATGAAAATGGAAAAACTGCATACCAGGGGTTCTCCGAGTACTAATTACACTTCAGGCTTCCACACATTGAGGAATGTTGTAATATCACATTGTGAAAATTTGAAGGACGTTACCTGGTTGTTTCTTGCTCCAAATCTCAGGTCTCTTTCGATAATTGGGTGTGCAAAAATGGAAGAAATACTGAGCGAGGGAAGACTCGGAGATGTTGCAGATGTGGTGGGAATTCCATACCCTACACCATTTCTGAACCTTCAAACACTTTATTTATTATATGTACCAGAATTGAAGAGCATATACTGGGATGCCCTACCCTTCCCATGTCTGAAACGTATTGATATAGGCTTTTGTCCAAAACTGAAGAAGCTTCCTCTCAACTCTGACAGTGCAAAAGGGAATCACATCACCATTAGGGGATACCAAGACTGGTGGGAACAGGTAGAATGGGAGAATGAAGCCACTCGAAATGCTTTTATGCCATCTTTTCAAGCTCATTGACGGATGAAGAGTCAAAGTGAGAATGTCAGTATACTACTTGAGCCATTTTAGGTATTAAGCCAAACTGCAATAATTTGCATAGTTAAGGCATATGAAATTGATTGTTTTAAGATTTCGATCTAAAATTTTATGGAGAAAAGTAATAAATTAAATATTTTATTTTAGTAAAAAAGGTATCTTAAACCCATGATGATTCTTCTACGCTCGACGAGTAGCGATGAGCATCACTAACGACGAGCACCATTAATTTAATTTATAAAAATTTAAATGCTAAATGACTCAACGTATGGTTATAAATTAGTTAAAAATTTAAAGATAAATTAACTAAAATAAATGGTAAATTATATCAGTTACCACTTAATTATTGTCCCTTTTCATTTTAACCAATATTTTTGAAATTTTGTCAATCGGGTCACTCAGCTATTTAAATGCATTCAATTAAGTCACTCGCCGTTAATATTTAAGGGAAAAGCTTATGTGGCAGTTAAAATATTTGGTATAATTACACATTTTGGTCACTGTTACTTATATATTCTATCAATTTAATCCTAATTTAAATAAATTAAAATAAACTTAGCCCTCAAATCAAATGATGCCATGTATAATTACCAAAATTCAACTTTTTATTTTAATTTATTTTAATTTTAAAAGTTATGATATATTTTATATTTATAACAAATCTTTTTTCTAAAAAATTGAATAACTTAAGCAATAATTTATGATATTAAATTTAAAGCAAACTAAATTTATCGTCCTTTTGATATAGGTCAATCTTTTAGTGAAATTTTTTTCATGCTAAGTCCATCGAGAATCTTATCAATGTAAACTTTTATTAAAGATGAACATAAATTTTTATGGTAGGCGGTGAATTTTTAAAATTTTAAAGGAAGATTTTGTCAAACGTAAAAAAAATATATGTCACATTTTCTATTAGAAATTTACTAGATAAAAATTTCTTAGTTTTACAGGTTATATTATATCACCTTTTTTTTAGTAGAATGTCATTTACAAATAGTAGTAGGATAAAAATTTTGTCCAGTGAATTTTATATGCATGGGCTAATCAACTATATTTTCCTTACAATCAAAAGAGGTTATGATACCATTGACGGGATGCTTCTAAGAACCATAAATAGAATTTCTAGTAAAAAAATTATTTCGTTTTAAATATAGAATATGCCATACCTTTTAAAATCTTTTAAAATTAAGATTTGAGGGTTAAGTTTATTTTAATTTATTAAAATTAGGACCAAATTGATAATATATATATATATAAGTAATAGTGATCAAATGTGTAATTATACCAAATATTTTAACTGCCACATCAACTTCTTTGTTAAATATTAATTGCAAGTTGCTTAATTGAATGCATTTAAATAGTTGAATGACCTGATTGACAAAATTTCAAAAATATTGGTCAAAATGAAATGAGACAACATTTAGGTGGTCTACTTGTATAGTTTACCCTTTATTTTAAATAAGGAATCTTTAAATTTTTAACTAATTTATAATTATCATTGAGTCCTTGAGAATTTAAATTTTTATAAATTAAATTAACATGACCTTTTGCAGCGTTTTGTGTTCACAAACGCCGCTAATTTTTGTGGTGCTGCTTTGACCAGGGCTTCTTGCGGCGCTTTTACTATCGCCAACCAGGAAAGCTTTTAATGGCGCTTAAAAACGCTGCTATAGGACTAAAAAACGCCACTAAAAGTTTATTTTGTTGTGGTGATGACAAGAACTATAATAATCTTTTTAGAAATATATATTTTTATTTTTATTTAATAATTTATGTGATTATAAAATAATCTTTGTTCATAATTTTATAGTATAGTAATAACGTACACACATCATTTTATATTCGATAAATTTAGAAATAATTTCCAAATATAAGTTCCATGATCAAAAGGATTGACTTTGAGCAATTGGTGATGTGATGAGGAATGATCGTTCCATGGCTCCGGGGGCCACTGCCCCTCCCCCAATTTTTTTTTACTATTAAAAAAATAGAGATAGTTACCAATGTAGATATTTAAATTTTGATTTATTTTGATTTTGTCCCTATTTTCTATTATTAGTTATACTTTGTCCCTGAATTAAAATCTTGATTTTGTCTGAAACTGGAAGAGGCTTGGAAACTGGAAGAGGCTTGGAAATTGTTCCAAGAAAAGGTTGGGGATGAAACTCTCCACAGCCATCCAGATATTCCAAAATTAGCTCAAAAAGTAGCCGAAGAGTGTCGTGGGTTGCCTCTTGCACTGGTTATTATCGGTCGTGCCATGGCTTGCAGGACGACACCTGAGGAATGGAAACATGCAATTACGAAGTTGAAGCAATCCAGATTATCCAAAATGGAAAAATCGGTATATCCGCTTTTAAAACTCAGTTATGATTATCTGGTTCCCACAATGAAATGTTGCCTCCTATATTGTTGTCTGTATCCTGAAGATTATCCTATTCCCACAAAGACATTAGTGGAGTATTGGTTTTGTGAAGGGCTGTTTGAATCAGATAAAATTAGTGAAGCCCAGATGGAAGGAGATCACATTATCAACTCTCTTCTTAGGGCTTCTTTATTGGAAAGAGTGGATGAATCATTTTTTGGAGAAGAATGTGTGAAGATGCATGATGTGATCCGAGACATGGGTTTGTGGATAGCATGCGAGCCTGAAGAGGAAGAGAAAGAGAAGAGTTTCTTTGTAAAAGCAGGGGCTCAATTACTAGAGGAGCCAGATGTTAAGGCATGGGAAGGTGCAAAAAGAATGTCGGTGATGCAAAATCAGATTGAAGATCTCGGAGGAACCCCTAAATGCCCTAACCTTAAGACTTTGTTTCTTAGCCAAAATAAGCTGCAGGTGATCAATGATGGTTTCTTTCAGTTTATGCCTCATTGAGGGAAGTTAGAATTTCTAGTTGTTACAAATTGAAGGACGTTACCTGGCTGTTTCTTGCTCCAAATCTAAGGTATCTTTGGATATGGAATTGTTCAGAGATGGAAGAAATACTGAGCGAGGGAAGACTCAGAGATGTTGCAGATGAGGTGGGAAATCCATACCCTACACCATTTCTGAACCTTCAAACACTTTATTTACTCTTCCTACCAGAATTGAAGAGCATATACTGGGATGCCTTACCCTTCCCATGTCTGAAACGTATTTATATAGAGGACTGTCCTAAACTGAAGAAGTTTCCTCTCAACTCTGACAGTGCAAAAGGGTATCACATCACCATTAAGGGAGAAAGAGACTGGTGGGAACAGCTAGAATGGGAGAATGAAGCCACTCGAAATGCTTTTATGCCATCTTTTCAAGAGCCTTTTTACAGAAGAAATCAATTGTGAACCTCATCGTCTCATCCCTATTTTTCCTTGCACTTGTTTATTGAAGTGAAACAATGTCAAATTTTTGAAACAAAAATATTTTTCCTTAGATCGTCTCATCCCTATTTTTATTTAGTGTAAACAATATATATATATATATAACTTATGTATTTGAACTTGAAATTTAGTCAAATTATCAATACTATTTTTATTTGACTTAATTAGTTTTTGGATAAATTAAAAATCCATTACCTAAATTATTAGTTTTAGTCTGTTTTAGTACTTAAACTTTTAATTTTTTCAAAATCATACATAATGTTTAGTTTTCATTTCATTTTAATACCACTGTTAAATAATTAACACGTTTGGTACCTAAACTATTAGTTGTAGTTTGTTTTAGTACCTAAACTTTCATTTTTTTCAAAATCATATCTAACATTTAGTTTTCATTTTAGTACATTGTCGTTAAAAAATTAATACATTTAGTACCTAAACTATCAATTGTGATTTGTTTTGGTACCTAACTTTCAATTTTTTTCAAAATCATACCTAATGTTTAGTTTTCATTTCATTTTAGTACCCGTCGTTAAAAACTTAATGCGTTTAGTACCTAAACTATCAATTTTGGTCTGTTTTAGTATCTAAACTTTTAAGTTTTTCAAAACTATATCTAACGTTTAGTTTTCATTTTATTTTAGTACCTGCCGTTAAAAAATTAACACGTTTAGTACCTAAATTATCAGTTGTGGTTTGTTTTAGTACCTAAACATTCAATTTTTTTCAAAACCATATCTAACATTTAGTTTTCATTTCATTTTAGTACCCGTCGTTAAAAATTTATTGTGTTTAGTACCTAAACTATCAGTTTTGGTCTATTTTAGTACCTAAACTTTCAATTTTTTCAAAATCATAACTAACGTTTAGTTTTCATTCATTTTAGTACCCCGTTAAAAAATTAACGTGTTTAGTACCTAAACTATCAGTTGTGATTTGTTTTGGTACCTAAACTTTCAATTTTTTTCAAAATCATACCTAACATTTAGTTTTGATTTCATTTTAGTACACGTCTTTAAAAACTTAATGCATTTAGTACCTAAACTATCAGTTTTGGTCTGTTTTAGTACCTAAACTTTCAATTTTTTTCAAAATCATACCTAATGCATTTAGTTTTGATTTTTTTCAAAATCAGTTTTGGTCTGTTTTAGTACCTAAACTGAAGAAGCTTCCTCTCAACTCTGACAGTGCAAAAGGGAATCACATCACCATTAGGGGATACCCATACTGGTGGGAACAGGTAGAATGGGAGAATGAAGCCACTCGAAATGCTTTTATGCCATCTTTTCAAGCACGTTTATTGAAGTGAAACAATGTCAATTTTTTATTTAGGGTAAACAATATATTTATATATATATATAATTTATGTATTTGAACTTGAAATTTAGTCAAATTATCAATACTATTTTTATTTGACTTGATTAATTTTTGGGTTACTCCGTTTTAGTACTTAAAACTTTTAATTTTTTTAAAATCATACTTAACGTTTAATTTTCATTTCATTTTAATATCCACTGTTAAAAAATTAACACGTTTAGTACCTAAACTATTAGTTGTAGTTTGTTTCAGTATCTAAACTTTCAATTTTTTCAAAATCATACCTATCGTTTAGTTTTCATTTTAGTACTCGTCGTTAAAAATTTAATGTGTTTAGTACCTAAACTACAAACTTTTAATTTTTTCAAAACCATATCTAACATTTAGTTTTCATTTCATTTTAGTACTTTGTCGTTAAAAAATTAACGCATTTAGTACCTAAATTATCATTTGTGATTTGTCTTGGTACCTAAAATTTCAATTTTTTCAAAATCATACCTAACATTTAGTTTCATTTCATTTTAGTAACTGTTGTTAAAAACTTAATGCGTTTAGTACCTAAACTATCAATTTTGGTATGTTTTAGTACCTAAACTTTTAAGTGTTTCAAAATCATATCTAACGTTTAGTTTTCATTCTATTTTAGTACAATGTCGTTAAAACATTAACGAGTTTAGTACCTAAACTATCAGTTTTGGTCTGTTTTAGTACCTAAACTTCCAATTTTTTCAAAATCATACCTAACGTTTAGTTTTCATTTTAGTACTCGTCGTTAAAAATTTAATGTGTTTAGTACCTAAACTATCAGTTTTGGTCAGTTTTAGTATCTAAACTTTCAATTTTTTTCAAAACCATATCTAACATTTAGTTTTCATTTCATTTTAGTACTTTATCGTTAAAAACTAACGCATTTAGTACCTAAACTATCAGTTGTGATTTGTTTTGATATCTAAACTTTCATTTTTTTTCAAAACCATATCCAACGTTTAGTTTTCATTTCATTTTAGTACCCGTCTTTAAAAATTTAATGCCTTTAGTACCTAAACTATCAGTTTTGGTCTATTTTAGTACCTAAACTTTCATATTTTTTTCAAAATCATACCTAACGTTTAGTTTTCATTTCATTTTAGTGCCACGCCGTTAAAAAATTAATGCGTTTAGTACCTAAACTATCAATTGTGATTTATTTTGGTACCTAAACATTCATTTTTTTCAAAACCATACCTAACGTTTAGTTTTCATTTCATTTTAGTACCTGTCGTTAAAAACTTAATGGGAGAATGAAGCCACTCGAAATGCTTTTATCCCCTCTTTTCAAGCTGATTGACGGAATAAATCAATTGTGAACCTCATCGTGAATGGATCGATCCTTAAAAGAACTTTAAATTCTTTTTATATTTTATATATTAATTTTATATTTGTATCTTTAAAATTTTATAATATCTTACCTCTGAATTTTTAAAATACTTTCTAAAAATAAAATCCAACGTCAGTTTCATAACTTACTCATGCTCACTCTGTTCTTAACGGTCAGGAAAAATGGTATAAGGTAAGACCATTTAATTTATCATGGCATGACATTTTAAAAATATATATATAATTATGTTTAATTTATCTTTCAAAAAATAAAAATCATAAAAACAATTAAAAAATTTAAACTTTTAGTTGTTTTTATTATTTTTAAATAATTTTTTAAAACCTGTTTAGGATTTTATTAGAATTTATTTTTACAATTTTCAATATATATTTTTTATACGGAGAGAAACATGATTGAATCACATTGTAAACACTTCCTTTTATCAACGAGATTGTTCGGTAAGTTCATATAAAAAGAGTCAAAGTGAGAATGTCAGTATACTACTTGAGCCATTTTAGGTATTAAGCCAAACTGCAATAATTTGCATAGTTAAGGCATATGAAATTGATTGTTTTAAGATTTCGATCTAAAATTTTATGGAGAAAAATAATAAATTAAATATTTTATTTTAGTAAAAAAGGTATCTTAAACCCATGATGATTCTTCTACGCTCGACGAGCAGCGATGAACATCACTAACGACGAGCACCATTAATTTAATTTATAAAAATTTAAATGCTAAATGACTCAACGTATGATTATAAATTAGTTAAAAATTTAAAGATAAATTAACTAAAATAAATGGTAAACTATACCAGTTACCACTTAATTATTGTCCCTTTTCATTTAAACCAATATTTTTGAAATTTTGTCAATCGGGTCACTCAGCTATTTAAATGCATTCAATTAAGTCACTCGCCGTTAATATTTAAGGGAAAAGCTTATGTGGCAGTTAAAATATTTGGTATAATTACACATTTTGGTCATTGTTACTTTTATATTCTATCAATTTAGTCCTAATTTAAATAAATTAAAATAAACTTAGCCCTCAAATCAAATGATGCCATGTATAATTACCAAAATTCAACTTTTTATTTTAATTTATTTTAATTTTAAAAGTTATGATATATTTTATATTTATAACAAATCTTTTTTCTAAAAAATTGAATAACTCAAGCAATAATTTATGATATTAAATTTAAAGCAAACTAAATTTATCGCCCTTTTGATATAGGTCAATCTTTTAGTGAAATTTTTTTCATGTTAAGTCCATCGAGAATCTTATCAATGTAAACTTTTATTAAAGATGAACATAAATTTTTATGGTAGGAGGTGAGTTTTTAAAATTTTAAAGGAAGATTTTGTCAAACGTGAAAAAAAATATATGTCACATTTTCTATTAGAAATTTACTAGATAAAAATTTCTTAGTTTTACAGGTTATATTATATCACCTTTTTTTAGTAGAATGTCATTTACAAATAGTAGTAGGATAAAAATTTTGTCCAGTGAATTTTATATGCATGGGCTAATCAACTATATTTTCCTTACAATCAAAAGAGGTTATGATACCATTGACGGGATGCTTCTAAGAACCATAAATAGAATTTCTAGTAAAAAATTATTTCGTTTTAAATATAGAATATGCCGTACCTTTTAAAATCTTTTAAAATTAAGATTTGAGGGTTAAGTTTATTTTAATTTATTAAAATTAGAACCAAATTGATAATATATATATATGTATAAGTAACAGCGATCAAATGTGTAATTATACCAAATATTTTAACTGCCACATCAACTTCTTTGTTAAATATTAATTGCAAGTTGCTTAATTGAATGCATTTAAATAGTTGAATGACCTGATTGACAAAATTTCAAAAATATTGGTCAAAATGAAATGAGACAACATTTAGGTGGTCTACTTGTATAGTTTACCCTTTATTTTAAATAAGAAATCTTTAAATTTTTAACTAATTTATAATTATCATTGAGTCCTTGAGAATTTAAATTTTTATAAATTAAATCAACATGACCTTTTGTAGCGTTTTGTGTTCACAAACGCCGCTAACTTTTGTGGTGCTGCTTTGACCAAGGCTTCTTGCGGCGCTTTTACTATCGCCAACCAGGAAAGCTTTTAGTGGCGCTTAAAAACGCTGCTATAGGACTAAAAAACGCTACTAAAAATTTATTTTATTGTAGTGATGACAAGAACTATAATAATCTTTTTAGAAATATATTTTTTTATTTTTTTTAATAATTTGTGTGATTATAAAATAATATTTGTTTATAATTTTATAGTATAATAATAACGTACACACATCATGTTAACACAATTACTCAAATATAAATTCTGGAAAAAAATATAATAGTTCATTTTATATTCGATAAATTTAGAAATAATTTCCAAATATAAGTTCCATGATCAAAAGGATTGACTTTGAGCAATTGGTGATGTGATGAGGAATGATCGTTCCATGGCTCCGGGGGCCACTGCCCCTCCCCCAATTTTTTTTTACTATTAAAAAAATAGAGATAGTTACCAATGTAGATATTTAAATTTTGATTTATTTTGATTTTGTCCCTATTTTCTATTATTAGTTATACTTTGTCCCTGAATTAAAATCTTGACTCGGTCCTGAATGAAATCCAGTTATTTCTGTGCTATCTTTTTGTTTTAGCCCTTGAGTTTCCTAAATAATCTTCCACTGTCATCTTCATGGATTAGATATTATTTCCCAGATTTTCTCTCTATATACTAATTCAATTCTTTCACCTTTTCTAACCAAAAGTTCTCTCCTTTTTCATCATTGTATCTTGGGAACAAAAGGGTATTCTCCATTGGAAGAAAATGGCAGCTGTCTTTACATCTCCAACTCAACCCTTTTCATCATCCAATCGATTGAGAGGTACAGTGTTTGTATTCATGGATCGGTCGAGGGGAGTTCAGGATGATCACTACTGAAATTTTTAAATTTTCATATAGTTTAATTATTTTTTATATTTTTTTATTGATGATTTAATTCCGTCCTCCTAAAATTTTATGATTCGTAGGTGGCATAAAATTAGGGTTATTTTCATGTCTAAAGTTGTGTGCTTTTCAATGCAGCTAGTAGCTTTATGGGTGCCTCATTGCCCAGTAATTCTCCAAAGTTGAAGAGATCAGTCAAGATTAGTGGGAGAATTAGTGATGCTGCTACTATTACAAAAGGTCCCATGGAAGATATTAAAGAGTATGGACTCCCAACTTACTTCTATTGATTCCTTTTTCTTACAAAAAGTTGTATGGTGAGATTTGAACCCAAGACCTCGAAGTTCTCGGGATGTCTTGCTTGTCGTTTACGGCAAGCCAAGAACTTGTAGGGGTGGAAAATGGAGGAATTCATCCTCTCCAAATGTGTTAATGTTACATGTTGAACTTAAATGTGCCTCTCAGGTATACGCTTCCTTCGTGGGCGATGTTCGAACTGGGGAAGGCTCCTGTTTATTGGAAGACGATGAACGGTCTTCCTCCGACTTCCGTAAGTGCACCATTGCTACGTTTTGATGTCATGTTGCTTGAGCTATACTCTTTAGTCTTTTTTGAATGACAGGGAGAGAAGCTGAAGCTTTTCTACAATCCAGCCTCAAGCGAACTTGCTCCAAATGAAGACTTTGGGATTGATTTTAATGGTAATTTCTCATACTCTTGTCCCTTTGCCTTTACTAATGTGATAAGAAGTACAGTCCATTGCTCGGTGACGAAAAGAACACAAACCTGTCGAAAACCCAAAATTACTCAAACATGAAATGATTTGAACTCAAAAAATCAGAGTCCGATATGAGCCTATGACTTGATGAATTTGTAACTCTGCAGGAGGTTTCAATCAGCCTATCATGTGTGGTGGTGAACCGAGACAAATGCTGAGGAAAGCTAGAGGCAAAGCTGATAGTCCAATATACACCATACAAATATGTATTCGTAAGCATGGTATGTATGTTTCATAGTTTTCAATTTTCTTTCTTGCGAATTTCCGATTTCTTTTTCCTTTTGATTTCCGATCGATCACTTGTCATCATCTTCTCTAGTTTCATTTCGCAGCTGTGAACTTGATATTCTCATTCACAAAATGGAGTTGATTGGGATGGTCCTTACAGACTACAGTTTCAAGTTCCAAAGGCATGGCAAAACAGACCAACTGAATTCTTTAACCAGGTAAAATATGTTTGTATTTGATGCATATTTCGATATGGACATGAAAATATGATCTTCTAAGCTCTCGAAATGCATGAAAGTTTGGAAAATTTTGAATATACTCGTATTCGATTCGACACGCACACCTTAATCCGAATATCGTGGTAACAGGGGCTAGCAGGGGAGCAGAGTAAAGAAGGTGCATGTGACAGCAATATTTCCAGACACAAGTATTGTTGTGGATAGATGTGTGATGATTGGTAACTTGTCCAAGGAAGGAGTAAGTAAAAAAGAAACCTGTGTTATTTCATCTGTTTTCTTCCTCATAAGGTGAAGCATCAAGTTCATATATGAAAATTCGTAAATCCTTGACTCCATTTGCAGGGCGATCGTTGCAGTCTTGAATCTTGATCTGGTTATGGGGTGCATGGACATGAACTCGCACCTGTACAACCCTCTGGCCAATGACGGCTCATGTCCTATTGATTCCAATGCTGAGGACTAGTTGTTAGCCAGTTGCATCTCTTATGCATCTTAAATTACTCCTTGTAGTTCTCAAGATTAAAATGAAATGTTAGTTGTATAGGATGTAGATAATGGAGTCATCAACAGTGTTACAAAACAATAGAGGATTGGACCGATCAATTGAAGCGAAAATCAATTGTTTATCCGGTTTGACATGTCCAACCAAGAATCTTTGATTCGGTTAAGAACAGAAAAAAAATCGAACTCTCATCAAGTATCTAGTAGTACTACAACCCAAGACTCGAACTAAAATCATATCAATAGATGGAGTACTCTAGTTTAATAACATTCACCATTTGGAAGGATATCATCAAACACAAGTGCACAGAAGCTGATTATAAAAGCAGTATCTTTTTCTTCAAAATTCGAAGATCTAAGAACATGTTCATTGACAATACTATTACTAGTTCCTCCCTATTGACTACGCTTACTTCATTGGTACCTCACGTAAGAGCAGCTTTTTTCCTGCTCTCTATATACCTGCCCGCGAGCGAATCGAATAAAATCCCGGCACCGACGCCAACCGCCAAATCGATCGTGTAGTGACCCCTTGTACCGAGTAATCTCATGGCTTGAAGCGCATTGAGTGTGTCGAATAACCATGCCAATTCCCATCTCTGCATTCTCCTCATGTCCAACGAAGCAATCACCGATCCAGCAACGTGGCCGGAGAAGAAGAGGAAAAATGAGACATTCCCTACAGGAAAATCCATCCCTGACCCTACAAATTCCTGCCATTCATCAAAGCTTCAAACGTTAGCGCTTATATCAAAACCATATGTATGTATACCAATGTTTCAGATCAGAATATTTCAAACCATGAAATTTAACACAAGCAGCTGACCAATCAGATAGTCTTGTTTTCCCAACCGGATAGCATTATGCAGACGGTCTGGTATTGTGCTCTTCGGAATTAGCCACCCAAGGTTGGAACCCGAAACCAAACCTAGGGTAGCAAAGCTTTAAGGCACTAGTAGGTGCTCAAACAAGACAATACCGAATCGCGAGCACGTTGCTATGCGATGCTACGGGGAGAATGAAAATATTCAGTCAACTGGCGGGTCGTGACAGAAATAGATTAAGAGTTAACCTGAGGTAATGGGAGCTGCGTGGAGTAACCAAGGATCCCACGACAAGTGAACATGAACAAAGCAGAAATCGTCGCCCTTGGTCGACCCTCAACTAACCAGGTCCCTATTATATACACTGATTGCATCCCAACAAACACCTATCAAACATATAAGCAGAGTTCATCAGACCATTAATCTAGCAAAAATTAACGCCCTTACCTCTTCAGATTATCACATTTCTACTTCATGTTAATTTTTATAGAAAACTTTAGATATTTTTAGCATGCAATTACATCAGACTAACCTAGTGGGCACGCCTGATCCAGAGGGTATGTCTGCTGTTGCTATTGATTTTTTCACTAACCTAGTGGGCACGCTTGATCCAGAGGTCCGTGGGGTTAGTGTAAATTTTTTGTAAGGATTTGCTCCAGTGTGTGTTGCCTGCTGGTGATTCTGAGTCTCTTTGTCGGGAGGTTTTGCTTCTGAAATAAAAGAAGCTATTTTCAGTCGGAGAAGTGACAATGCTCCTGGACCTGATGGGTATATTTCTTTATTTTTCAAAGTTGCATGGCCTGTTGTGGGAGAGGATTTTGTTTCTGTTATTCGGTTTTTCTTCTCTTTCACGTGTATGTTGCCTTCTTTTAATGCCACTGCTCTGATCCTTGTTCCTAAGGTCTCTAATCCGTGTTTGCCTAAGGATTTTAGACCTATTTCTTGCTGCTCTTTCGTGTATAAGACTGTTACTATGATTTTGGTTGGCAGACTTGACCCTTTGTTTCCTAATATGATTGTTTTTAATCAAACTACTTTTGTGAAAGGTATATTCTCGTAAGTCGCTTTCGCCTAGATGTACTCTGAAGGTTGACCTTCATAAGGCTTTTGACACGTTGAGTTGGGATTTTATTTTGACTGTGCTTGAGGCTTTGGGTATGCTTGATCAGTTTAGGGGATGGGTTGCAGTTTGTTTGACCACTCCTAGGTTCTCGATTGTTCTAAATGGCAGTCTTGTTGGGTTTTTTAAGGGTGGTAGGAGCATCAGGTAGGGATTTTATTTGTCGTCTCGATTGTGTTTGATAACTTACTTATTTTTTGTAAGGGCTCTCTTAGTTCTGTTATTGGGATTAAGTGTGTGTTGGTGCAATTTTATTTGTGGTCTGGGTTGAGGCTTAATGCTGTCAAAAGTGAGCTTTTTGCTACACGAATCACTGCTGAACAGTTGGAAGAGATTCCGGTTCTTTTCGGGTTTAAGATGGGTCATCTCTTTGTTAGGTATCTAGGAGTTCAGAATTATCTGAGAAGAACTGTTATCCCCTTATTGAGAAGATTAAAGCCAAATTGGGACTTTAGGGTCATCTTCACCTTAGCTATACAGGTCGTTTGCAGCTTGTTCTTTCGATTATTTTTAGCATTGTTAATTTTTGGTGTCGGCGGCTCATTCTTCCCCAAGTGGTTGTTAAACGCATCGAGCAGTTTTGTGTACGGTTTCTCCGAAAGGGGTCTGATTCCTCGGCTGCGGGTGCAAAGGTCAGCTGGGCTCAGGTTTATTTTTCTAAAGTAGAGGGGTTTGGGGTTGCGAGATTTAAAGTACTGGAATATTTGTGCTTTTTTCCCCTTATGCCAGATATCTTGGCTGGACAGGGATCCTTGTGGGTTGCTTGGATTCATTGCTATGTGCTAAAGGGGACAAGTTTATAGCAAGTTGAGAGTAAAAGTCATTTTAGTTGGCCTATGAGAAGGGTCCTTAAATGCAGAGAGCAAGCTTTTCCCCTCCTTGGTGGTGTGTCGAACTGGAACATGATTACTCCCTCTTGGCTTTGGTCGGAGATAAGGGCTAAGGGTAGCATTGTTCCCTGGCATAGGTTGATATGGTTTCCTCTTAGGGTCCCTAGGCACTCGGTTATTGTTTGACTTGCGGTCTTGGGACGGCTTAACACGAAGGATAGATTGTTGCGTTGGGGTATTGTTGATGACAATTCTAGTGTGTTCTGCTGCCTATGTGAGGTTCGAGATCATATCTTCTTTTCCTGCCCGTACTTGAAGGAGGTGTGAGCGGAAGTTTTGAGATTGTGTAATATTCCTAGGCCTGTTATGGCATGGGATCAGGAGCTGCAGTAGGCTGTTACTTCTCTTAAAGGAAGATCGCTGATTTCTTGTATTTTGAAGGTAGCTTAGAGCGCTCATTTGTATTTTGTGTGGTCCGAGCTCAATTGTAGAACTTTCAGGGGCCACGAATTGAACTCAGCAAATTGAGTTCAAAAACAAAACCCACATTTTCTTGTTGTTTTTGGTTTGAGATCTCCGGATATCTCATAGTCGTCTCGTGATCTCTGATTATATTCGGAATCGAATCGATCTAAACTTTTCAAAAGGAAAAGGAAATGAACAGTCGCATACCGTATTAAGAGCGGCTAAAATGGAATTAAGTTCCGGCCACGAAGCCAATGCGCGATGGAAGGAGCGTGTGACGACGAACCCCAGATCAAACGGCGGTGAAGAGTCCGGCACCATCCGGAGCCTGTATTCCACGTAAATGAAAAACAACAGCCCCGCCGCAAAAAAGCAGGGTATCCGGTGATATTTCGCGACATAAACGACGTCTTCCAGTGTCCATTTTATGAACGATGCCTTCCCGTGAGAAATGTCACCGTCGGCGTGATGAACGCCGGTTTTCTTGCTTGCCGTGACTTTAACGCCGTTTCCTTTTCCGTTAGCTCTGCCGGAACGCTTGTGACGGGGGCTGAGAAGGGTTGTCGTGGCGACGGTTGCCTCGGCGGCGGTCATGGCTGCTAATGTTGGTCGGAGAGAGGAGATTTGGAGAAATGAAAGCAGAAAGTGACAACAAAGAAAAATATAATGGCGGGGTTTACAAGGAACTATTGACAACAAAGTTGTAAACTATTTTTGGTATAATAAAATATTAGCCCCTAAACTATATTCATATTTCTAATATAGATCTTAAAATTTTCTTTGTCCACTATTTTGGCCTTTTTATTGCGATAAACTAATGTGACTCTTCTAATCAATTAATGAGTGAATATGGAGGATTAAATTGAAAATAAACGTAAGATCTTGAAATGCTCGAGTCACTGTATTTCGAATCAAACGTTTCGATAGTTAAAAGAATCATTGTTATCATTAGAGGTTTCGGGTTCGAGCAACAACGATTGTAAGATATTTGAGGGTTCATTATTAAACAATTGAGAGTATTTAGAATATATATTATAGCTTAAAAATGTTTATAACGTATAAAAAAATTAATTCAACAAACATTTTTCATTAAAGTGTACTTATAAAAAGAGTAAAGTAAATAGATGATTTTCATACCATAGGGTGATATTTTATTGAGTCTCTCGATTATTAAAAATTACAAAATCATTTATTGAGTCTCTCGATTAATAAAAATTACAAAATGATTTTCCAATATGTGTTGCTTTATTATACACGGTGCACCAATAAATGTAACAGAGAATCGAATCATAGTCCTATAGAAATCATATTATAAACACTTCTAAAAGTTTTTATTATAAAATATAAAAATGGGTAAAATTACCATTTCGGCATCCAACTTTATTGGTTTAGTTACATTAGCCCTTAAACTTTTAATACATTTCTTTTTTTGAATAATTTCTACTTAAAGGAGGAGAAGAAGAATTTTATCCCTGATGAGTATAAAATCCAGAATTTTATTTTTAACAAATTAATTCAAATATGATAAAACAATAATTACGTCTTTAAACTATCATCAATAATCTTTTTTTTCTCTTTATCATGTCATTAAAATATTAATTATTTCATCCTTAATGAAATGTTTGTTTTACTTTTTATTTTTCAAAAATATATATTTTTTAAATTCGATGAAGTGATGAAAACGATGAGATAGTTGACGTCAGTGTCTCAATAAGAATAAAATAAGACTATTTTTATATTATATTTGAATTAATTTGATAAAAAATAAAAGTTTAAGAATTAAAAATATATATTAAAAGCTTACTCGCTAAAATAATTAAATTTGTAAAATTAGGGGACCCGAAAGGTCATTATCCCATAAAATAAAAACAATGATCATGGATTCCGTTTTCGGGGAATCCAAAGTGCATATTTTCGTGGACTTTAGTGTAACTTTCTCACTTTTTTTTGTTAGTTTTTTATTCGTTTGATTTAATAAATAAATTTATATAGACATAAAACAGTCAATTAATTAACTAAAATATTTAAATAAATATATGATTTTTTTTGATATTTTATCAAACGTTGAATATTATTTTTTTGGTAAAAAAACTTTCAATATTATTAATACAATATTATATCATACCATAACATGAATAAAACCATATATTTATAAAATTTAAATTCTAATATTTGATATATTTTCTCCCATCGAATTTAACGATATCATCGTTGTGTTTTTAGAGTGAAACTAATCTATCTTGTCTTTAAATTATCATAATATATCGATCCATTTTTAGTTACCCTTATTATCGAAAAACTTTTTTATTGAACAAGATCACTTGATCATCGAACAACTCAGTATATTTGAATGTATCAAAGAAACCTTTACCCCTATTGAAGCTTGATGCAACCTATCTTGATTCAAATCAATAAAAAAATTGGATTATAAAAACGGAGAATATATTACATGAATATGCAGGCAAAAATGTATTTTGTTTAAATTTAATGATTTTTATTTTAAGAATTCGAGGGAAAAATCAGATTTAAGTTAATAATAAAAATTAAATAAAATTAAATTAATTGAATGAATAAGTAACGAGGATTAAATATAAAATATACTAATTTTATTAACATATTCTTCTATTAATATTAATAATACATGACCTAATTAGCATTACAAAAAAAAAATTAAATAAAATCATCACATTTTTTTGAAAAGATCCTAGTTTTATTAACATATTCTTCTATTAATATTAATAATACATGACCTAATTAGCATTACAAAAAAAATTAAATAAAACCATCACATTTTTTTTTTAAAGTTCCTAGTTTTATTAAAATGTAAAAATATTCAAAATTATAATAAGGGTCTATAACTAGCATCTTAAATTAAATATATAATTTGGACATTTTCAATAATGTTGAAACAAGAAACTAGTCACTTTAGATCACATAAAATCATATATGAAAAAGGTTAAAACCTCAACCAAAAGACTCGAACGATAAATAGATACGAATAAATTTAATTGCATCCGTAGACGAACTAAAAAAGAGATTAAACTATTGAAAGACCACTGAGAACCGCAAATCAGAACCTAGCATGGTAAGAAACTTAGAAATGGAGAACAAATTGAAGAAATGACCTTAAATCTTTGCGTACTTACCCCTAATCGATTTTTTTGGTATTCATAAGTGATAGAAATCATTTTATCTATTAATAGAGGACAAATTGATGTATTACCAAATCACGCGCCTATTGCCACAGCTGTAGATATAGTGTTTTGAGAATACACCTTAATGACCAATGGTTAATGATGGCTCTGATGGGTGGTTTTGCTAGAATAGGCAACAATGAAATCACTATTTTATTAAATGATGCAGAGAAGGGTAGTGGCATTGATCCACAAGAGGCTCAACAAGCTCTTGAAACAGAGGAAGCTAACTTGAGGAAAGTTTAAGGCAAGAGGCAAACTATTGAGGCAATTTTAGCTCTCAGACGGGCTAGGACACAAGTAGAGGCTATCAACATAATTTCGTAACTAGTTGGTTAATCGAAAGATTTTTCGTATAAACAGAACTTTCGTTTATATATCCCATTTTGATTCTATCGATTAAAAAGAATCAAATACAATCAAAAGTGAAATCATATTATGATCTAACGAAAAAATTGAAAATTGAAAATGAAAATAGAATAGGATGAAAAGATAGAAAATCAATAAAAGAAGGTGTGTAGACAAACTTGACTTCAGAGCAAGAAATATCAGCAAGATTATAAATAAGTGTCATTTTGATAGGTCGTTGAATCGTCAAATTCTATTCTGAAAAACATGAAGCGAAAAGAGCAGTCAAACGATCGAAGAGAAAAATATATCACAAATATAAAAATATTCTTATTAAAAAATTTAAAAAAAAGAGAATGGATGGTCGATAATCAACATCACAATGATATCGTCGTAAGCTAATAAAAATTAAAAAAAATCTAATATATATAAATCGACACAAACTTTAATAAAAAAAGGTGAGATTGTTTCTAGTGAAAAGAGCAAGATTCCACGTAGCTTTCTAATGTTTGGCTTTTAATTTGTTTTATTTTTAAAAAAGAGAGGTTATTTTAAAAATGGATATATGTCGCTTTCCAATGTTTAAAACAGGGTAAATTATAATTTTTATCACTCCATTTTAACCTCATTTATGTTTTGGTCACTAAATAAGAGGGGAAAAGTTTTCCTCTGATTTTTGGTGGATATATGACGATCAAAACCTCCATTTGAAGACCTTAATGGCGGAGAGACCTCCCTTGAGACAGGGAACAATATATGTTTGTTCGGGCTCCATCCAACATTAGACAATGAAAATCGGAGAACAAGAACATGAAACGTTCAATGCAATGGCGCGATCCGGGAATATTTTTCAGGGCGAGCACATATGTATTAATAATAAAAAAATTCCGTATGGGACAAACACAAATAAAATTTCAGAATAAACACTTTCAGTAAAATGAACAACTAATATAAAGAAATTTGAATTCAAGGGTGTGCACAATAAAATTTTAGGATTGACACATTTAATAAAGTGAACAACTAATATAAAGAAATTCAAATTTTTGGACGGACATATTTACGTACATCCGCGAGTGGGTCAGTGCTAGATTTATGGGGTTTTGGTTGATTTTCAGCCAAACGGCCACCATATTTGTCTTCAAGAGCAATGGAAAACTTGGAACTCATCAATCATGTAGGTGGTGGCCAACGCGATGGTCACTCGCGATTAGTAGTAAAATCTGGGTTGAATGATTAGTGCACTTTATCAATGTTGCGCAGTCATGGCAATCGTTAGTAATTAGTTGAATTGCTCTTTATTGTTATCAAAATTTTCTCATTCCTACTTACGGGATTGGTTCGAATAATAAACAACTTACTTTCAATTAAGTATGTTTTGAATTTAAAGTTTTATACATATAAAAAATCTTCGCTAAAATACTCACTCACTCAAATTAATTATACGACGCAAATCAATTAATATTAATTAAGAAAAAACTCTGAAGTTGTACAGACAAATGATGAGGTTCCATCTACAAAAATAAGGGGGCATTATTGGGGAACCATATGTGCGGTGCACAAAATGCCATCTTGTACTACCTCATTCAATAACCACAAGTACATCAATGAGTGTTATAGTTGGAGTTTTATTAATATACTTTTATATAATTATCGGTGTTTGATCTATTGAGATACTAATTTAGATTAGATATTGTGTAAGTTTATTACGGACTTGTCTCTCTCAATTTAATTTTTTATTCATAATGTTAAGATTCGAAGCTTTGACTTTACTTAAAGGTTTAATATCAAAATAAGTGTTCAAATTATACCACTTTTTTCGAATAAGTTCCCAAACTATTTTTTGATTCATTTCGGTGCCTAATGATACAAACGTTACCATTTTAGATGTTCGAGCCGTCAACGACAATAATTTTCATTGTTAAGTCACACGTGTCACAATCTAGTAATTTTAAAAATCTTATTTAACATTTAAAAATTAAAATTATAAATTACTTCAAATACCACTGATCTTTTTAAGCGCGGACTTGAAAATGTCATTGACGTTTCAATTTTGTCAATTTTAATACTAACGTTTATGTTTAACACGATGACATTTCATCTCTGTGCCGTGACGGTGATGATGTGGCTCCCTCATCAAAACGACATCGTTTCGATGCGATCGTTTTGATGCTTAGAAAACCCAAAACGAAGTTGTTTTATTATAGGTATTTGATTAAAAATTGCTTCTCATGAGATTTGAACCAATGCTAAGTACCCAACCACCAAACTAACTTGAGAATTTATTCTATTTTTAACAAAACTAATATATATGTTAAATAATAGTGGTATACTTTCATCTTCCTCGCAAATTCATAGACGTTTCAGTGATGCCAATCAACTATTCGACTAAATGCCAAACTCAAGATTTTGATTTGGCTTCCAGGTTGAATACCCAATCTTCCTTGAAGATTTTCAATTCAATACTCGACGTTCTTGTTAAGAAAGATATTGATCAAGAACCCTTCGGCTAACGTATTATGTGTGCAAAATTATATTTTTGCTTTTTCCATTGTCATCTCACATAATATGATACCAAAGCTTTCCTCTTTATATATGTATATGAATTCTCTATCTCCTTTATCTTCAAATAATAAAAACCCCATACAAGCAGTGCAGACATGTTCAAAATGGGATATTGGCAGTGGTAGTGGTTATGGAGGCCAAGGAAGTTATGGTGGTGGTAACAATTATGGCACTGGTGATAGCTACGAAAGCAATTCTGATCAGTCTGAACGAATTTTGTTTGCCATCTTATACGTTGATCTTTGCCCTCTATAAAGCTTGATGCTTTTTCAGTGTAAAAAAAAAATCTTGGAAAGCTAGAGCTTGGCTGTTGAAAATCTTGAGCTTGGCATTTTGACAAGCAATTGATTAGCATTACTGAAACGTCTATGGATTTGGATTGATAAGAAAGATGAAAATATACAAATACTATTTAACATATATATATTAATTTTGTTGAGAATATAACAAGTTCTTAAGTTAGCATTCAAATCTCATGAGAAGCAATTTTTAATCAAATAACTCTAATAAAACATCGTTTTGGATTTTTTAAGCATCAAAATGGTTGCACCAAAACGATGTCGTTTTGATGAGGGAGTCACATTATCACCGTCACGTCATAGAGATGTCATGTCATGTCATCGTGCCGTAATGAATTAATGGTTGGATGGTATAATTGGAGCTAAACATAAACATCAGTGTTAAAATTGACAAAATTAAAACGTCAGTGACATTTTCGAGTCCGCGCTTAAAGATCAATAGTATTTAAAGTAGTTTAGCCTATTTTAAAAAATAACATTTTGAGATAACCTCAAAACTTTGAAAGCCTTCATTTGAACCCCTAAACTCATGTCGACCGTCGCCCTTTTCCGTTGATGAAGCTCCACCCAACTTCATCTCCCCCGAAAACCAAAACCCTTATGTGTATGGGATCCTAAATTAAATTAGAATCGAATTCTTAAATTTCATTGCAAAGACAACTAATTAATCGACTAGTTACCAATTTAGGGCGCTGCGGGTTGTTAATTTTCCCCCACGCGTAACTTACTCCTGAACTTGACTTTTTGGTAACGCATACTACAAATTTTTTTTTAATTAAAATGAATATTTTTTAAAATGATAAATACGTTTTTTGGTGCCCAATCACACCCTAATCAAAGGTTGGTGGCGACTCCTCGAATCATGTTTAATCATTAACATGTCACTAAATTATTTGAAATCGAGACTTTTAAAAATTAAACTTGTGTTTTTTTTAAAAAAATTGTTTTTGATAGTACCAATACTTTCTTATTCTCAACAACTAGAATTTTTCACCTTTTCAATGTTAATAGGAGAATATTGTTCGAAGCTCTTCAAAGTGAAGCAGGGAAGAAGCTACTGAGGAGATCTGGAAGAGCTCCTGATGATATTTCCAGTGTTGTTCTTGTTGAAAAAGATAGGTAAAATGATTCATGTCATAAACCGCAAACGACAAGGTACTATTCCGGAATCGTATTGTGTCGGTATCGTAAGCACAATATTGTTGTTTCTTTTTATCGTCCGCTTAATCTCGAGATTTATGGACAACCGGAAAGGATAATAGCGGCTTATGGACATGTAGACATGTAGTAGTACATCGCCGGTCATTAAGTTGTTAAGCTTTCCGACTCGATTTGGTTTACCGTCTTTAATCATTAAATTTTTTGATGGAATTTCAGATCATATATTAAATCAGAAGCGGTGTTGAAGATCATGGAATATCTGGAATTGCCTTTCCCTTAGCTTGCATTCTTCATGCAATTCATACCCTTGTAAGTCGTTCCTTTCTGCTTCTCAATGGTTATCTCTGTCATCATTTCTTTGTTTTTGATTTACGCCGATTGCAGGCTCGTAAGGGACTTCATGTACGACAACGTCGCGAACAACCGGTATGCGATTTTCGGGTATTTGGATTCGTGCGAGATATGAAGCAATACAATGAATAGTTAGTCATATATCACACAAAAATGGAGGGCATCATGATAAGCCCTGCTGTATATGAGTCCTGATGTTTCATCTTGTTTCTTGATTGTTTATGTTGTAAATTATGAAAGGTCTCACTATGAATATGATACATATATTAAGCATTTATCGTGTTTAAATGTGTTTGTGTCGTGTTTATTACATTGTTTTCTCCTGCTGTATATGAGTCCTGGTGTTTAAACATATAATAATCCTATAGCGATCCAGAGTTCTAACTCTGCCTCGTGAAATAAATGTACCTAAAACTCGATTTTTCACTGCACATAATCATACATGGAATGGTCTCCTAATGCATCTTGCAAGGTATGTTTTAAATAGTTTTGCCCGCAAGTCGCCTCTCTAAGCCAACTACAAATCTGCAAAAAAGAAGCAGAGAGTAAGCTGAAAGTCTGGTTAGTTCCGGTTTTGAAATCTTCGGCAGATCAAAAAATTTACCCGATAATCACAAGAACTAAAGAGAAAATGAATAACACATATTGGTACAATCTGTGCTTTGGGACTTTATGTTTTACCCGATATCCCTCTGGAATGTGTCTCGGGCTTATGTACCCGAACTGAGGTCGTATTAGAAGGACAAATCCAGCTAGTAGTCCGGAGATGAACCCTCATATATGAGCTGAGTTATCGACTTGAGGTAGAAATCCGATGGCTAGGTTCAGGCAAATAACCAACGACTCGAGCAAGTACGGCTATGGCTTTCAGAAACGGAAACTATGATAACAGAGGAGGAAAATTTGAATGCAGATGCCCCTCGACAAATAAATAACTTGTGTCTCGGCGGCTGCGTTTCCAAGAATTGCCTGTTTACCTACAAGTTTGGGAAAAAGGTGGCCAAAATGCATCAAGACATAAAGGATCACATGAGTAAAGGGGTTTTCAAGGGTAGCGGAGACTCAGCCCGCAGCTTCAGTGGTATTAAAACCTGACGAGAAGACTGTTACTCTTTAATCCACACCCGACAAGGTTTGGAGCTGCATCATGGATGAAGATGTGGGGATCATTGGCCTATACGGCATCGGAGGGGTTGGAAAGACAATACTCTTGACCAAAATCACCAACAAGTTCAGCACCACACCACAGGGTTTCGACATTGTAATTTGGGCTATGGTGTCTAAAGATTACAATGTTGAAAGGATTCAAGATAAGATTGGTGGAAATATTGGTTTTTCGGATGAATCATGGAAGAATAAAAAATGTTGAGCAGAAAGCTGAGGATATATATGGGGTGTTGCACAACAAAAACTCAATGTATTATTGGATGATTTATGGGAGATGGTGGATTTGAACAAAGTTGGGATTCCAAAACAAAGCCAAGAAAATGGTTGCAAACTTACTTTCACTACTCGGTCGTCGGACGTTTGTGGTGAAAATGGAAGCTCGAAAGAAAATTAAAGTGGAGTGTCTGAAACCGGAAGAGGCTTGGAAATTATTTCAGAACAAAGTTGGAGATGAAACCTTTAACAGCCATCCAAATATTCCAAATCTAGCTGAACAAGTAGCCAAAGAGTGGGGTGGACTACCTCTTGCACTGATTACGATCGCTCGAGCCATGGCTTGCAAGACAACACCTGGGGAATGGAAATATGCAATTGAAAAGTTGAAGCGATCGATGTTACCCAAAATGGTTATGATTATCTGTCTCCCACAATGAAATGTTGTTTGCTATATTGTTGTCTGTATCCCGAAGATTATCCTATTCCTAAGAAGGCATTAGTGGGGTATTGGTTTTGTGAAGGGTTGTTGAATGAATTCAATAAAATTAGTGAATCCCAAATGCAAGGAGGTCACATTATCAACTCTCTTCTGAGTGCATGCTTATTAAAGGCTGTCCCTTATTCCCATATGTAATGGGATAAAACGAGGTAAGATAGTAGGCTGCCCCAACACCAAGTTGAGAGCAACTTCCGTAGAAGACCTCCGAATTATGAAATGCCCTCCATCAAAAAGAACTAATGAATCACCTGAGGTAGAAGAATTTGTGAAGCCCAAATGCAAGGAGACCACATTATCAACTTCAAGGGAAGTGTTAGAGCGGATTACTGTTTTCTTCTCAATCAAACAGCTCCCGTTTGTATTGGTTCTCATCAGGTCTGCATGATTTTTCTAAGTCGTCTTCATGTCCTGTCATGGGGCCATGCACAGACCAACTAGTTGCGTAGGAAGATTCCTCTTTCCTCACCAATCCACTGTAGCACAACAGAAAAAGGGCAAAAAGAGAACAAAAATCCGTACTTTGGATCCCTTAATTATTGTTTGTTGAAGGGTTTTCTCTGCAGTCTGCAGTAATCTCATACCACAAATTCAGTACTTTCCTTCCAAAACGAAACCAAAAACGCATCCTTTATTTTGCACCAATTCCTTTGTGCAACTTTGATTTCTTCTCTATTGTTTTCAGTTTCATTTGCTTTCTTCCACTCACCAAAAATTCCAGATCCTCGGTATCCGGGCAGATATCCGTAATTTGGGTACCCGGTTTTTAATTTTTAAATTATTAATTTTTTTAAAAAAAAAAACTTATATTATTAAAAAAATATTATATTAATTATTGAAATGACCGTCCAGCTCAGTTGATAGAGCGCAAGGTTCTTAACCTTGAGGTCGTGGGATCGAGTCCCATGGAGGGTATTTCATAATTCGAAGGTCTCCCACTGAAGTTGCTCTCAACATGATGTTGTGGACAGCCTACTATCTTACCTTATCCCATTACATATGGGAATAAAGGGTCAGCTATTATATTAATTATTGAACATACAATTATTGGTGGGTGGGGTTTTTAATTTTATTAGTTTAATTTAATATATAAAATTATTAATAATTAAATATGTAATATTAATATATATATATATATATATATAACTGGGTATTTAGGTAATCGAGTACCCATAAAAATGAAATTTTGTGATTCGTGCCCGACCGAAAAAATTTTGAGTCGGGTACCGGGCCCGATCGGATTTTTTTTTTAGAAAAATACCCATTTTTCTAATTCAGATCGTCGAATTAGAATAACCGGCTAGGATATTTTTGAACACCCCTATATATATATATATATATATATATATATATATATATATATATATATGGAGCAAATGAGCAATTCATTCATTCATAAAGTAAGACAATGGAATTATTTAAAATATTAATAAAATAGTAATAAAAAAAAAGTTACAAACAAATATAATTATTTGTGACAAAGATTAGACAACATCAATATTAACATAATAATAAAAACATGAAAACACACTTGATCCAGTTTGTCAAATTCCAGTTAATTTGATAAGGGGTCTTTAAAGAAAAATCAATTCAAAGTTACTTCATTTTTTGCATTTAGGTTTTAAAATCTTTTAATACTAATTACAAAATGGGTAAAGAATATAAATGGTTTTCTGATTATAAAATATTGCTTTGTTGAATTCTTTGACTATTAAAAGTTAAAAAATAGTCTCTCGACTATAGGGAGTTGTTTTGTTGAGTACTTAACTATTAAAAGTTACAAAATGGTCACCCGACTACGCATTATGTTTTAAACTCATCATTTTCCATTAAAAGATTAATGACAGTCTGAGTTAGACGTTAACTTACTAACTGAGATATGATAAAAATTTGATTTCTTAATCTCAAATGACTATGATATCTCAGCCAACATGTTAACGTCTAGCTTGAATAACTGTTAATTTTTTAACGAAAAATGATAGAGTTTGGGACATAATGAATAGTCAGATGATCATTTTGTAACTTTTAATATTTGAATTACTCAAAAAAGCAACTTTCTATAGTTAGATGACATTCTATAATTTTTAATAGTCGATTAACTTAACAAAACATTAAATTTACTAATTACTTGAATTAAGTACTAAAATAATCAAGCTAAAAATATTGTCTCAAGCATTTTTTTTAATGAAAAATCATCGCCTTTTTTGTTCCATCAATATTGCGGCGCATTTTTTTTAAAAAAAGAGGTAAATTATGTATTATGTACTTAAGTTATAAGTTTTAGTCTGTTTTGACATCTAAACTTTTAATTTATTTTTAAAATCATACTTAACATTTAGTTTTAATTCCATTTTAGTATCTCACCATTAAAAACTTAAATTGTTTAGTACTTAAACAATTAGTTTTGATCTATTTTAGTACCTAAAATTTTATTTTTTTTCAAAACTTAACGTTAAATTTTGAACGGGGTACTAAAATTAACAAAAGCTAAAAATTTTAACGGCAGGATACTAAAATAAAACAAAAACTGAACTTTATATATGATTTTAAAATAATTGAAAGTTTAGATACTAAAAAAAACTAAAATTAATAGTTTAAGTATTAAACACGTAATTTATCAAAAATATTGGCATGTGAAGTTATAGCTAGGGATATTCGCGTCGTCGCTAGTAATATACATATCCTCCACTATTTCTCCATTTTTTTTCTTCATTAACATTCACTAATAATATACATATTCGGATTTGAAAGCTAATAACAGTTTCGCTACTTAAGAATACTCAAGTTGAATTAGGTTTGGAAGGTGTTAGGGATAGATTAAGAGAGGTGTTAGAGTGCGACCGGATCTCTCGAAAATTTTAAATTTTCATATTTATGAACTAATTTCATTTCCTCCAAATTATTAAATTAACTTCCTAAATGTTTGTAGATCTCACACAAAATTACGCATCTATCCCTATATTTTACACCTAATTAAGTTCCTATATTACTCATATTTATAATAATTGTATTAAATTTCATGGCCACTCATTTAAGGATTCTGATCCAAGTGAAAGGGAAACAAACTAAACAGAAATACTATAAATTTTGGAACTATAATGGGAAAAATAATACTACATTAATATCAATAGTGACGTACCAAGAAAATAAAATAAAATATGGTTGAGTCATATAAATGTTTGAAAACTGCATTCACCTAAACTTTGTCAAACAATGAGCTTTATTATGGTTGTTGGATGATAGCTAATTAAAGGCTATTTACTAGACCAATTCATTAATATACCTAACCATAATAAGGGAATTTAATTTCATCATGATATACCTACGGAAGCTGCTTTCAATTTAGTGTTGGGGCAATCTACTATATTATCTCCCCCTTACCTCATTACATATGGGAATAAGGGACAACCATTTTTTTTACTAGACCAATTCATTAATATACCTATACAAAATAAATGGGAATTTAATTTCATCATGACCTTTAATGTCTTTCGACCTACTATCGTTTGAGCTTTTAATATTTTGCTCCCAATACCAATCCCCATATTTTCTTCCAATAAAACCAACTCTGGTTTGCCTACTTAATTATCTAATTCCTATATTTTCCCTAACATTTTCTATTTTAAATTAAAGTAAGTTTTAAAATTATTTTTTTGAAGTACACAAATCTTCTTTCGAAATTGTCCTCGATTATAAGACATTATTTTGTTGAGTTCATCTACTATTAAAAGTTACAAAATGACCATCTGTTTATTTATATGTTTCAAACTCATTCTTTTTCGTTAAAATATTAACGATAGTCTAAACTTGACGTTAACCTGCTGAATTAGATATGATAAAATTTGTTTGAATTATATAGTCATTTAAGATTCTGAAATTAAATTTTATCACATCTCAATCAATAGGTTAACGTCCAGCTCAGACATCTCTAACATTCATTATTAAATGCTCAATTTTTATTATTTTCTTAATTAATTTTTATTCAATTGTTAATTCTCGAGATGAACTAAAATACAAAAAGAAAAGGAAAAAATATTTTTATAATTTATTTTTTAAATATTTGTAAAAAAATTCTATTTTTTTCCAATATTTTTTCTAAAATTTATTATTAAAGGCTCAAACTTTGTCAATATGTTCTATTTTTTCCATATTTATTATTGGAGGCATACTTTTTAAAATTCAATATTTTCTAATATTTATTTGTTGTTATGAATCTAATTTTTCAATACTTTTTATTGAAGGTTTAATTTTTAAGTACTTCCTACCAATATATTTGGATACGGTTGTACAGATACGATCCTCGGATAATTTTTCAGATATACAAAAATAAAATTTTAAAACAAGTACATATAGCTGGTACATGGATATATTTATGTATCTCGTACTCGAATCCGAATAACTTTATTTTTGCATAGTTAATCAATATGGCACTAGCAAGGTAGCATCAAAGTTTCACGACTTCTTTTGCGAACAAAAATCTTCTACCGGGTAAATTTTTAAATAATGTGTTGAATTTTTTTATTGACTCGAATAATGAACAATTGGAATATTTTATGAAATAGGATATTTGCTACAATATAGTGTAAGATGCATAGACTACAACGCGATTCTAATATAAATTTGAGGGAGACACATGAAGTGCAATGCGTATCTCATATTTTGTTCATATTTGATTTTTATTTAAGTTTTAGTGTTTAGATGAAAAAAATTGGGAAGGCTAAAATTGGAAAGACTAAAATTTGGTGTTTGGAGAGGTGGAGGCACAATAATTGCTACGTTTAGAGGGGGAGTCACATGGTGTTCCATGCGACATTGAGGACACATGGGGAGCCCAATGCGACTCCGTTGTATATTGTAGTATTTACCCAATTCGAGCAAATAATCTCTCGGATACACTATTTCAACAATTTTTTTTCGACTGCATTATTGCAAAAAATCAACCCTCTTGTGTGTCTCTCTTTATGCCCCTCCAATAAATTTTTCTTTATCTTCAACCTTTAAACCCATTAAAAATTTTACCTTTTCTGCAACAAAACCCGTAAGAACAATCTTATATGAATATGAAACTATCAAATACAAACAAGGAAATATAAGCAGACCTCACACAATAATATTAAGTTATTAACATCTTGAAAATGGATTCAAAATCCTGCTCAAGCCATCGATATTAAAGAATATTCTCATCAAGTCCTGTCGGTTAGGCATAAGAGATCTTCTCATGTCTCCCCTTTTCACATCTCGATTATAGCCATAATGTCGATCACCTTCTTTCTTAACAACAATCGTTACAAGTTTTGTTTCTTTTGCTCTATCTTAAGAAAACATATGAGTCTTCACCGTCACTGTTACTTGAATAAGGCCCTTAAGCTTTCATCTATTTGATGGTGTCCTACTTGAATCGCTCTCGTTGCATCTTCTGGGTTCAAACTCTGTCGATGTTGCTACCTTTGATGTCCAGACACAGTAAGTCAATGATGTTAGACTGTCGATGTCATCAGCTTCCGAGGATGAACACGAAGTCAGTTTTCTTTCTTTGCTTATGAGTTCTATCCATGATAAACGATGGGTTTGTGGTTTCAAATTGGGTTTTTTCCCAAAACTCATCCTAAAAACAAAATATTCTCGATTAGTCGTCATTTCTCAAATATTTTCCTATCTTACACCCTTTTAGAGGAGAGAGAATGAAGCGCGTTTGATGAAAATTGCCTTAAGATGAGAGAGAATATAATTGTCAGATTTCCTCTTGCATACGCATCCCCTTGCATACGCATACCCTAGAGAGAATTTTACCTGGTTTGGAAGGCGCATCCCCTAGGACGTGACTTCCCTATTTTTATTATTTTATTAATTAATTTTTTATTCAATATTTTTTATTATTTTTATTTATATAAACAAATAAATAAAAATAATAATAAAAATTAAAAAACGTACGTACCTCTAGGGATGGCTTGGGACCTGAATCCGACGAATTCCGACCCGATTCGACCCAATTGAGTTGGATTTTTTTTAAAAATTTCGAGTTTTTTTAAAGGCGATGTTTGGGTCAGTCGGGTTCGGGTTTAGGATGAAAAATATTTGATTCGACCCGACCCAAAAAAATATAATTTTACATTATATATTTAGGAATAATTACAATAATACTCCTCTAAATATTATTTTTCAATTAAATCCCTATTTTTATTGAATAAAAATAATATTTATATTATTTCAAGTCGGGTCGTGTAATACCCTCAACCCGTACCCGACCCTGATACGAATTTGAGGTGTCATAATACCTTTTCAAAACTTTTACTTTTTGAAATGTCATGGAAATTTCAAACTGTTGAAAACATTTTTGATATTTCGATATAACAAATTAAGTTAAATGAATTTTAAGATTTTACAAATGATTTTACAATTTATATTCGATTCAATTTATCGAATATCCAATTATTACTCCAAGTCTTTGAAGATCAATTTTAATCCTTACTAAATGTGTAAAATTGTGATTTGTACTTAAACTATTTTTGAAACAATTTTCACAAAGTATTTTGAACCAAAATCAAGCCTTAAATCAATTTTTCAAAGGCATGCACCGATGCATCAATATCATGCATCGATGCATCAATGAATAAATTGAAACATCGAATGCATTCAATGCACCGATGCACTCTCCATGCATCGATACACTCTGATTTAATTAAAACATCGAATGCATTTGATGCATCGATGCACAAGACATGCATCGATGCACCAGGCTATTTTTCAAACATCGAATGCACTTCATGCATCGATGCACTCTTAGTGCACCGATGCACTAGGAGTCCAACGGTCAAAATATTAGAAATTTTACACTGATGCACCGATGCATAAAGGTCATGCATCGATGCATGAGACGCTCCCACCTAGAAAATTAATTGTTTTCACACAATAACGACTCTATTGACTCCACTAATCATCCCCAACGTTCAGAATTGATTCAAGGAGTATTTAAACAAGCTTAGAAGCCATTGATTAAAACAAGAAACATCAAGCAACTAGAATCAAGAGAGAATCAAAGAGAAAGCATCAAACCTCAAGTTTGAGCATTTCAAGCCTATTTTCATTCAATATTCATTTTGCTTTCAAGAACACATATTGTGCTCAATTGTATTCATCTTTGAGTGTTCTTTTCTTTGTTCTAGAATTGTGCAAACAATCTACCTTGTGAGGATTTCCTTGTAAGTTTGCAAAATTTGTATTGTTCTCTTTGGGAGAGAGTGTTCTCAAGAATTTGGGGTATAATTCTTGAGGGTTTGTAAGGTTACTCTTTGTCCTCAAAAGAAAGAAAAATTAGTGAATTTGTGGAAAATCCTTAGTGTGGATAGCTAAGGTAGTGGACGTAGACTTTGGTTGATAAAGTCGAACCACTCTAAATCGCTGTGCAATTTCTTTCAATTTTTGCAAAAGCTTCCACCAAAATTTTTAATTGCCAATTTACGCCGATTTCATCAATCGATTAACTCAATAATTGGCATCAGAGCCTAACTTATTTGAAGGTTTAATCGCCTCTTGAGTCGATTCGGGAAGAGTTATATCGATAATCAAAGTCATCAATGGCCTCCGCTTCAAACTTCGACTCCGGTCTCGATTCGATGTCCGTCAACAAGCCTCCTTTCTTCAATAGGGCTAACTATGCCTATTGGAAGAATAGAATGATGTACTTCATTCAAGCAAGTGACATGGGAGCATGGAATGTCGTAGTAGAAGGATACATCAAGCCTCTCACTCATCCAAGATTGTGGAGTGAAGGAGAGACAAAAATGTTCCAGCTCAACTCCAAAGCCATCCATATCATTTTCTGTGCTCTTGGACCAGAAGAGTATAGAAGAGTTTCTTCTTGTACAACCGCCAAAGAAATATGGGATAAACTTCAAGTCACTCATGAAGGTACCGATGAGGTAAAGAAATCTAAAATTAGTATTCTAACGCATAGCTATGAAAATTTCAGGATGAAACCAAATGAAGATATCAAAGCTATGACGGATAGATTTTCAACGATTGTCAATGGTCTCAAATCATATGGAGAGATCATTTCAAATGAAAAGCTTGTGAGGAAGTTAGTTTACTCCCTCCCAAAATCATGGCAATCAAAGAAGACGGCAATCAACGAGTCTAAGGACCTAACATCCTTAACTCTTGAAGAGCTAATCGGTTCACTCCTTACTCATGAAATGATGCTTGAAGATGAGGTGAACCTTGTTAAGATTGAAGAGACACCAAAGGAGAAGGAGAAGGAGAAGAAGAAAAATATTGGAGTTGCTCTCAAATCCACAAAAGATGAGAGTGATTCGAATGAAGATGACGATGACGAGGAAATGGCATTGTTTGCCAAACGGTTCAGAAAAATGATGAGACCTTACCGAGGAAGAAAATTCAAACGAAATGAAGGCCTCAAAAATGAACCAAAAGAGAAGGACCCGATCATTTGCTATGAATGCAAAAAGCCAGGGCATGTCAAATATGATTGCCCACAATTGAAGAGAAATGATCAATCAAAGAATAAGCACAAGGCTCATGTGCTACATGGAGCGATGAAGAAGGTTCCGATGAAGAGGAACAAGAAGTAGCAAACTTGTGATTGATGGCATTCGGGAAGATTCTAAGGTAACCTCTAACTCATCTGATTTTGATGATTTATCTTATGATGAGCTATTAGAGGAATATAATGGGTTGGCTTCGGATTATGAGAAACTGTTTTTAAAATATAAAAATGATGTTTCAAAATTGAAAAATGAAAATAAACTCATATCCAAAACCAACAATGATCTTGAAAGTAAAATCAAAGATTTGCAAATCAAACTAGAAGAGTTTGAAAAGAAAAATTTAGATTTGCAAAATTTACTTTCAAAGGTCAATGATGATCATCAAAAGAAAATTGATGATCTTAAAACTTCTTTTGATAAAGTTGGAACAGAACGTTTTGAAACTGGAGAAAATTCGAAATCCAACTTTGTTAGAAAAGTTTTAAAAACTACAATCATAGAGGTCCCCAAAGAGCCTCTAATGGAAAAATCGTTAGAAGTGTATGGGTTCCTAAACAACTCATTACTACTAAAGATAAGAATATCCTACACAAATGGATACCTAAGGGGACTAGAATTTTGGAAACTAATGAATATGGACCCAAAAGAATTTGGGTACCAAAAATTAGAAATTAATCTATGTTTGTAGGAAAATGACCATTGCTACAAGGCACGGGAAACAAATTCAAACTCATGGTACCTTGATAGTGGATGCTCAAGACACATGACCGGAGACAAAAGCCGGTTAATTAAGCTTAACGCCAAAAATGGAGGAGAAGTGACTTTTGGTGATGATTCAAAGTTCACATTGAAGGTATTGGTACTATTGGTAATACCTCTTCCATACAAATTAAAAATGTTTTATATGTGAATGGATTAAAGCATAATCTACTAAGTATAAGTCAATTTTGTGATAAGGGATTCAATGTCATGTTTGATATTAATGGTTGTAAAGTCATTGACATTGCATCTAATCAGATTATGCTTGTTGGTCATAGAATAGGAAACATACATGATGCATTTAGATTCTATTGATATGATTGATTTGTGCCTAGTTGCTAAGGATGAACATGATAGTTGGTTATGGCATAGGAGACTAGGACATGCTAGTATGAGTGTTTTGCAATGGCTAATTCAAGGTGATTTAGTTCGAGGGTTGCCTAAGCTTAAATTTGATAATGATAAAATCTGTGATGCTTGTGCTAAAGGAAAACAAAGCGAGTTTCTTTTAAATCCATTAATGACGTATCAACTAGTAGAGTATTACAATTGATCCATATAGATCTTTTTGGGCCAACTAGGACTACTAGCTTGGGTGGAAAACAATATGCATTTGTCTTGGTAGATGACTATTCTAGATATACTTGGGTTCTATTCTTAAGTACTAAAGATGAAGCATTAGAACATTTCATCACATTTTCAAAAATAATCCAAAATGAAAAGGGTTACTCTATAACTAGTGTTAGGAGTGATCATGGCACTGAATTTGAAAATCTTGGATTTATTGAGTTTTGTAATTCTAATGGTATTAGCCACAATTTTTCAGCACCTAGAACCCCTCAACAAAATGGAGTTGTTGAGAGGAAAAATCTAACTTTATAAGAAATGGCTAGAACCATACTTTGTGAAAATAATTTGCCAAAATATTTTTGGGCGGAAGCCACAAATACCGCTTGTTATGTTGTAAATCGAGTAATGATTAGGCCAATTTTAAAGAAAACTCCATATGAAATTCTCAAAAATAAAAAGCCTAACATTAGTTATTTTCATCGTTTTGGATGTAAATGTTTTGTTTTAAACAACGGTAAAGAAAACCTTGGCAAATTTGATGCTAAAAGTGATGAAGGAATTTTTCTGGGTTATTCCTTAAATTCTAAAGCTTATCGTGTATTTAATAAAAGAACTTTAGTTATAGAAGAGTCTATACATGTTGTTTTCGATGATAATCCCCTTCCGAGGAAGGATTCTTGTGTTAATGATGATGTAGGCATTATACATGCAAATGACGTTAAACATGACGTTGGAGAATCATCATCAAAGGAAGAAACAAAGGATGAGGAAACTCATGATCCCCTCGAGAATCCAACCCTTGAAGAAAGGGAAGTATCTTATCCAAGAGAGTACAACTATGTCAAGGATGGTGAAATTATAGGTGATCCATCTAAAGGGGTAACTACTCGATCTTCTCTTAGAAATATTTGTAATTATGTTGCATTTGTTTCATGCATAGAGCCTAAGAACATCAAAGAAGCATTAAAAGATGAACATTGGATTATGGCTATGCAAGAAGAATTAAATCGATTTGAGAGAAGTAAAGTATGGACATTAGTTGAATGGCCTAGTAATAAAACTATTGTAGGTACTAGATGGGTTTTTAGAAATAAGCTTGATGAAAGTGGTAATATAGTGAGGAACAAGGCTAGACTTGTTGCTCAAGGGTATACTCAAGAAGAGGGCATAGACTATGATGAAACATATGCTCCCGTAGCTAGGATGAAAGCAATTAGAATGTTATTAGCATTTGCATGTTTTCATGAATTTAAATTATATCAAATGGATGTTAAAAGTGCATTTTTAAATGGTTTTATAAAGAAGAAGTGTATGTGGAACAACCTCCAGGTTTTGAAGATTCAAATTTTTGGATCATGTTTTAAAATTGACAAAAGCTCTTTATGGTTTAAAACAAGCTCCTAGAGCTTGGTATGAAAGATTGTCAAATTTTTTAATTGAAAAAGGTTTTTCAAAGGGAAAGGTTGACACTACATTGTTTTTAAAGAGAAAAGGTAAAGATTTATTAGTAGTTCAAATTTATGTTGATGATATAATATTTGGTTCTACTAATGATGTTCTTTGCCAAGAATTTTCTAAGCTAATGCAAAGTGAGATCGAAATGAGCATGATGGGGGAGCTCTCATATTTCTTGGGACTCCAAATCAAGCAAAAAAAAGATGGCATCTTCATCAATCAAGCTAAGTACGTCAAGGATATACTCAAGAAATTTGGATTGGAAAATGGGAAACCCTATGCTACTCCAATGAGTTCTTCTACAAAGCTTGACTTGGATGAAGGAGGTAAATGTGTGGATGTTAAATTATATAGATCCATGATTGGTTCATTGCTTTATCTAACTGCAAGTAGACCGAATATTATGTTTAGTGTTTGCTTGTGTGCTAGGTTTCAATCATGTCCTAAAGAATCACATTTACTAGCTGTTAAGAGGATCTTTAGATACCTTAAGGACACTCCTAGTATAGGACTTTGGTATCCTAGAGACTCTAGCTTTAGCTTGCATGCCTTCTCAGATGCGGATTATGGAGAATGCAAATTAGATAGGAAAAGCACCTCCGGTACTTGCCAATTCCTTGGAAATATGTTGATTTCTTGGTTTTCAAAGAAACAAAATTGTGTTGCATTATCTACCACTGAAGCGGAATACATTTCAGCCGATAGTTGTTGTGCACAAGTTTTATGGATGAAACAACAACTTTTTTATTACGGAATTGAAGTAAGTACTATTCCTATCAAGTGTGACAATACTAGTGCTATTTGTCTCACTAAAAATCCCATCCAACACTCTAGAACTAAACATATTGAAATTAGACATCACTTCATTAGAGACCATGTCGCTAAGGAAGATGTAGTTCTAGAATTTGTTGATACTTTGCACCAATTAGCGGATATTTTTACAAAACCCTTAGATAAGGAAAGATTTTGGACACTTAGGAGAGAATTATGTTTAACTGACCTATCTTCACTTAGTGTTTAAAATAATTTTAGCACTTTTAATAAATATTGAAAAATGCTTATAATAATAATCTTTGATTGCATTCTTGCTATTAGTTAGGGGGAGTTTATGATTCTTAGTAAAAATTAAAATTATGTTCAAATATAGTTTAAAGATTAATTTGATTGATTGAACATAATTAATTTTTTATATATGAGTTGCCAATACCACTAGAGCCAAATAATTTAGCATTTTAAGTATTTAAAACAGATTTTTGACATTTTTGTGCTTAATGCACCGATGCACTTAACAATGCATCGATGCATCCCTTTGAATGTGCATCGATGCATCCGCATGATGCACCGATGCATGCCTTGAATGTGCATCGATGCACAAGACCATGCATCGATGCATCCGTCGGGTTTTGAGGTTTTAAAGGCTTCTCTTCTCTTTTGTTTCAAACCCTAAACCTCTCATACCACAACCGTTCGTCCCTCTCTCTCTAAAAAATTCATTCTTGCTCAAAATCAATGATTTTTTGTCGGATTACTCAAGTTTTTCATCTCCCAAACCTGCTTGTTTCATCAAATCGTGCAAAACTTCACTACATTCTACTCAATCCGAAATTTCAAGGTAAATTTTTCAAAAACCTCTATTTATTGATTTTTGATTTTAGAACTAGTTTTGGTTAGTTCTAGGTTGAACATTATATCGGGCATTGATTGTTTGATGATTATAAATTCGATTTTACAACTAATTTCATCAAAAACTCGCAAATTTTTCAAAAAAAAAATTAATTTTTGAAATAAAAAAAATTCGAAATTCTGGAATTAACTTTTAAATTTGATGTTTTTGATTTAATTATGTTGTTTTCATGAAAACTATACATCTTATAATTTTACAAACATTATTTTCAAATAGTTTTCAAAACTTTGCCCATTAGGATTCGGTTTAGAGAACCTTGAATTATTGAGGACTCAATTGAGTTTTGGGATTGATTATTGTACATACATATGTTTTTCAATTTGCAGGTTATATCCCTTATTCCGACTCCTTTACCATGTCCAATCCTAAACGCCCTAGGACTTATATCGTTTAAGGATGTTTGGATGCTTGAAATTAATATATATATATTTCGTTAAATTTTATTATTTTTGCATCATTAGACATATATGACCAATTATCCATTGCATGTTTATGAATATTGATTTATGAAACTAATGGCTAACATCTCTTTTGATTGTGATCTTAGCAGATTATAATTAATAAATCAATTGGCTTAAGTTTTTCAAAACATTGTTTAAAACGTTTTATAGAGTCTTTTTGATTTAACAAAAAGGGGGAGAAAAGATTTAAGATGTGTGTCATAGTAAGGGGGAGTAATATTTCAAAGTTGATTTCAAAAATAATTTTCTTAAATAAATTTTAAAATTTCCCAAGTGTTTTGTTATATCAAAAAGGGGGAGATTGTTGAAAACATTTTTGATATTTCGATATAACAAATTAAGTTAAATGAATTTTAAGATTTTACAAATGATTTTACAATTTATATTCGATTCAATTTATCGAATATCAAATTATTACTCCAAGTCTTTGAAGATCAATTTTAATCCTTACTAAATGTGTAAAATTGTGATTTGTACTTAAACTATTTTTGAAACAATTTTCACAAAGTATTTTGAACCAAAATCAAGCCTTAAATCAATTTTTCAAAGGCATGCACCGATGCATCAATACCATGCATCGATGCATCAATACCATGCATCGATGCATCAATGAATAAATTGAAACATCGAATGCATTCAATGCACCGATGCACTCTCCATGCATCGATACACTCTGATTTAATTAAAACATCGAATGCATTTGATGCATCGATGCACAAGACATGCATCGATGCACCAGGCTATTTTTCAAACATCGAATGCACTTCATGCATCGATGCACTCTTAGTGCACCGATGCACTAGGAGTCCAACGGTCAAAATATTTGAAATTTTACACTGATGCACCGATGCATAAAGGTCATGCATCGATGCATGAGACGCTCCCACCCAGAAAATTAATTGTTTTCACACAATAACGGCTCTATTGACTCCACTAATCATCCCCAACGTTCAGAATTGATTCAAGGAGTATTTAAACAAGCTTAGAAGCCATTGATTAAAACAAGAAACATCAAGCAACTAGAATCAAGAGAGAATCAAAGAGAAAGCATCAAACCTCAAGTTTGAGTATTTCAAGCTTATTTTCATTCAATATTCATTTTGCTTTCAAGAACACATATTGTGCTCAATTGTATTCATCTTTGAGTGTTCTTTTCTTTGTTCTAGAATTGTGCAAACAATCTACCTTGTGAGGATTTCCTTGTAAGTTTGCAAAATTTGTATTGTTCTCTTTGGGAGAGAGTGTTCTCAAGAATTTGGGGTATAATTCTTGAGGGTTTGTAAGGTTACTCTTTGTCCTCAAAAGAAAGACAAATTAGTGAATTTGTGGAAAATCCTTAATGTGGATAGCTAAGGTAGTGGACGTAGACTTTGGTTGATAAAGTCGAGCCACTCTAAATCGCTGTGCAATTTCTTTCAATTTTCTGCAAAAGCTTCCACCAAAATTTTTAATTGTCAATTCACCCCCTCTTGGCCGATTCCGTCAATCGATTAACTCAACACAAACGTTTATTTGAATTTAAGTGGTGAAACCCTTATAACAAAGTTAATATTAAAATTCATAACTCACAATGAAAATAAACACTTGATAATTTACATAAATGTAAAATAGTATGTTTACAAAAACTTATTATAGCATTATAATTTAAAAACCTTATGATATATGCCAACAAAATTACAAAATGATAAGAAATATATTGCTCAAATTATTCTGATTTGATATTATTCAAGTGTATGATGTCCTATCCTAGCTTTGATCCTCCGATCTCTTAGAACCTACGTGTGAAAACACTCACACGTTAAGTCGTTGACTTAGTGAGGCAATAATGAGTATAATAAACCATTTAAAAACACTTGCTTATTCAATCCACATAAAACATTTCATATTGAAATCAAGATACATTTCATGAAAATACATATTATTGTTAATCAATATTTAATTTATATCACTTTATTATTTTATCCCAACGTATATTAGTGAGAACTCAAGGTATCTGAGTATATTGAGGTTGTGCACTAAATGCAGTCACAATTGCTCTTATAATTTGCACCAAAGTGCCACGTAGAATATGCACCGAGGTGCCACATAGATTTGTCCCAAAGGACCACGTAGAATTTGTCCCGAATGACCACGTAGAAATTTGTCCTTAAGGACCAAGTAGAAATTTGTCCCGAAGGACCGCATAGAACCCTCGACTCTTGATATGCCAACTATAACTCTAATTATCATACATATACCTTGGGCTTTAACCATATAATTATTTTTCATTTCATTATTCAAAGTGTGTTTTATTCATGTAGAGTACATTCACATAGGGTATTTTCACGTAGAACATTTTCATATAAAACATATTCACATATAAACATATTCACATACCAATAAAATCAAAACAATACTTTGAAACTACACTTTATATAAAGCATCATAAAAATAATTCATAAAGTTAATAAAATAAATAAAACAATTTTCGATCGAAAACCTTCGAGGTTGGCTTATCGCAAGTCGTCCTCATATCTAATATAAAACAATAATTTGCACTCACCTTTGCCTCACGAAAATCCTAAACAAAATTATTTTTCTTTCGTTTAATCTCGTATTATGTTGATTCTTTCGATACGCTTACGATCCAAATCTACACATAGACATGTCCAATATCAATACCACATTTCCATTAACGAATAACCAATTAATGCTTACATAAATGGAATGAAAACTCTTAATTTAAATTTCAGACTGAATAGTATCGATACCCCTTCTACATTACCAATACTTTTCTTCTATGGTACCGATACTCACTTTGGTATCGAAACCATTTTGGAATTTCATTTTCAATTACAATACCAATACCTTACTCATGGTATCGATACCTCCACATCAGTATCGATACTACTTCAATCAATACCTATATTGTTCATCAAATTCAAACTTTTCCCTTCAATTTAACCTTATAGTATTGATATTGTTCTTCCAGTACCGATACTCTTGCCCATAATTTACCTATTTCACTTCGAATTTTACACACAAGTCACCTAATTCTCATACTTTTATCTCCAATCAAACCCTTGAACTTACTAACACTTATACCACACAAATTATATCCATTAATCCCCTTAAAACATCTAAAATTCTCTATAGAAAAGCTAAAAGTCATACTCATCATTCAAACATGTTCTTAATCCTTTCTAATGATTTAGATACCTTAATTAGGCCTTTGAAAAGTCAAATATGCCCTTAGAATTCAATAACTACTCAAATTTCATCAATTCCTTTAAAAACTCATTTTACTAATTCACCAATAAATCCTTAATCTCTTAGTTCTATTCATCCTTAAGCTTTCCTTAAGCTTCTATACCACTCAAGGCTTCAAAAACAACCCAAAAATGAAAGTAATAACCAACTTTAAAGAAACTTACCTTAACAATAGAGTCACAGTGGGAGAAGAAGAAGAAGAAAAGAAGATATCTTAATTGGCTCGAATAATAGTCAATTGGAATTATTTTCTGAAATAGGATATTTGCTACAATATAGTTTAAGACGCATAAACTACAACGCGACTCTAATATAAATTTGAGGGAGACACATGAAGTATAATGTGTCTCTCATATTTTTTTCATATTTTATTTTTATTTAAGTTTTAATGTTTAGATAAAAAAATGGGAAGGCTAAAATTGGGTATTTGGGGAGGGGGAGGCACTGTAATTGCTACATGTAGAGGGGGTCGCATGGTGATCCGGGGGAGGAGGAGTCGCATGGTGTTCCATGCGACCTTAGGGAGACGCGGGGAGCCCAATGCGACTTCATTGTGTATTGTATCATTTACCCCATTCGATCAAATAATCTCTCGAATACATTATTCGAACAATTTTTTTCTACTGCATTATTTCAAAAAATCAGCCCCTTTTGTGTGTCTCTCTCTATGTCCCTCCAATAAATTTTTACACGTGTACTTTTTATTTTATGACAACTTATACAATCTTCCAAAATAATTATTTTCTATTTTTCTTTATCTTCAACCTTTAAACCCAATAAAACATTTACCTTTTCTGCAACAAAACCGGTAAGAACAGTCTTCTATGAATATGAAACTATCAAATACAAACAAGAAAATATAAGCAGAGCTTACACAATAATATTAAGTTATTAACATCTTGAAAATGGATTCAAAATCCTGCCCAAGCCATCGATATTAAATAATATTCTCATCAAGTCCTGCCGGTTAGGCAGAAGAGATCTTATCATGTCTCCCCTCTTCACCATCACTATTACTTGAATAAGGCTCTTAAGTTTTCATCTATTTGATGGTGTCCCACTTGAATCGCTCTCGTTGCATCTTCTGGGTTCAAACTCTGTTGATGTTGCTACCTATGGTGTCCAGAAACAGTAAGTCCATGATGTTACACTGTCGGTGTCATCAGCTTCCGAGGATGAACACGAAGTCGGTTTTCTTTCTTCGCTTGTGAGTTCTCTCCATGATAAACGATGGATTTGTGGTTTCAAACTGGGTTTTTACCCAAAAATCACCTAAAAATAAATTATTCTCGATTAGTCATTTTTTCTAAATATTTTCCGATCTAACATATTTTTAGAGGAGAGAGAAGGAGGTGCGATTGGTGAAAAGTAACTTAAGAGGAAAGAGAATATAATTGTCAGATTTCCCCTCGGCATGTCCCCTAAAGAGAATTTTACCTGGTTTGGAAGACGCATCCTCTGAGACGATCCTTCCTATTTTTTATTATTTTATTAATTAATATTTTATTCAATAACTTTTTTATTATTTTTGTTTACCTATATAAAGACAATTAAATAAAAAAATTAAAATTCTAAAACGTGTGTACCTCTAGGGATGGCATGAGACCTGAATCCGACGAGTTCCGACCCGACTCGACTCGGGTTGGATTTTTTTAATAAGATTGGATTTTTAAAGGCAATGTTTGGGTCAGTCGGGTTCGAGTTTAGGATGAAAAATACTTGATCCGACCCAACCTGAAAAAAATATAATTTTTCCTTATATATTTAAGAATAATTACAATAATACTCCTCTAAATATTATTATTTTTCAATTAAATCCCTATTTTTATTGAATAAAAATAATATTTTTATTATTTCAAGTCAATTAGGGTTCAGATTTTATCTCAAACAGTCGGATCGAATTTGGTTCGGGTGGAGGGTTTATATTTTTATTATTTTTTAGTTGTCATTTTCTAAATATTTTATGATCTAACACTTTTTTAGATGAGAGAGAATGATGCACATTTGGTGAAAAATGCCTTAAGAGGAGAGAGAATATAATTGTCAGATTTTTCTTTGAAGACGCATCCCCTGAATAAAATTTTACCTGGTTTAGAAGGTGCATCCCTGTGATGCGCCTTCCCTATTTTTTATTATTTTATTAATTAATTTTTATTTAATAGTTTTTATTATTTTTTTAATTATATAAAGACAATTAAATAAAAAATATTAAAATTTAAAAACGTGTGTACCTCTAGGGATGGCATGTGACACGAATTTGACGGGTTCCGACCCGACTCGACCCTTATTCAAGTCAACAACTCCACATAATTCAAAGTTATATTAGAATTTCTCATGCATCCCCGACTGAAAAGTTACGATGGAAATGAGAAGAGAGAAACGAAAAAGAAAATTCGAGATCGAAAAGAAATTGAGGTTTAGAATGAAATTGAAAATTGTGTTACAAGTTTTAAAAGTTAAGGGACCTAAATGTAAGTGTCTAAAAAGTGAAGTGATCATATTGTAAATAATTGGGATTCCCTGCTTCAATGTAATCAAACGCAATTATTGAAGCTGCAAGGACAGTGTGAGAGCAAATGTTATCCGTTTATACCGAGTGGATCACCTTTTGTTTAGAAAAGTGCCAATCAACTATGCTTTACGACATCTCGAAAAAAATAAAGTGCCAAGACTTTATTTTTTTCTTAGTCGTCTTTGCTATCATGCCAAGAGAAACGCATGGGCCCATGCACAGACCAATAACTACCAAAAGAGTTATAATTTCTAAAGGAAAATTCGTCTTTTTTTACCAATCCACTGCTAGAGCACAATTACAAATTCCCATTATCCTTATTCCATATTTGCTTTTAGTGGAAGGGTTTTCTCTGAATTTTGCAGTAATTTCATAGCACAAATCCTTTGCCTTCTCAGTACTCATCTTCCAAACCAAAACCAAAAGCGCATCCTTTATTTTGGAGCAATTTCTTTGTGAAGCTTTGATTTCTTCTTTCTTGTTTTTGTTTCCCCTTTCCTTCCTAACAAAAATCAATCTCTAGATTGTGTTTGTGTGTTTTCAATTTTACTTGCTTGCATTTTTTCTCAATCATCAAATTCCAGATCCTCTCACCAGGAAGTCTAGTTTGATTTTGAAAGCCCCAAGTATTACCACAATCATGGGCAATTGCTTCTCGGTACAATGTAGTTTCGAAAATATCCTCATTCGTGGTTGGGGCTCCATTGTTGGACAGGCTAATTACATGTGCAAGCTTAAAGAAACTCTTCCGGCTTTGGCTGCTGCTCTTGCAGAGCTGAGGGCAAAAAAGAATGATATGCAACGGAAGGTTTATCTGGCCGAGCACCGACAACTGAAGCGACTCGAACAAGTTCAGCTATGGCTTTCGGAAGCAGAAAGTATGATAACAGAGGCGGAAAATTTGATTGCAGTCAACCCTCAACAAATAAATAACTTGTGTCTCGACGGCTGCCTCTCCAAGAATTGCCTATCTACCTACAAGTTTGGAAAAAAGGTGGCCAAAATGCTTCGAGACATAAGGGATCACATGAGTAAAGGAGTTTTTGAGGAGGTAGCAGAGACTCAGCCCGCTCCTCCAGTTGTAGTAAGACCTGAGGATCGGACAGTTGCTCTTGAATCCACATTCGACGAGGTATGGAGCTGCTTCCTGGACAAAGATGTGGGGATCATTGGCCTCTACGGCCTAGGAGGCGTTGGAAAGACAACACTCTTGACCCAAATCAACAACAAGTTCAGCACAACACCTAATGATTTTGATGTCGTAATTTGGGCGTTGGTGTCTAAAGATTACAATGTTGAAAAGATTCAAGACAGGATTGGTGGGAGAATTGGGTTTTCGGATGAATCTTGGAAAAATAGAAGTGTTGACCAAAAAGCTGAAGATATATATGGAGTCTTGCACAAGAAGAGATTTGTTGTATTATTGGATGATCTATGGGAGAGGGTGGATTTGAACAAAGTTGGGATTCCAGAACCAAGTCAAGAAAACGGTTCTAAACTTATCTTCACTACTCGATCTTTGGAGGTTTGTTTTGAAATGGAAGCTCGAAAGAAAATTAAAGTGGAGTGTCTGAAACCAGAAGAGGCTTGGAAATTGTTCCAAGAAAAGGTTGGGGATGAAACTCTCCACAGCCATCCAGATATTCCAAAATTAGCTCAAAAAGTAGCAGAAGAGTGTCGTGGGTTGCCTCTTGCACTGGTTATTATCGGTCGTGCCATGGCTTGCAGGACGACACCTGAGGAATGGAAACATGCAATTACGAAGTTGAAGCAATCCAGATTATCCAAAATGGAAAATGAGGTATATCCGCTTTTAAAATTCAGTTATGATTATCTGGATCCCACAATGAAATGTTGCCTCCTATATTGTTGTCTGTATCCTGAAGATTATCCTATTCCCACAAAGACATTAGTGGAGTATTGGTTTTGTGAAGGACTGTTTGAATCAGATAAAATTAGTGAAGCCCAGATGGAAGGAGATCACATTATCAACTCTCTTCTTAGGGCTTCTTTATTGGAAAGAGTGGATGAATCATTTTTTGGAGAAGAATGTGTGAAGATGCATGATGTGATCCGAGACATGGGTTTGTGGATAGCATGCGAGCCTGAAGAGGAAGAGAAAGAGAAGAGTTTCTTTGTAAAAGCAGGGGCTCAATTACTAGAGGAGCCAGATGTTAAGGCATGGGAAGGTGCAAAAAGAATGTCGGTGATGAAAAATCAGATTAAAGTTCTGAGAGGAACCCCTAAATGCCCTAACCTTCAAACTTTGTTTCTTAGCGAAAATAGCTTAGAGGTGATCAGCGATGGCTTCTTTCAGTTTATGCCTCATCTAATTATTTTGGATTTGTTGCGGAACAGTGATTTAGAAGGACTACCAAAGGGAATTTCACGATTGACTTCTCTAGAATGTCTTGATCTATCCGGAACTGGTATAACAGAGTTGCCAATGGAGTTGAAATCTTTGAAAAAACTGAAAATGTTGGAGTTGAGGAACATGTGGTCTCTCAGAAGAATCCCACAGAATTTGATATCTAGTTTTTCCAAGTTGCAAATATTCAGGTTGACTGACGTGGAGGCAATAGGAGGTTTCCCGAAGGAAGACAATGTTCTGGATGGGAATGATAATGAAAAGCTTATAGTGGAATTGAAAAGTCTGCAACATCTGAATATATTAAGGATACCAGAGATACAAAGCATGTCTGCTCTACAAAGTTTTCTAAGCCACCACTTGTTTCGATGCAGCACCGAAGCACTAGAGTTTACTTTTCAGGAGACAAATATGTTTAATGTTTTATGTTTAGAACACATGGAGCGTCTGGAGATGTTAGACATCCGTGGCTGTGGAAATATGGAGGAGATGAAAATGGAAAAACTGCATACCAGGGGTTCTCCGAGTACTAATTACACTTCACGCTTCCACACATTGAGGGAAGTTAGAATTTCTAGTTGTTACAAATTGAAGGACGTTACCTGGCTGTTTCTTGCTCCAAATCTAAGGTATCTTTGGATATGGCATTGTTCAGAGATGGAAGAAATACTGAGCGAGGGAAGACTCAGAGATGTTGCAGATGATGTGGGAATTCCATACCCTACACCATTTCTGAACCTTCTATATCTTCGTCTATGGGGACTACCGGAATTGAAGAGCATATACTGGGATGCCCTACCCTTCCCATGTCTGAAAAGTGTTTATATAGAGGACTGTCCAAAACTGAAGAAGCTTCCTCTCAACTCTGACAGTGCAAAAGGGAATCACATCACCATTAGGGGATTCCAAGACTGGTGGGAACAGCTAGAATGGGAGAATGAAGCCACTCGAAATGCTTTTATGCCATCTTTTGAAGCACATGTTTATTGAAGTGAAACAATGTCAATTTTTTATTTAGGGTAAACAAATATATATATATATATATATATATATATATAATTTATGTGTTTGAACTTGAAATTTAGTCAAATTATCAATACTATTTTTATTTGACTTGATTAATTTTTGGGTTACTCCGTTTTAGTACTTAAAACTTTTAATTTTTTCAAAACCATATGTAACGTTTAATTTTCATTTCATTTTAATACACACTGTTAAAAAACTAACACGTTTAGTACCTAAACTATTAGTTGTAGTTTGTTTTAGTACCTAAACTTTTAATTTTTTCAAAATCATACCTAACGTTTAGTTTTCATTTTAGTACTCGTCGTTAAAAATTTAATGTGTTTAGGACCTAAACTACAAACTTTTAATTTTTTCAAAACCATATCTAACATTTAGTTTTCATTTCATTTTAGTACTTTGTCTTTAAAAAATTAACGCATTTAGTGCCTAAATTATCATTTGTGATTTGTCTTGGTACCTAAAATTTTAATTTTTTTCAAAATCATACCTAACGTTTAGTTTCATTTCATTTTAGTAACTGTTGTTAAAAACTTACTGCGTTTAGTACCTAAACTATCAATTTTGGTCTGTTTTAGTACCTAAACTTTTAAGTTTTTCAAAACCATATCTAACGTTTAGTTTTCATTCTATTTTAGTACCATGTCGTTAAAACATTAACGCGTTTAGTACCTAAACTATCAGTTTTGGTCTGTTTTAGTACCTAAACTTCCAATTTTTTCAAAATCATACCTAACGTTTAGTTTTCATTTTAGTACTCGTCGTTAAAAATTTAATGTGTTTAGTACCTAAACTATCAGTTTTGGTCAGTTTTAGTATCTAAACTTTCAATTTTTTTCAAAACCATATCTAACATTTAGTTTTCATTTCATTTCAGTACTTTGTCGTTAAAAATTAACGCATTTAGTACCTAAACTATCAGTTGTGATTTATTTTGATACCTAAACTTTCATTTTTTTTTCAAAACCATATCCAACGTTTAGTTTTCATTTCATTTTAGTACCCGTCTTTAAAAATTTAATGCGTTTAGTACCTAAACTATCAGTTTTGGTCTATTTTAGTACCTAAACTTTCATTTTTTTTCAAAATCATACCTAACGTTTAGTTTTCATTTCATTTTAGTACCACGCCGTTAAAAAATTAACGCGTTTAGTACCTAAACTATCAATTGTGATTTGTTTTGGTACCTGAACATTCATTTTTTTCAAAATCATACCTAACGTTTAGTTTTCATTTCATTTTAGTATCCGTCGTTAAAAACTAAATGGGAGACTGAAGCCACTCGAAATGCTTTTATCCCCTCTTTTCAAGCTGATTGACGGAATAAATCAATTGTGAACCTCATCGTGAATGGATCGATCCTTAAAAGAACTTTAAATTCTTTTTATATTTTATATATTAATTTTATATTTGTATCTTTAAAATTTTATAATATCTTACCTCTGAGTTTTTAATATACTTTCTAAAAATAAAATCCAACGTGGGTTTCATAACTTACTCATGCTCACACTGTTCTTAAGGGTCAGGAAAAATGGTCTTACCTTATACCATGGTCAAGCCTACAAGCAAAGTTTTAGTATTCGACACGAGAAGTCAATTGAAACGAAATCATCGCCTAGAAGTAACGTCTGCATCCAACACATCTCATGGCATGACATTTTAAAAATATATATATAATTATGTTTAATTTATCTTTCAAAAAATAAAATTCATAAAAACAATTAAAAAATTTAAACTTTTAGTTGTTTTTATTATTTTTAAATAATTTTTTAAAACCTGTTTAGGATTTTATTAGAATTTATTTTTACAATTTTCGATATATATTTTTTATACGGAGAGAAACATGATTGAGTCACATTGTAAACACTTCCTTTTATCAACGAGATTGTTCGGTAAGTTCATATAAAAAGAGTCAAAGTGAGAATGTCAGTATACTACTTGAGCCATTTTAGGTATTAAGCCAAACTGCAATAATTTGCATAGTTAAGGCATATGAAATTGATTGTTTTAAGATTTCGATCTAAAATTTTATGGAGAAAAATAATAAATTAAATATTTTATTTTAGTAAAAAAGGTATCTTAAACCCATGATGATTCTTCTACGCTCGACGAGCAGCGATGAGCATCACTAACGACGAGCACCATTAATTTAATTTATAAAAATTTAAATGCTAAATGACTCAACGTATGATTATAAATTAGTTAAAAATTTAAAGATAAATTAACTAAAATAAATGGTAAACTATACCAGTTACCACTTAATTATTGTCCCTTTTCATTTTAACTAATATTTTTGAAATTTTGTCAATCGGGTCACTCAGCTATTTAAATGCATTCAATTAAGTCACTTGCCGTTAATATTTAAGGGAAAAGCTTATGTGGCAGTTAAAATATTTGGTATAATTACACATTTTGGTCACTGTTACTTATATATTCTATCAATTTAGTCCTAATTTAAATAAATTAAAATAAACTTAGCCCTCAAATCAAATGATGCCATGTATAATTACCAAAATTCAACTTTTTATTTTAATTTATTTTAATTTTAAAAGTTATGATATATTTTATATTTATAACAAATCTTTTTTCTAAAGAATTGAATAACTCAAGCAATAATTTATGATATTAAATTTAAAGCAAACTAAATTTATCGCCCTTTTGATATAGGTCAATCTTTTAGTGAAATTTTTTTCATGCTAAGTCCATCGAGAATCTTATCAATGTAAACTTTTATTAAAGATGAACATAAATTTTTATGGTAGGAGGTGAATTTTTAAAATTTTAAAGGAAGAATTTGTCAAACGTGAAAAAAATATATGTCACATTTTCTATTAGAAATTTACTAGATAAAAATTTCTTAGTTTTACAGGTTATATTATATCACCTTTTTTTAGTAGAATGTCATTTACAAATAGTAGTTGGATAAAAATTTTGTCCAGTGAATTTTATATGCATGGGCTAATCAACTATATTTTCCTTACAATCAAAAGAGGTTATGATACCATTGACAGGATGCTTCTAAGAACCATAAATAGAATTTCTAGTAAAAAAATTATTTCGTTTTAAATATAGAATATGCCATACCTTTTAAAATCTTTTAAAATTAAGATTTGAGGGTTAAGTTTATTTTAATTTATTAAAATTAGGACCAAATTGATAATATATATATAAGTAACAGTGATCAAATGTGTAATTATACCAAATATTTTAACTGCCACATCAACTTCTTTGTTAAATATTAATTGCAAGTTGCTTAATTGAATGCATTTAAATAGTTGAATGACCTGATTGACAAAATTTCAAAAATATTGGTCAAAATGAAATGAGACAACATTTAGGTGGTCTACTTGTATAGTTTACCCTTTATTTTAAATAAGGAATCTTTAAATTTTTAACTAATTTATAATTATCATTAAGTCCTTGAGAATTTAAATTTTTATAAATTAAATTAACATGACATTTTGCAGCGTTTTGTGTTCACAAACGCCGCTAACTTTTGTGGTGCTGCTTTGACCAGGACTTCTTGCGGCGTTTTTACTATCGCCAAACAGGAAAGCTTTTAGTGACGCTTAAAAACGCTGCTATAGGACTGAAAAACGCCACTAAAAGTTTATTTTGGTGTAGTGATGACAAGAACTATAATAATCTTTTTAGAAATATATATATATATATATATATATATATATATATATATATATATATATATATATTTTAATAATTTATGTGATTATAAAATAATATTTGTTCATAATTTTATAGTATAGTAATAACGTACACACATCATGTTAACACAATTACTCAAATATAAATTCTGGAAAAAAAATATAATAGTTCATTTTATATTCGATAAATTTGAAATGACCATCCAGTTCAGTTGGTAGAGCACAAGGTTCTTAACCTTGAGGTCGTGGGATCGAGTCCCATGGAAAGCATTTCATAATTCGGAGGTCTCCTACGGAAGCTGCCCACAACCTAGTGTTAGGGGCAGCCTACTATCTTACCTCCCCTTGTCCCATTACATATGAGAACAAGGGACAACCATTTATATTCGATAAATTTAGAAATAATTTCCAAATATAAGTTCCATGATCAAAAGGATTGACTTTGAGCAATTGGTGATGTGATGAGGAATGATCGTTCCATGGCTCCGGGGGCCGCTGCCCCTCCCCCAATTTTTTTTTACTATTAAAAAAATAGAGATAGTTACCAATGTAGATATTTAAATTTTGATTTATTTTGATTTTGTCCCTATTTTCTATTATTAGTTATACTTTGTCCCTGAATTAAAATCTTGACTCGGTCCTGAATGAAATCCAGTTATTTCTGTGCTATCTTTTTGTTTTAGCCCTTGAGTTTCCTAAATAATCTTCCACTGTCATCTTCATGGATTAGATATTATTTCCCAGATTTTCTCTCTATATACTAATTCAATTCTTTCACCTTTTCTAACCAAAAGTTCTCTCCTTTTTCATCATTGTATCTTGGGAACAAAAGAGTATTCTCCATTGGAAGAAAATGCACCAATCTTTACATCTCCAACTCAACCCTTTTCATCATCCAATCGATTGAGAGGTACAGTGTTTGTATTCATGGATCGGTCGAGGGGAGTTCAGGATGATCACTACTGAAATTTTTAAATTTTCATATAGTTTAATTATTTTTTATATTTTTTTTATTGATGATTTAATTCCGTCCTCCTAAAATTTTATGATTCGTAGGTGGCATAAAATTAGGGTTATTTTCATGTCTAAAGTTGTGTGCTTTTCAATGCAGCGAGTAGCTTTATGGGTGCCTCATTGCCCAGTAATTCTCCAAAGTTGAAGAGATCAGTCAAGATTAGTGGGAGAATTAGTGATGCTGCTACTATTACAAAAGGTCCCATGGAAGATATTAAAGAGTATGGACTCCCAACTTACTTCTATTGATTCCTTTTTCTTACAAAAAGTTGTATGGTGAGATTTGAACCCAAGACCTCGAAGTTCTCGGGATGTCTTGCTTGTCGTTTACGACAAGCCAAGAACTTGTAGGGGTGGAAAATGGAGGAATTCATCATCTTCATATGTGTAAATGTTACATGTTGAACTTAAATGTGCCTCTCAGGTATACGCGTCCTTTGTATGCGATGTTCGAACTGGGGAAGGCTCCTGTTTATTGGAAGACGATGAACAGTCTTCCTCCGACTTACGTAAGTGCGCCATTGCTACTTTTTGATGTCATGTTGCTTGAGCTATACTCTTTAGTCTTTTTTGAATGACAGGGAGAGAAGCTGAAGCTTTTCTACAATCCAGCAGCAAGCGAACTTGCTCCAAATGAAGACTTTGGGATTGATTTTAATGGTAATTTCTTATACTCTTGTCCCTTTAGCTTTACTAATGTGATAAGAAATACAGTCCATTTCTCGGTGACGAAACGAACACGAACCTGTCGAAAACCCAAAATTACTCAAACATGAAATGATTTGAACTCAAAAAAATCAGAGTCCGATATGAGCCTATGACTTGATGAATTTGTAACTCTGCAGGAGGTTTCAATCAGCCTATCATGTGTGGTGGTGAACCGAGAGTCCGAGACAAATGCTGAGGAAAGCTAGAGGCAAAGCTGATAGTCCAATATACACCATACAAATATGTATTCCTAAGCGTGGTATGTATGTTTCATAGATTTCAATTTTCTTTCTTGCGAACTTTTCGATTTCTTTTTCCGTTTGATTTCCGATCGATCACTTGTCATCATCTTCTCTAGTTTCATTTGGCAGCTGTGAACTTGATATTCTCATTCACAAATGGAGTTGATTGGGATGGTCCTTTCAGACTACAGTTTCAAGTTCCACATGCATGACAAAACAGACCAATAGAATTCTTTAACCAGGTAAAATATGTTTGTATTCGATGCATATTTCGATATGGACATGAAAATATGATCTTCTAAGCTCTCAAAATGCATGAAAATTTGGAAAATTTTGAATATGTATTCGATTCGACACACACACCTTAATCCGAATATCATGGTAACAGGGGCTAGCAGAGGAGCTGAGTAAAGAAGGTGCATGTGATTGAGCAATATTTCCAGACACAAGTATTGTTGTGGATAGATGTGTGATGATTGGTAACTTGTCCAAGGAAGGAGTAAGTAAAAACGAAACCTGTGTTATTTCATCTGTTTTCTTCCTCATAAGGTGAAGCATCAAGTTCATATATGAAAATTCGTAAATCCTTGACTCCATTTGCAGGGCGATCGTTGCAGTCTTGATCTGGTTCTGGGATGCATGGACACGAACTCGCACCTGTACGACCCTCTGGCCATGTAGACGAAGGCTCGTGTCCTATTGATTCCGATGCTGAAGACTAATTGTTAGCCAGTTGCATCTCTTATGCGTCTTAAATTACTCCTTGCAGTTCTCAAGATTAAAATGAAATGGTAGTTGTATAGAATGTAGATGATGGAGTCATCAACAGTGTTACAAAACAATAGAGGATTGGACCGATCAATTGAACCGAAAATCGATTGTTTATCTGGTTTGATATGTCCAAACAAGAATCTTTGATTCGGTTAAGAACTGAAAAAAAATCGAACTCACTCATCAAGTATCTAGTAGTACTACAACCCAAGACTCGAACTAAAATCATATCAATAGATGGAGTACTCTAGTTTAATAACATTCACCATTTGGAAGGATATCATCAAACACAAGTGCACAGAAGCTGATTATAAAAACAGTATCTTTTTCTTCAAAATTTGAAGATCCAAGAACATGTTCATTGACAATACTATTACTAGTTCCTCACTATTGACTACGCTTACTTCATTGGTACCTCACGTAAGAGCAGCTTCTTTCCTGCTCTCTATATACTTGCCCGCGAGCGAATCGAATAAAATCCCGGCACCGACGCCAACCGCCAAATCGATCGTGTAGTGACCCCTTGTACCGAGCAATCTCATGGCTTGAAGCACATTGAGTGTGTCGAATAACCATGCCAATTCCCATCTCTGCATTCTCCTCATGTCCAACGATGCAATCACCGATCCAGCAACGTGGCCGGAGAAGAAGAGGAAAAATGAGACATTCCCTACAGGAAAATCCATCCCTGACCCTACAAATTCCTGCCATTCATCAAAGCTTCAAACGTTAGCGCTTATATCAAAACCATATGTATGTATACCAATGTTTCAGATCAGAATATTTCAAACCATGAAAATTTAACACAAGCAGCTGACCAATCAGATAGTCTCGTTTTCCCAACCGGATAGCATTATGCAGACGGTCTGGTATTGTGCTCTTCGGAATTAGCCACCCAAGGTTGGAACCCGAAACCAAACCTAGGGTTGGTAGAGCACAAGGCACTAGTAGGTGCTCAAACAAGACAATACCGAATCGCGAGCATGTTGCTATGCGATGCTACGGGGAGAATGAAAATATTCAGTCAACTGGCGGGTCGTGACAGAAATAGATTAAGAGTTAACCTGAGGTAATGGGAGCTGCGTGGAGTAACCAAGGATCCCACGACAAGTGAACATGAACAAAGCAGAAATCGTCGCCCTTGGTCGACCCTCAACTAACCAGGTCCCTATTATATACACTGTTGAAGCATGAACTCATGCTTTCGTGAGTTCACATATGTTGCTGTTAGTTTGATGTGTGCACAATTAATGAGTAGGTTGTTAGCAGTTTGTTGAGTCTGTTGGAGTGGTTAGGAGCAGTTAGAAGGCTGTTAAGTCTATGAACTCATGTATAAATGTACTGCTTAACGTTGAATAAGAAATACGCTTCTGTATATTCTTGAAAACTTCAAGAATTGTATGTGAATTTCAACATGGTATCAGATGCTAGTGTTCTGGTGGTGTAGAAGGAGTTGTGTCAGGGTCCTGTTGAGCCAACGTTGGAGCTATGGTGCTTTCGGCCTCTCCTATTTCCGGCGGTGCTGTAAGCAGTGCTGAACATTTGGTAACTGCTTCCAGAGGTTTACTAACAAACGGTTGAGTGTGGTGCTCGATGAACGGAATTTCTTGCTTTGGAAACAACAGGTGTTGTTGACTGTTAGGAGTCATCGACTTGAGAAGCTGCTTTCTGGGGCGGCTGTTTCTCCACCAGCGACGGTTGTGCTTGACGATGGCACGGTTGTTGAAAACGAAGATCATGAAGTCTTTGTAGCCCAAGACAGTGCTTTGGCGTCGTGGTTGTTATCTACGATTAGTCCAACCTTGCTACCGCACTTAGTAGGGGCTGAGACAGCTGCGCAGGTTTGGAAGACCGTCAATAAGGTCTTCGCCTGTAAGTCTACAACGGCAGTAATGAATTTGCATTACCAGCTGAAAGCTGTTCATCAAGGAGATTTAGGAATGCGCAGCTATATCTCTCAAGTTAAGGAAATATGTGATGCTCTAGCATCATGTGGTAGTCCAGTGTCTGATCTAGAGCACATTGCGACTATATTGAATGGGTTATCGGCTGAATATAGGCCGGTGGTTACTGTCTTGTCAGCCAGTCGTGACGCCTTGAATCTGGAAGGAGTTGTATCTGTTCTAATCGATGCTGAGACTCAGCAGAAGAACTTCAGTAAGTTTGACAACATAACAGCTGCGGCTAATGTTGCTCAAGTAAAAGCATCTGTGGATGATAGAACCAATCGGTTTACCAGACAAGATCAGGTTACATCGGAGAGGCAGTCCACATATAGTGGTCAAGCTGGTCGTGGTCGAGGACGTGTCAAGCTACAGTGCCAGCTGTGTGGCAAGAATGGTCACCTCGTGAATAGGTGTTGGTACAGGTTCGATAAGTCTTTCTTGGGTGTAGATGAGTCTGATTTGAGGAATTCTGATTCAAGGAACTCATTTAAGGAACGAGTGCCCACGGCTAATGTTTGTCAATATAATTCTAACAAGTGTTCCTGTGTAAATAATACAAATGGAGGTACAACAGGGTTGGATGATCAAGAACGGTTCAAGCCTCTTGCAAACATAGCTGCCACGAATTCTTCTCCACGCTCGTGGTTTGTAGATTCGGGGGCAACTCACCATATCACGCCTGACGCTACAGAAGTGATAGATGGCTCGGATTATACTGGAGCTGGTAAGCTGACTGTAGGCAATGGTAGTGGTTTATCTATAACTAGAATTGGTAAAGCTAATGTTAGTACTGCATCTCGTGCTTTAATATTGAGCGATGTGTTGCATGTGCCTTCAATTACTAAGAAATTGGTATCGGTTTCCAAGCTTGCTAGGGATAATGGAGTGTTCTTAGAGTTTCATGCTCAGCATTGTGTGGTTCGGGATGAAAGGACCGGTGCTGAATTATTGCGAGGAAGAGAGACTGGTGGCTTGTATGAGTTCGATGGTGTTATGTCTACTCAAGGCCGAATTGCTGAAGCAAATATAGCTTTTAATTCTAATAACAGCTATGTATTGTGGCATGATCGTTTAGGTCATCCGTCTTATAAAGTCTTGTTGCAAGTGTGCAAACAATGTAATATCAGTTTGCCTAGTGGTTTTAATAAAGAGGTTCTTCCAGTATGTGTTTCGTGTCATATGGGCAAAAGCCATAGGCTGCCGTTTTATGCTTCTGAAACTCAGTATGAACAACCGTTTCAACTAGTATTTTCTGATTTATGGGGTCCAGGTCACATTGAGTCGAATGGCTTTAGATACTACGTCTCGTTTGTAGATGCCTTTTCGAGGCATACTTGGGTGTATTTACTGAAGAGCAAAGGGCAGGCTGTTAGTGCGTTTCAGCTGTTTCAGAAGTTGGTTCGAACTCAGTTTGGACAGGAGGTTAAGGCTGTGCAAACGGATTGGGGAGGTGAGTACCGGTCGCTATCTGTTGTTCTTGCACAGTGTGGTATAAAACACCGAGTGACATGTCCTCATACGTCTCAACAGAATGGGGTTGTTGAGAGGAAGCATAGGCATTTGTTTGAGATGGCTTTGACCTTATTAGCTCGAGCTTCATTACCGTTGAAATACTGGTCCTTTGCAGTTGTAACAGCAGCTCACTTAATTAATAGATTGCCAACTAAGGTACTTCAAGGCCGTACTCCGTTTGAGAGATTGTTTGGGAAAACCCCTACGTATGATCATTTGAGGGTGTTCGGCTGTAGATGTTTCCCTCATTTACGGGTGTTTCAACCGTACAAGCTTGCGTACAGGTCACAATCGTGCGTGTTTTTGGGGTACAGCATCAATCATCGAGGATATCAATGCTTAGCATCGGATGGACGGGTGTATGTGTCTCGGCATGTCGTTTTTGATGAGCATGAGTTTCCATTTGCTAAGTCTGGAAGTGAGAAGAATGAGATTGCTGTGGGAAAACCGTGTAGTAGAGCTTCGTTGGTTGTAATTCCTGGTGCTCAACGTGTTTGTGGTAATTCAACACAACCAGTTGTTCAAGAGAGTCAATATACCCCAGTGTGTACTAACGGTGTGCCAACAGTTGCTGAAGTTGGAGCATCGAGTAGTAGGGTGAGTCGACATACTGAGAATGGAAGTGTTGGTGGAAGTCAAGACAATAGCTCGGTGGGGTTGGAGCAAAGTCAGATCAATGAGGTTGGTGGTGTGTTGGTTGATGAGACAGGCCGTGTTGAGACTGTTGCTGAGATAGACCGTGTTGAGGCTACCTCAGTCTGTCCTTCGGTGTACAATGAGCATCCAATGGTTACACGCAGTAAGCGAGGGATTTTTAAACCAAGAGTTTTTGTTGCACAAACTCAGGGCAATGTTGGAGAGCCAAGCTCGATAAAGCAAGCGCTTCAAGATCCACAATGGAAGGAAGCAGTATTGGCTGAATATGATGCGTTGGTGAGGAATGGCACTTGGACGTTAGAACCATTACCAAAAGGGCGAGCAGCAGTTGGCTGCAAATGGCTATTCAAGGTTAAGTTTAATGCGGATGGATCTGTGTTGAAGCATAAAGCACGTCTTGTGGCGAAGGGTTACTCACAAGTACCTGGCCATGACTTCGGTGACACGTTTAGTCCGGTGGTGAAGACTACTACTGTAAATGCTGTGTTGTCTCTTGCTGTGACTCGAGGTTGGAGTTTAAGGCAGGTGGATGTTAACAACGCATTCCTTAACGGTGAGCTTGGAGAAGAGGTGTACATGGTCCAACCACCGGGTTTTGAACGAGTGGCTAGTGATGGAACTCGGCTTGTTTGTAGGCTGAGGAAGGCTTTGTATGGATTGCGACAAGCACCACGCATGTGGTATGCCAAGCTGCGCAATTACCTGCTGGAGCTCGGGTTCGTGATACGAAGGCTGATGCGTCTTTGTTTATCCGCCGAGTGGGTGATGTTCGTATAATAGTGCTGGTATATGTCGATGACATTATCATCACAGGTGAGTCTAATGAAGCTATTAATGAGGTGGTTAATCTACTTGGTGCGAAGTTCTCGTTGAAAGATCTGGGAGAACTCGGATACTTTCTAGGTGTTGAAGTGCATAGGACCTCTGAGAAGTTGGTGTTGAGCCAACGCAAGTTTATTAAAGAGTTGCTGGAACAGACTGCTATGCTTACTGTTAAACCTGCACCTACACCGATGGTGGTTTCACCGAAGTTGACTAGTGATGCCGGGAAGCCGCTTTCGGATGCATGGATGTATCGAAGCATAGTCGGTTCCTTGTTGTACTTGAGTCATACAAGACCAGATATCGCCTTTAGTGTTAATCGGGTAGCTCAGTACATGCATCGACCTTGTGATGGTCATTGGCTTGCGGTTAAGCGGATATTGCGTTACTTGAGTGGAACGATTGAATGTGGCTTAGTGTTTAGACGTTCTTCTGCAGCTGAAGTTTGCAGTATGACTGCATTTGCAGATGCTGACTGGGCCAGTAATGTTGATGATCGTAGATCGGTGTCAGGATCATGTGTGTTCCTTGGTTGCAATTTGATCTCGTGGAGTGCAAAGAGACAAAAGGCTGTTGCTCGTTCAACAACAGAAGCTGAATACCGTAGTATTGCTGATACGGTTGCTGAGGTGATTTGGGTGAAGTCCTTGTTGACTGACTTGGGGGAAGAAGTTGATGCGATACCGGTCGTATGGAGTGACAATACGAGTGCGGTTGCCATGAGTGCTAATCCGGTGTTTCATGCACGGTCGAAGCATATAGAATTGGACATACACTTTGTGCGTGAAAAGGTAGAATGTGGAGCTGTTCGTGTTAGTTACGTACCAGCAGAGCATCAAGTGGCTGATGGAATGACCAAACCTTTGGCTAAATCTGCACATGTTCTGTTTAGTCAAAAAGTTCAGGTAGCTGAAACGAGAACAACCGAGGAGGACAGGGAGAATGTTGAAGCATGAACTCATGCTTTCGTGAGTTCACATATGTTGCTGTTAGTTTGATGTGTGCACAATTAATGAGTAGGTTGTTAGCAGTTTGTTGAGTCTGTTGGAGTGGTTAGGAGCAGTTAGAAGGCTGTTAAGTCTATGAACTCATGTATAAATGTACTGCTTAACGTTGAATAAGAAATACGCTTCTGTATATTCTTGAAAACTTCAAGAATTGTATGTGAATTTCAACATACACTGATTGCATCCCAACAAACACCTATCAAACATATAAGCAGAGTTCATCAGACCATTAATCTAGCAAAAATTAACGCCCTTACCTCTTCAGATTATCACATTTCTACTTCATGTTAATTTTTATAGAAAACTTTAGATATTTTTAGCATGCAATTACATCAGACTATCCTAGTGGGCACGCCTGATCCAGAGGGTATGTCTGCTGTTGCTATTGATTTTTTCACTAACCTAGTGGGCACGCTTGATCCAGAGGTCCGTGGGGTTAGTATAAATTTTTTGTAAGGATTTGCTCCAGTGTGTGTTGCCTGCTGGTGATTCTGAGTCTCTTTGTCGGGAGGTTTTGCTTCTGAAATAAAAGAAGCTATTTTCAGTCGGAGAAGTGACAAGGCTCCTGGACCTGATGGGTATACTTCTTTATTTTTCAAAGTTGCCTGGCCTGTTGTGGGAGAGGATTTTGTTTCTGTTATTCGGTTTTTCTTCTCTTTCACGTGTATGTTGCCTTGCCACTGCACTGATCCTTGTTCCTAAGGTCTCTAATCCGTGTTTGCCCAAGGATTTTAGACCTATTTCTTGCTGCTCTTTCGTGTATAAGACTGTTACTAGGATTTTGGTTGGCAGACTTGACCCTTTGTTTCCTAATATGATTGTTTTTAATCAAACTACTTTTGTGAAAGGTATATTCTCGTAAGTCGCTTTCGCCTAGATGTGCTCTGAAGGTTGACCTTCATAAGGCTTTTGACACGTTGAGTTGGGATTTTATTTTGACTGTGCTTGAGGCTTTGGGTATGCTTGATCAGTTTAGGGGATGGGTTGCAGTTTGTTTGACCACTCCTAGGTTCTCGATTGTTCTAAATGGCAGTCTTGTTGGGTTTTTTAAGGGTGGTAGGAGCATCAGGTAGGGATTAAGTGTGTGTTGGAGAAATTTAATTTGTCGTCTCGATTGTGTTTGATAACTTACTTATTTTTTGTAAGGGCTCTCTTAGTTCTGTTAATGGGATTAAGTGTGTGTTGGTGCAATTTTATTTGTGGTCTGGGTTGAGGCTTAATGCTGTCAAAAGTGAGCTTTTTGCTACACGGATCACTGCTGATCAGTTGGAAGAGATTCAGGTGCTTTTCGGGTTTAAGATGGGTCATCTCTTTGTTAGGTATCTAGGAGTTCAGAATTATCTGAGAACTGTTATCCCCTTATTGAGAAGATTAAAGCCAAATTGGGACTTTAGGGTCATCTTCACCTTAGCTATACAGGTCGTTTGCAGCTTGTTCTTTCGATTATTTTTAGCATTGTTAATTTTTGGTGTCGGCGGCTCATTCTTCCCCAAGCGGTTGTTAAACGCATCGAGCAGTTTTGTGTACGGTTTCTCTGAAAGGGGTCTGATTCCTCGGCTGCGGGTGCAAAGGTCAGCTGGGCTCAGGTTTATTTTTCTAAAGTAGAGGGGGGTTTGGGGTTGCGAGATTTAAAGTACTGGAATATTTGCGCTTTTTTTTCCCTTATGCCAGATATCTTGGCTAGACAGGGATCCTTGTGGGTTGCTTGGATTCATTGCTATGTGCTAAAGGGGACAAGTTTATAGAAAGTTGAGAGTAAAAGTCATTTTAGTTGGCCTATGAGAAATGCAGAGAGCAAGCTTTTCCCCTCCTTGGTGGTGTGTCGAACTGGAACATGATTACTCCCTCTTGGCTTTGGTCGGAGATAAGGGCTAAGGGTAGCATTGTTCCCTGGCATAGGTTGATATGGTTTCCTCTTAGGGTCCCTAGGCACTCGGTTATTGTTTGACTTGCGGTCTTGGGACGGCTTAACACGAAGGATAGATTGTTGCGTTGGGGTATTGTTGATGACAATTCTAGTGTGTTCTGCTGCCTATGTGAGATTCGAGATCATATCTTCTTTTCCTGCCCGTACTTGAAGGAGGTGTGAGGGGAAGTTTTGAGATTGTGTAATATTCCTAGGCCTGTTATGGCTTGGGATCAGGAGCTGCAGTGGGCTGTTACTTTTCCTAAAGGAAGATCGCTGATTTCTTGTATTTTGAAGGTAGCTTAGGGCGCTCATTTGTATTTTGTGTGGTCCGAGCTCAATTGTAGAACTTTCAGAGGCCACGAATTGAACTCAGCAAATTGAATTCAAAAACAAAACCCACATTTTCTTGTTGTTTTTGGTTTGAGATCTCCGGATATCTCATAGTCGTCTCGTGCTCTCTGATTATATTCGGAATCGAATCGAGTCTAAACTTTTCAAAAGGAAAAGGTAATGAACAGTCGCATACCGTATTAAGAGCGGCTAAAATGGAATTAAGTTCCGGCCACGAAGCCAGTGCGCGATGGAAGGAGCGCGTGACGACGAACCCCAGATCAAACGGCGGTGAAGAGTCCGGCACCATCCGGAGCGTGTATTCCACGTAAATGAAAAACAACAGCCCCGCCGCAAAAAAACAGGGTATCTGGTGATATTTCGCGACATAAACGACGTCGTCCAGTGTCCATTTCATGAACGATGCCTTCCCGTGAGAAATGTCACCGTCGGCGTGATGAACGCCTGTTTTCTTGCTTGCCGTGACTTTAACGCCGTTTCCTTTTCCGTTAGCTCTGCCGGAACGTTTGTGGCGGGGGCTGAGAAGGGTTGTCGTGGCGACGGTTGCCTCGGCGGCGGTCATTGGCTGCTAATGTTGGTCGGGGAGAGGAGATTTGGAGAAATGAAAGCAGAAAGTGACACTGGATAGTGAATGCTTTGATAGAAGAAAGAAAAATATAATGGCGGGGTTTACAAGGAACTATTGACAAGAAAGTTGTAAACTATTTTTGGTATAATAAAATATTAGCCACTAAACTATATTCATATTTCTAATATAGATCTTAAATTTTTCTTTGTTCACTATTTTGGCCTTTTTATTGCGATAAACTAAAATGACTCTTCTAATCAATTAATGAGTGAATATGGAGGAATATGGAGGATTAAATTGAAAATAAACTTAAGATCTTGAAATGCTTGAGTCACTGTATTTCGAATTAAACGGTTTTGATAGTTAAAAGAATCATTGTTATTTTTAGAGGTTCTGGATTCGAGCACCAGCGACTGTAAGATATTTGAGGGTTAATTATTAAACGATTGAGAGTATTTAAAATATATATTATCGTTTAAAAATGTTTATAACATATAAAAAAATTAAATTCAACAAACATTTTTCATTAAAGTGTACTTATAAAAAGAGTAAAGTAAATAGATGATCTCCCGACCATAGGGTGATATTTTATTGAGTCTCTCGACTATTAAAAATTACAAAATAATTTTCTAATATGTGTTGCTTTATTATATACAATGCACCAATAAATGTAACAGAGAATCGAATCATAGTCCTATAGAAATCATATTATAAACACTTCTAAAAGTTTTTATTATAAAATATAAAATGGGTAAAATTACCATTTCGGCATCCAACTTTATTGGTTTTGTTATATTAGCCCTTAAACTTTTAGTACATTTCTTTTTTTTTTTGAACATTTTCTACTTAAAGGAGAAGAATTTTATTTTTAATGAGTATTAAACCCACAATTTTATTTTTATCAAATTAATTCAAAAATGATAAAACAATAATTACATCTTTAAACTATCATCAATCATTTTTTTCTCTTTTGTCATGTCATTAAAATATCAATTAATTCATCCTTAATGAAATGTTGGTTTTACTTTTTATTTTTCAAAAATATATTTTTTTAAAAAATTCAATGAAGTGATTAAAACGATGAGATAGTTGACGTCAGTGTCTCAATAAGAATAAAATAAAATTATTTTATATTATATTTGAACTAGTTTGATAAAAAAAATAAAAGTTTGAGAATTAAAAATATATATTAAAAGTTTACTCGCTAAAATAATTAAATTAGTAAAATTAGGGGACTAGAAATGTCATTCTCCCATAAAATAAAAACAATGATCATGGATTCCGTTTTCGGAGAATCCAAAGTGCATATTTTCGTGGACTTTTTTTTGTTAGTTTTTTATTCGTTTGATATAATAAATAATTTTATATAGACATAAAACAGTCAATTAATTAACTAAAATATTTCAATAAATATATGTTTTTTATAAATAATAATAAATATATGATATTTTATCAAACGTTGAATATTATTTTTTGGTAAAAGAACTTTCAATATTATTAATAATATATTATATCATACCATAACATTGAATAAAACTACATATTTATAAAAATTTAAATTCAAATCTTTGATATATTTTCTCCCATCGAATTTAACGATATCATCGTTGTGTTTTTAGATCGAAACTAATCCACAATGTCTTTAAATTATCATAATATATTGATCCATTTTTAGTTACCTTATTATCGGAAAACCTTTTTTATTGAACAAGATAATCGTATTTTCGATCACTTGATCATCGAACAACTCAGTATATTTGAATGCCACAGACAAACCTTTACCCCTATTGTCGCTTGATGTAACCTATATTGATTCGAATCAATATAAAAAAATAGATTATAAATATTAATACGAATACGAACACGAACACGAGCAACCTGTAAATATATTAAATTAAAATCATCGTTACTTTCGGAGAAAACAAAAAGAATCATGGCGGTCGGTGTTGGACTAGCCGTGAACCCGATGGGTCCTGCATATTATATAATATATAGCAAAAGTACAAATGAAGTTTAATATAAAATATAATTGAGTTTAAAAGGCCCCAAAAACGGAGAATATATTACATGAATATGCAGACAAAAGTGTATTTTTGTTTAAATTTAATGATTTTTATTTTATGGAATCGAGGGAAAATCAAATTTAAGTAAATAATAAAAATTAAATTTATTAAATTAAAATTAAATTAATTGAATTAATAAGTGATGAGGATTAAATATAAACTATACTAATTTTATTAACATATTCTTCTATTAATATTAATAATGCATGACTTAATCAGCATTATAAAAAATTATTAAATAAAATCATCACATTTTTTTTGAAATCCTAGTTTTATTAAATTGTAAAAATATTTAAAATTATAATAAGAGTCTACAACTAATATCGTAAATTAAATATATAATTTGGACATTTTTCTATAATGTTGGAATAAGAAACTAGTCATTTTAGATCATATAAAGATCATATATGAACTAATCATCGCTGATTTCTTGTATTTTGAAGGTAGCTTAGAGCGCTCATTTGTATTTTGTGTGGTCCGAGCTCAATTGTAGAACTTTCAGAGGCCACGAATTGAACTCAGCAAATTGAATTCAAAAACAAAACCCACATTTTCTTGTTGTTTTTGGTTTGAGATCTCCGGATATCTCATAGTCGTCTCGTGATCTCTGATTATATTCGGAATCCAATCGAGTCTAAACTTTTCAAAAGGAAACAGGAAATGAACAGTCGCATACCGTATTAAGAGCGGCTAAAATGGAATTAAGTTCCGGCCACGAAGCCAGTGCGCGATGGAAGGAGCGTGTGACGACGAACCCCAGATCAAACGGCGGTGAAGAGTCCGGCACCATCCGGAGCGTGTATTCCACGTAAATGAAAAACAACAGCCCCGCCGCAAAAAAGCAGGGTATCCGGTGATATTTCGCGACATAAACGACGTCGTCCAGTGTCCATTTCATGAACGATGCCTTCCCGTGAGGAATGTCACCGTCGGCGTGATGAACGCCGGTTTTCTTGCTTGCCGTGACTTTAACGCCGTTTCCTTTTCCGTTAGCTCTGCCGGAACGCTTGTGGCGGGGGCTGAGAAGGGTTGTCGTGGCGACGGTTGCCTCGGCGGCGGTCATGGCTGCTAATGTTGGTCGGAGAGAGGAGATTTGGAGAAATGAAAGCAGAAAGTGACACTGGATTGTGAATGCTTTGATGGAAGAAAGAAAAATATAATGGCGGGGTTTACAAGGAACTATTGACAACAAAGTTGTATACTAGTTTTGGTATAATAAAATACTAGCCCCTGAACTATATTCATATTTCTAATATGGATCTTAAATTTTGCTTTGTCCACTATTTTGGCCTTTTTATTGCGATAAACTAATGTGACTCTTCTAATCAATTAATGAGTGAATATGGAGGATTAAATTGAAAATAAACTTAAGATATTGAAATGTGTCAGTCACTATATTTCGAATAAAATAATTTCGATAGTTAAAGGAATCATTGTTATCCTTAGAGGTTCATTATTAAATAATTGAGAGTATTTAGAATATATATTATCGCTTAAAAATGTTTATAACATATAAAAAATTAAATTCAACAAACATTTTTCATTAAAGTGTACTTATAAAAATAGTAAAGTAAATAGATCATCTCCCGACCATATAGTGATATTTTATTAAGTATCTGGACTATTAAAAGTTACAAAATGATCTTCTAATTATAAAATTAGATGACCTTATTCTCATATGTAATGGGGTAAGGGAGATGTATGGTAGTAGGTTGCCCCCAACACCAGGTTGAGAGCAACTTCCGTGGAAGACCTCCAGCAGTCAGAATTATGAATTGCTCATCGTGGGACTCGGATCTCACGACTACAAGATTAAGAGTCTTGCGCTCAACCAACTGAGCTAGGCGGGTAATACGCCAATAAATGTAACAGAGCATCGAATCATAGTCCTATAGAAATCATATTATAAACACTTCTAAAAGTTTTTATTATAAAATATAAAAATGGGTAAAATTACCATTTTGGCATCCAACTTTATTGGTTTAGTTATATTAGCCCTTAAACTTTTAATACATTTTTTTTTGAACAATTTCTACTTAAAGGAGGTGAAGAAGAATTTTATCCCTGATGAGTATAAAATCCAGAATTTTATTTTTATCAAATTAATTCAAATATGATAAAACAATAATTACGTCTTTAAACTATCATCAATCATCTTTTTTTTTCTCTTTTGTCATGTCATTAAAATATCAATTAATTCATCCTTAATGAAATGTTGGTTTTACTTTTTATTTTTCAAAAATATATTTTTTAAAAATTTCAATGAAGTGATTAAAACGATGAGATAGTTGACGTCAGTGTCTCAATAAGAACAAAATAACATTATTTTATATTATATTTGAACTAGTTTGATAAAAAAAATAAAAGTTTGAGAATTAAAATTATATATTAAAAGTTTACTCGCTAAAATAATTAAATTAGTAAAATTAGGGGACTAGAAAGGTCATTCTCCCATAAAATAAAAACAATGATCATGGATTCCGTTTTCGGAGAATCCAAAGTGCATATTTTCGTGGACTTTAGTCTAACTTTCTCACTTTTTTTTTGTTAGTTTTTTATTCGTTTGATATAATAAATAATTTTATATAGACATAAAACGTCAATTAATTAACTAAAATATTTCAATAAATATATGTTTTTTTATAAATAATAATAAATATATGATATTTTATCAAACGTTGAATATTATTTTTTGGTAAAAGAACTTTCAATATTATTAATAATATATTATATCATACCATAACATTGAATAAAACTACATATTTATAAAAATTTAAATTCAAATCTTTGATATATTTTCTCCCATCGAATTTAACGATATCATCGTTGTGTTTTTAGATCGAAACTAATCCACATTGTCTTTAAATTATTATAATATATCGATCCATTTTTAGTTACCCTTATTATTGGAAAACCTTTTTTATTGAACAAGATAATCGTGTTTTTCGATCACTTGATCATCGAACAACACATTATATTTGAATGTCTTAGAGAAACCTTTACCCCTATTGTCGCTTGATGTAACCTATCTTGATTCGAATCAATATAAAAAATAGATTATAAATATTAATACGAATACGAACACGGACACGAACAACAGGAAATATATTAAATTAAAATCATCGTTACTTTCGGAGAAAACAAAAAGAATCATGGCTGTCGGTGTTGGACTAGCCGTGAACCCGATGGGTCCTGCATATTATATAATATATAGCAAAAGTACAAATGAAGTTTAATATAAAATATAATTGAGTTTAAAAGGCCCCAAAAACGGAGAATATATTACATGAATATGCAGACAAAAGTGTATTTTTGTTTAAATTTAATGATTTTTATTTTATGGAATCGAGGGAAAATCAAATTTAAGTAAATAATAAAAATTAAATTTATTAAATTAAAATTAAATTAATTGAATGAATAAGTGATGAGGATTAAATATAAACTATACTAATTTTATTAACATATTCTTCTATTAATATTAATAATGCATGACTTAATCAGCATTATAAAAAAATTATTAAATAAAATCATCACTTTTTTTTTGAAATCCTAGTTTTATTAAATTGTAAAAATATTTAAAATTATAATAAGAGTCTACAACTAATATCGTAAATTAAATATATAATTTGGACATTTTTCTATAATATTGGAACAAGAAACTAGTCATTTTAGATCATATATGAAAATGTTAAAAACCCAACCAATAGACTCGAACGATAAATAGATACGAATAAATTTGATTGCATCCGTAAATGAACTAAAAAAGATGATTAAACTATTGAAAGACCACTGAGAACTGCAAATCAGAACCTAATATAGTGAGAAACTTAGAGATAGAGAGCAAATTGAAGTACTTACCCTAATCGAATTTTGTTGGTATTCATAAGTGATAGAAATCATTTTATCTATTAATAGAGGACAAATTGATGTATTACAAAATTACGCAGCTATTGCCAGAGCTGTAGATATAGTGTTTTGAGAACACACCTTAACGATCGATGGTTAACGATGGCTCTGATGGGTGGTTCAACAATGAAATCACTATTTTAGTAAATGATGTTGAGAAGGGTATTGACATTGATCCACAATAGGCTCAACAAGCTCTTGAAATAGCGGAAGCTAACTTTAGGAAAGCTGAAGGCAAGAGACAAACAATTGAGGCAAATCTAGCTCTCATACGGGATAGGACACGAGTAGAGGCTATCAACACAATTTCGTAACTAGTTGGTTAATCGAAAGAATTTTCGTATAAACATAACTTTTGGTTTACACATCCCATTTTGATTTTGTCGATTAAATAGAATCAAATAGAATCAAAAGTGAAATATGGTTTTGGTCTAACGAAAAATTTAAAAACTGAAAACGAAAATAGAATAGGATGAAAAAGATAGAAAATCAATAAAAGAAGGTGGGTAGACAAACTTGACTTCAGAGTAAGAAAGATCAACAAGATTATAAATAAACGTCATTTTGATCAGTCGTGACGTCGTCAAATTCTACTCTGAAAAACATGAAGAGAAAAGAACGATCAAACGACCAATAAAAGAAGATAAAAATGTCACAAAGATAAAATTATTCTTATTAAAAATTAAAAAAAAGAATCAATGGTCGATAATCAGCATCACAATGATATCGTCGTAAGCTAAACAAAATTATATATATATATATATTATCTATATAAATCGACACAAACTTTAATAATAATAAAAAAGGGTGAGATTGTTTCTAGGGAAAACCCTAGAAGAAAGATAAAGCAAATCATCGTATTTAAATAATCTCAAGTATAATTTATCCTACTGAGAAAATACATAAATATGTATGCAAAGCGATGAGTCTTCATGTAGGAGGAAGGGTTATTATTATTATATGTCCTAGTACATAAGTAAGTATTTAAATAATATCTCAAAAATATTTTTAATATTTAAAGAATTTTGTTGTTAAAAATATGTGTTTAAAATTTTTTTCGTTATAACTTTAGGTGTTTAAATTTAAAAAAGATTATTGAGTGACATATGTCACGTTCAAATTTTTAAAAAAATTAAAATAGTATTTAAATAAATATGTTTTTTTAAAATCTAGATATATCATGTGTCACTTAATGATTTTTTAACAATAGACACTTAAAATATAACAGACAAAATTTTATGCATATATTTTTAACGAAAAAATTTTTATATTCAAAAAGTTAATTTTAACTTTAATTTACATACTTATTTTTATATTAAACCTTATTATATTACTAATTAAATGTTTTCTTTATTCATGAAGACGACAGTTTTCCTAGGGATGGCAACTCAACTCGAATCCGACGGGTTCCGATCCGACCCGACCCGATCGGGTCGGATTTTTTTAAAAAAAAATTCGGGTTCGGGTCGGGTCGGGTTTTTTTTAAATGCACTGTTCGGGTCGGGTTTAGGGTAAAAAAAATCCGACCCGACCCGACCCGAAATATATATATAATTTTATCTTATATATTTAGGGATAATTACAATAATATCCCTCCATATATAATTTTTTTCAATTAAGTCACTGTTTTCATTGAATTATTATTTTTTTTTTTTTTCGGGTCGGGTCGGGTCTGATTTCTAAGTCATATATTCGGGTCGGTTCGGGTCGGGTGAAACATTAATTTTGTCGAGTCGAGTCGGGTCACGGGTGGAGAACCCTTTCTTCTCAGGTCGGGTCGCCCAAAAACCCGACCCGACCCGACCCATTTCCATCCCTAAGTTTTCCCCATGAATGAATAAATAAATAAAGTAATCTCCCCCCGAAAAGTAAAATAATAAAAAAAAAGTGGGACGGTGGTAGGTAGGGCTAAGAATCCACGTAGATTTCTAATGTTTGGCTTTTAATTTGTTTTATTTTTTTAAAAAGAGAGGTTATTTTAAAAATGGATATACGTCGCTTTCTAATGTTTAAAACAGGGTAAATTATAAATTTTATCACTCCATTTTAACCTCATTTATGTTTTGGTCACTAAATAAAAGTTTTCCTCTGATTTTTTGTGGATATATGACGATCAAAACCTCCATTTGAAGACCTTAATGGCGGAGAGACCTCTCTTGAGACAGGGAACAATATATGTTTGTTCGGGCTCCATCCAACATTGGACAATGAAAATCGGAGAACAAGAACATGAAACGTTCAATATAGTAGTGGATCCAGGAATATTTTTCAGGACGAGCACATATGTATTAATAATAATAAAAATTCGTATGGGACAAACAGAAATAAAATTACAGGATAAACACTTTTAGTAAAATGAACAACTAATATAAAGAAATTTGAATTCAAGGGTGTGCATAATAAAATTTTAGGATTGACACATTTAGTAAAGTGAACAACTAATATAAAGAAATTCAAATTTCTGGACGGATAGATTTACGTGCATCCTCCAGTGGGTCAGTGCTAGATTTATGGGGTTTAGGTTGATTTTCAGCCAAACGGCCACCATATTTGCCTTCAAGAGCAATGGAAAACTTGGAACTCATCAATCATGTAGGTGGTGGCCAACGCGATGGTCACTCGCGATTGGTAGTAAAATCTGGGTTGAATGATTAGTGCACTTTATAAATGTTCCGCAGTCATGGCAATCGTTAGTAATTAGTTGAATTACTCTTTATTGTTATCAAAATTTTCTCATTCCTACCTACGGGATTGGTTCGAATGCTAAGCAACTTAATTTCACTTATGTTTTGATTTTAAAGTTTTATACATACAAAAAATCTTCATTGAAATACTCACTCACTAAAATTATTTATACGATACAAATCGATTAAGATTAATCAAGAGTAATCATAACCTTAATGAAAATGAAGAAGAAGGGTTATATTTATATATTGCTGGCTTTTCTTATCATGAAATTGATCTGGGGCATCAAATTTGGTAAAAATTGGTTTAAGCCCCAAAAATGTATGCTATTAGGTTATTTGGCATAATTATGATTAATGTTTAAACTATTCTTTGTTTATAATTTTTGTTATACTATCTCTGTAGGAAAATGCCTCAGCAGATTAAGGCACCCCAGCAGGTCCCTTCATTTGAGTATGAGCTTTTAGAAGGAGACCCTGACCAACTTAGGATAGTCGTGGCCACACCATCTCAGGCTGCACCATGGATTAACCCTTTGTCGCTGAAACTTAAGCATAGGATCGGTCGAGGCCCTTTCGGTGATGTTTGGCTGGCTACTCATCATCAGTCCGGTTTCGATTTTTAAGAGTACCATGAAGTTGCCGTTAAGATGTTGCATCCATTGAAGGAGGAGCATATGCAAAATTTCATTGATAAGTTTGAAAAGTTATTCTTGAAGTGTAGAGATCTCAGAAATAGACCGTTAGTTTCAGACATTTTACTTGCCTTCGAAAGGTGGTTACTTTTGCCTTTCTTTCTACCCTCGGCTTCTTATACTTCATTTCATTCGATGCATGTTGCTTTCTCTTTAGAGACGTAGGTGTTTGTGTTTGTGTTTGTTAAATGGTTTCCATGCATTCCCCGTTTCGTACCAATCCGATTGTCTTGCTGTAGTTTTACCGTATTTGTGTTTGATTGCATCAATGGTACTTTGACTGTACTTGCAGCTCACAAAACGCTATACCTGGAAGCCGACCGTTACACCTCTTGGTATCTCTCCAAGGATCGTCTTCAAGTGGGCGATACGGTTCGGTCAAGAACCCCTTTGAATGCCCGCAGACCCCAAACCGTGGATGTTCGTTAAGGAACTGTTGTTGGTTTAGATGGTGACTCTGATGATAAGAATACCTTTGTTCTGGTGAAAGTTCCCGGAATGCATAATGTTCTCCGAGTTCAGGAGTCGACTCGAGAGGATCACATCTGGCTTGGCAGCGGGCGACTGGGTGCGCTTGAAACAAGAAACCAACACTCATTCTCCCATGGGAATTCTACATTTGGTGCGGCGTGATGGGACCGTGACAGCGGGATTCATAGGATTAGAGAAACTTTGGACAGGCAAATCACGCCAGCTTGAAATGGCTAAACCATATTACACCGGTCAGTTTGCGAGGCTTAAGGCAACCGTGCTTTCTCCCAGTTTCGAATGGCCACGGAAGAGAGGAGGAGCATGGTCTAGCGGAAGAATTTCCGAGATACATCCAAACGGGTGCCTTGTCGTAGAGTTTCCAGGTATATTTGTTTTCGGAAATGAACCCAACAAGCTTTTGGCCGACCCCGCCGAAGGAGAACCAGTGTCTTTCGATACTTGTCCCGGCATAATCGAGAAGTACCAACATCTCGAGGATTTCCATTGGGATGTTAGGCCACTAGCAATTGCCTTTAGTTTATTAACAGCCATGAAACTCACCATATCGGTCGGTCGCTGTATAAACGCGATACTGAAGGAAAACCGGCCAAATAGCAAGGATGGTGCCGGCCGGAACCCGGGTTGGAGGAGGATGATATTTAAATATTTAAATATTTAATTTTTTTAAATTATATTTAACGTTTAATTTTTATTTTATTTTTAATATTTTACTGTTAAAAGTTTAACACGTTTAATATTTAAATTATAAACTTGATCTGTTTTAGTATTTAAAATTTTAATCCTTTTAAAATTTTAACGTTACATTTTGAATGATGTATTAAAATGAAACAAAAATTAAAAATTTTAATGACAGATACTATAATAAAATAAAATTTAAACTTTAAGTATAATTTTTTTTAAATGAAAATTTGTTTATTAGAACGGATTCTAATTGATAATAGTTTAAGTAATAAACATCTAATTTATCTGAAAAACAAAAAAAAAAATTAGAAACAAAATACGCCGCCGTTTTACAGCCTTTCGCTTTCTTCTCGACGAGTTCACCACCTCTATAAAATTGGAAACACGTATCATCAAAAACCTAAGCCTGAAATTAGAATTCATCATTTTTCTCGTCGACCAAACAGAAAATTTCAGTCCTAAAAACTCGATTTTTTTCTTAGTTTTCTTAATTAAAGTAGAAAGTAAAGAGAGGGGGGGATTGAGGTCGATAGTGAGCTTCTTTTATTTGATTTAGCAAAGGATGTCTGCGGCAGTGTGCGGCAGCAAGAGATCGTTCTTCGAGGATATCCCGTCACCGCCACCGGCTTCTTCCTCTAAGAAGATCCGGCGCTGCTCGCCGTCATCTCCTTCTTCTGTTCACCCGCTATCTGCCCTGAATCACCTCCAAGCTCTCTTCCCTCACATGGACCTCGAGGTATTTCGCCCATTTTATTAATTTTGTATTTATATTCGTCAATTAAGATGCGTTGTAAAAATCTTGATTTGTTTTCGGATGTAATTGCTTGTTGATGAAAGATTAAATTCTAAACTTTGATGCTGGAAAAGAAGGTAATTTGCTTCATTTGATTTTTTGGTAAAAGTCTAACAATTGCAACTGTGTGGATATAAGCCATGAGGGGTTGCAACTGTATTCCGGTCTTATTTTTGCAAGTTCCGGGTTATACTGGATCTTATAGTTGATTACTTGTTTGATTATGTTTATTCGATTCTTTGTTGAGGGTTCACTTCATCTGTTGTGCTCTGTTAATAATTAGCAATTATTCCTTTCAGCTTCTGGAGAAAGCGCTACTAGAATGTGGAAATGATATAGACTGTGCCGTCAAGATGCTGCAGGAACTTTGCTTAGGAGCGCCAGAGGTTAGAGGGGGGAAGACCCAGTGTCCTGTTGAGGAATTGGGCACAACTGCTGAGCAGGGTATATGCCTAACTCTTGAAATTGCGATTCATTTAAATTTAGCATTGCCAGCAGAGTTTCTGATCGACCTGTAATATCACCATTTGCTTAATTCTATTGGAATTTTTTGCTTACAGTTTTATTGTTGATTTGCGGTTGATGTTGCATTATAGTTTCTATGATGAACCGGAAATGTTTCAGTACCAACCCATGAATTGCACGATTCTATTGCTATCTACCTTCGTTTCGAGACTAGTAGTTTTTACTTTTTAGAATATTCTACATGCATAATGGTTAAATTTATATTCAGAATAAGGGAATAAAACATATAGGCTTACTTGGAGTCTGCAAACTGTGAGATTATGCAAGTGCTTTAAAATCATCCTTTTGCTACTAGTTATCATTGATTTGTTCAACTGTCATCAGAATGGATACATTAATTAGAATGAATTAACGAATCTTCTTTCTAGACACCCTATGTTGTATCTCCTAAACCATAGCTATATGCTTCCAATATTTTATTTTGGTTATAATCAGTTTCAGTAAAAAAAAATTCTGTAGCTTTTACTTCATTGAAGACTGCTACCTGAACATTAATTATTCTATGTCGAATTGTTGTGCTGTAATATACCATCTACTTTAAGCCGGGAAGTTCTCACTTTGTAAGGGAATCTCGCATCTTCGCTGGAATTGCAGGTATATCGACTAATGATGGAGAAGCTGCTGCTGCTGTGACAGTTCAGAATCCACCCGCCTCTGAAAATCTGCCTGTTGATGGTGCTGCATGGGTAGACTTGTTTGTGAGGGAGATGAAGAGTGCTACAAGTATGGAAGATGCCAAAGCCCGTGCCTCTAGATTGCTGGCTGTTTTGGAGAATTCCATAAGTAAACGTGCTGCTGTAGAGACAGTACAAAGTTTTCACAAGGTCTTATCTCTTAACCATCTTTGCATCTCTACCTATCATGCTTTTTCTGGACTCGCCAGAAGTCTTGCAGAACGTATGAAGCTAATTTTAGTTGAAATGCTATATGGACACTCACGTTAGTTGTTGACATGAACATGCTTTAGCTTAATAGGGATCGATATGTTCTGCAATGAAACACGTCTGTTTGTGAAGCTAGGGTCAGCCTGCCTTTATATCAATTTTTAGTTGAATTGAACATGCTAATATCAGACACATACCTGTATCAGTATCAAAAGCTCACTTGAGGTCAATTATCAGGAAAATACCATGTTAAAGGAACAGATTGAAGCATTGATTCAAGAAAATACAGTCCTCAAACGTGCCGTGGCTATCCAACACGAACGACAAAAGGAGTATCAAGATAAAAACCAAGAGCTGCAACATTTGAAGCAATTGGTTTCTCAATATCAGGAGCAGCTGCGAACTTTAGAGGTTGGAATCAAAATCTCTCGAAGTTCTTGATTTAGTTTTTGTCTATAAAATATTTGCCTATACCATAAAAAGAAAAAGAATATCATCAGCATGGCATGTGCTTATGTCATACAGACTTATCAAACTCATTTTCGTATATTGTTTGTATTAATGAACAGGTAAATAACTACGCATTGCTAATGCATTTGAAACAAGCACACCCGAGCAACTCGGTCCCGGGGCATTTCAACCCAGATATCTTCTAAAGGTAAAAGATGGAGCGTAGGGATGGAATGGTTTAAAGCTTTTGTAAGTTTCAGCATATAGTTTATAGCGCAAAGATACTTCTTAATCAGTTTGCTTTTGCTGATATGCTTTCTAAAGAATCGTGGTGCTTGGTAATAAGGTGTGTTGATTTAGAACCTCCTCACGGTTTGTTGAAGGAATCAATTGAGTTTTCATGCTATATACTAAGACCGCTTTTGATTGTTTACGGTTCGGGTTATTGATTTCTATGCTATCCATCACCATTTTCGTAACGAACATAGCCGGATATCCAAATTTTCTCTTCTAACAAATCGATGTCTTTTTCCGACCTAGCATGAAGTTTCAGAATTCTTCAACTTCCATTTTCAAGCACGACGATTTTCAGGAGTTGCGAAAGGCTGTGGTCCTCATTGACTTTGCCGTTAGGATTTTCAAAGCAGAAGTTTTTAGGTCGATTGAGTGCAAGCTTGACGCTGTCGTCGTCGTTGAATACACCAAAAGGATTAATGAAATTGAAAATTAATGAAATTTTTTAGTGGGATGAGACACTAGGTCCCTTAAGCAAGGTCAGAGGTTCGAATATCGGCGTTTGTGAATGTAGCAAATTGGGTTGGGATGGTCGTCCTCGTCTCTGTAATATCCAATCTAGATTAGTCGGTCAATAAATTGGATATCAGTAATCAATTAAAAAAAATGAAACGTTGAGAATCTCTTGCTATATGTTAAATAAATGAAGATTTTCTTTAAAAATATTTCACAATAATTTTTAATGATTTAATAAATTTACGTCAGATTCTATCATTAAAATTAATAAATCGATTACGAAAAAAGAAGGCTATAAATAAAAGAGCTGATTATAAAATTGATTGTAGTTCAAATACTAGAGTTATTTCACCCTAAGTTACATGCTTCATGTAAAATTAAAAATAAATTATGTCACATTGAAGAATTGATTATTATTTAGCATCTAATCCGAAACTTTCACCAAAACCTAATTTCCTTTTTTTAGATGTGTGGGTGGTTGCTTTTCTTTTTCGTCTTTGTTGATCAGTAACGACATTAACTTTGATATTAGTTATTGAGCATTGGTATTTTTTATTGTCGTTTTATTTTCTATATCTTTTTTTTTATATTTTTATTTTTCAGTACATTTTCACTGATAGTTGATTCGAGTCGGCGCTTATATGTTATTTTGTTCATCTTTTATGCTTTGAGCCCTCATATTGGATTTAGATACCCGATTTGCATTCGTGGATAGATTTTCAAGTCGCTCAAGTCTGACTTGCGACTTATCGGTGGTCTTTTAGTAGCTTGATTCATTTTTGTGGTTTGTTTGTCAATGCGATCAGATCTGTTTGTACTATCTTTGTTCGTGTTTCTTGGTTAGTTTTTTAATCATTCTTTGTATGGTTTTTATGTGATCTTAAGTGACTAGTTTTTGTGTCAATAATTATAAAAAATTATCTTAATTGTGTATTTAATTTAGGATTATAATTGTAAATCTTCATTCTAGTTCGGGATATTTTAAATCATTTTATTTTAATAAATAAAAGCCATACAACTACATTTCAAAACCAGCACCAGTGGTCTAGTGGTAGAATAGTACCTTGCCAGTGCTACGGTATAATAGACCTGGGTTCAATTCCCGGCTGGTGCATCTCTACGACAGCTGCGCTAGTTCGAAGTCTAGGGTACTTCCAAATCGTCTGATACCTTGACGATCCCAGTCAGCGCTTCCGAGCTTCAATTTTTTCAACTGTTTTTTTTATGATGATGATGTACAGCTTCATGAAAAAGCAAATCGGTGCAACTTTTCTGCCCCAATTTTATCAAAACACTCCAAGTCTTTCCCAAAGATTCAATCCTTAATGGCTTCTTCATCGCTTACCCACTTTCCCCCATCATCTCGCTGGTAGAAACCTGCAAATCCACGGACCAAATCAAACGAAATCTACTGCCGAATCATAACATTAGGCCCAACTAAAACACCCATTTTCCCATAGCAAAGTTATTTCCTCTTGCCGTATGAGTAAATCGGGTGTCATGGGCCATGTACTCAAGGCGTTCGATCAAATTCCTCAACCGAAGAGCCTGTTCCTTTGGAATACAATGATCGGAGGCTACTCTAGGACTTATTGTCCAAAACATGAAGCCTGCAATGTAGACCGACTGGCTTATCAGTTTGACATGTACCAGGAACTATGGAACATGAATACGCAGATATGTCCATCCTAAAATTCGAATTTTCTTTGATCAATTATTTATTTTACTCATGAAATTCATCTTGAAAATTTTCATGCACAGTCTAAAATCTGAATTTTCTTTGATTAGTTATTTATTTTAGGTAAAGCGTTCATCTTGAAATTTTATTTATACCCGTTTTATTTTAAAAAAATATATTATTAAGATATGTCTGTTCACTTTAAAAATATTTCTGAATTTATTCCTCATTCAGTCTACTATTAGAATTTTCAGAAAACGATAATATGACTGTAAGAGTACCATAAAAACAAACACATTATTTTAGAACATATGCATGAATCACGATGTCGGCTCATGTATGCGTGCTATGTAATGATTGAGATAAAGATATATATTCGACCCTAATCTCGTGATTTTGCAGTTTTGAGGCGTTACTTCCTATGACAAGTAACAACAACTCGAACTACAATAAATGTTTATTGTAGTATATGAATTTATTTTTAGGATAAAGTACATAAATAGTATTCGATTATAAGATATTGTTTTATTAATTTCATCGATTATTAAAAGTTAAAAAATGATCATCCGACTATATATTGTTACTTTATTGAGTCCCCGACTATTAAAAGTTACCGAATGATCACCTCACTATTTATTATGTTCCAAACTCATCATTTTTTCGTTGAAAATATAATGATATTATGAGTTGAACATTAACTTGTTGATTGTAATAGGATAAAATCTGATCACCTAATCTCAAACGACTATCATACATGTCAACATCCAGCTTAGATAGCCACCAAATTTTTTTAAGGAATGGATTAGTTTGGAACATAATAATAGTCGAATGATCATTTTGTAACTTTTAATAGTTGAGAAGCTTAACAAAGCAACAATCTATAGTTGGATGGCCAATTTATAACTTTTATTAGTCAAATGACTTAATAAAATAATATCTTATAGTCGAAGGACTATTGTGTACTTTACCCTTATTTTTAATAGTTAATTTCATATTTAATTTTTTATCTAATTAATTATATGTTTAGTTTAATATTTAATTTTTCTAAAAAAATAATCAAGTGAGATTTAAATTAAAAAAAAAGCTTATCTTAACCGTAATAAAATAATTATGAATATATCAAATTGAGATAGTAAAGGTGATAGCTTAAATGGGTAAAATGACAAATAAAGGCATTTATATTTAGTTGTTAAGCACATATATGTTTTATGATACTTTAGTCTTTATTAGAATAAAATTTTGAATATATTTTTTAAAATTTAATATTTACAAATATTAACCTTGTGAGATTGATACATACTATTAACCTTTATAAAATATCAACACTACGTTTTTCTACTTTTATGTTTTGTTATATTTTCTTAACTAAAATATATTTGAGAATCTACAACTAAAAAATAGAATAATAAAATAAAATTTCACTAAAATATATTAGGATGGAATGTATTTCATTAGATTAGGTTTTATGGCAATGATGTAATTATTGAAATAATAATGTCAAATATGTCATTTAACATCTTATTTTGCAATAAGCTCTCTCGAACCGTTGGAATTTTCAACGTTTTCATTTTCAACTTATTTTGCACAATAATCTCTTTCAAAAGTGTGTTTACCAGACACTAAAAATAGAGAATTTGACTACAAATAAGTTATTTATGCTCAAATAAACTAAAAACAATTCAAAAAAATTGTTTACCAAACACCTCCAGTGTGACGACGAGTATTATAGAGTAATTATGAATATAATTATATGATATTTATGAATTTATTTCAACGGTTAAATGACGTATTCTTCTTATTTGAAATCGTTAATTTGAGTATATGATGTAATTAACTTATTTTAATATTTTCCTTAAAAAATAAAGGCTTTCTTAAAGGGAATGCACGTATTCATACATGACAGATGCACCTAACTTACAATTATGAGATATATATAGGCTTAATACACAAATAATTAATTAAATTATCACGAAAAACGTTTTAGTATTTAAATAATTTTTTTTTTTGTTAAAAATAGGTGTCTAACGTCATACTTTTAAGTGTACAAATGTCAACCGTTATTAAATTAGACCGTTAAGTGACACGTGTCACGTTCTGGTAATTTTGAAAATTTATTTAAAATAAAAAAATTTTATTTAAAAAAACCCAAACTTTTAAAACTTTAATTTTAATCCCTTTGCCATCGTCGGTCGCCACCAACACTATTAATCGACCGAATACCCAACGAAGTATGACCGACAAACCACCCACAAACCAAAAGCTTCATACTTTCGCAACCAATCGAACATCCAAAAATGGTGTAAATGAAAATTTTTGTTTTAGGGTTTTAAATCCATAAAAATCCCTTAGATAGATCACGGTAGGCCATTTGGGCACCTAAAATGGTAACAGAGAAAACGTTATGCACCTATTTTTAACGAAAAAAAAATTAAACACTAAAATATTTTTCGAAACAAAGTTTAAGATGCTATTTTTGTATTAATCCAAATATATATTTTGAAAAATGATTTTCTTGATTTGTCAATAGATTAGACGTGAAAATAAAAGGCCAGGCTACTTTTGTCATTTCGATTAACAACATATTTTAGGTAATATTCTCCATCGTTAAAAATTAAAGAAATATTGGAAATATCGAAATTATATTATAATATAAGGACAAATTTAATTCCACGATTAAAGAAACGAGGCATTAAGTATCTTAAGTAAGGTTAAGAGTTCAAATCTTGATGTTTACGAATTGAGTAAATTAGGTTGGGAGGGTCGCCCTCGCCTCTATAGTGTCGATCTGGATTAATCGATCAATAAATCAAATATAATTAATTAATTAAAAAAATTAAATGAAGCACTAATTATCAATTAAAATAGTGCCGAAAATGGTACCTAACCACTTTATCAAGGTCAAGACTGACATCGTTCTTAGACAATTAAAAATAATAAATAAATACCAGATTTTGTCTTTGTGTAAAAAGCTTTGGATGAAGTACATAAAGGTCCCTAGATTATGCTAAAATGATCTTTTTAATCACCAAACTTTTAAAAGATATAAAATAATTATTAAATTTATTGAATTATTACAAAGTGATCATCATGATGTTTTTATAATCAGAGTTTGGTAAATTCAACGAAATTTAATAACCATTTGTAACAATTTGATAAAAATAATGATTATTTTGCAATAGTTTGATAATTTAATAATCATTTTATAATGTCACTATGATATTTTATAATAATTTAATACATTTAATGATTATTTTATATATAACTCCCGAAAGTTCAATGATAGAAAAGATTATTTTAGCATAACTTAGAGACTTGTAGTGTAAAATATCTAAAATATTTTTAAAATTTATTTAACTAATGATTTGTATATAGTGGTGGCAGAAGATAATGGAGGTTAGTGTGGGCCATGCATACCCAAAAATTGAAAAATTATAGTTTAGATATCTAAAATTTGTAAAATATTTAATTTGGTCCTCAACAAATTATTTGAAATTCATATTAATTTGTTGAATAATCCTAATCAAGTCAATCTCATAATTTTTAAAAAATTTCATTAAGCCTCTCAAAATATAATAAGTTTTAGTTATACCCTGATTTTTTTAAAATTATAAATTGAACCCTTCAAAATTTTTAAAAATTTTAATTTAAAACTCTAAGTTTTTTTTTAATTTTAAGTTTACCCCAAGCTCTATCACCAAGTACCGTGAATGTTTGTATACAGCTTTATCAATATGTTATTTGTATTTTATGTAGTAATTTTGAGATATTTTATTTAAACACTACATAAAGATAAAAAACCATTATAAAAATATTTATTATCATATAAAAATAATTTTCTAATCATACATTATAGGGAAATTAAATTAGTTTTGGATATTTTTTATAATTTTTTTTATATTATTAATGTTTTAAAAATATAACTCCGCTGTATCATATTTTGTTCACATCAATCATGCATATCAATTTTTTAATAAATTAAATTTATATTAGTGTAATTGAATATTTGATAGAATTGTAAATAAAAAAATATTCGATGAGCAGTTCGATTTCGATATATTCCTCGAGCTAACACTGATAAATATAGACAAAATTTTAATGCACACTCGATTCGAATCAAAACTAAATTTATTCGTTCAAGTTCGATTCAATTTTAACCCTAATATCTCTCATGTGTACTATTTTTTTCTAAAATTATTTTATTATTATTTATAAATAAATAATAATAATTGCATGGCTAAATCAGGCATCTTCCTCCAACTGTCGGAGCCAAGTGGACGCACGAAACCACTACAAATTCTGATGAAAATGAAAAGATGCAAACCCAATAACAAGCTTCCACGTGGCGCTTTCGTGACCGTCCTTTTTTCTGTTACGATTATTGTATTGGTTTCACATTCTTTTTTACTCCATTATTTTATTTTTATAATATCTATGTCCCGAGATTCTGTAGTATTAAAAAAAATATCTTACCTACCAAATCTTAATGCCAATGGGGTCTCATAATAAAATAAGTAGTAATATAATATAGGGTAAATTACGTGTTTAATATCTTATCAGTTTTAGTATATAAAATTTTAATATTTTCAAAATTATACCTAAAGTTTTTGTTTTATTTTAGTACTCGTGTTCAAAATTTAACATTAATTTTTGAAAAAAATGGAAGTTTAGGTAATAAAACGGTCCAAAATTCATAGTTTAGGTACTAAATGTGTTAAGTTTTCAATGGTGGAAGTATTAAAATGAAACAAAAACTAAATGTTAGATATGATTTTAAAAAATTGAGAGTTTACGTACTAAAATAGATCAAAACCGATAGTTTAGGTACTAAATACGTAGTTTATCCTAAAATATACAAGTTAAATATTAATCGATATAATAAGATAAAATATTAGATCTTTTAAGTAAGATTACAAATTTAAAATTTGATATTATAAATAATAAAATAAATTTGAAAAAATTATCCTAAAATGAATCTCTACAATATTCGATATAGATTAATCATCGGTCAATCATATACTAATGAGTTAGGTCTTGGGTAAGAGTTTTTTTAAATTTGAATTTGATTTTATTATATTTGAATTTGATTTTATTATATTTAAATTCAAATTAAATAATAAAAAGTAATAATATTTAAATTTAATTATAAAAATATTAACATCAATTTTTTAATATTTTATCATTTTAAAATTCCAGTTATAAAATTTTATCGGTATACTTTATTAAAATTGAAAAATTAGTCCTACTATTTTAATTTGTTTACATTACTCCACATGCTATCTATTAATCCAATTGAATAACCTTTTTAAAACTTTGATGTTAAATTGTTAATCTCGAAATCAATAATTTAATAATTTCTAGTAATAAAATCAACGGTTCAAATCCATATATTTTTTTAATAAATAGACTAATTTTTTCAATTTCATAAAATTCGATGATTAGAGGAGTAACTTTTCAATTTTCATAAAATGAAAGGATGAAACTCATGATTAGTCCTTTAAAATCAAAGAAGTCTAAACTATATATATATATATATAACCTTATATAGTATCTCCTTAACATTTTCAAAAGATTTCATCATTCCTCAGCTCTTCAATAATTTTCTCTTCCCTTTTCTTCTCACTTTCGCCTGTTTCCAATCATTATTTTCCGAGAGAATCATTAAAAAAAAGCACATTTGCTTTTGGATTTTCCGGGAAAATTACAATCAAGGTTTTCATCTGCAAACTTCAGTGAAGCTTCTCAGTGTTGCTGCAAATGGCCCCAAAGCCAGGCAAAGGCAAATCAAACAAAGCAAAACCAGAGAAGAAGCATAAGAAGAAAGAGGATAAAGGTAGAAGAAAGCTCCCCCTACCCTTTAATGGAAATTATTATTTTATTTTATTTTATTTATTTATTATTATTTTGCAGTTATTCCCAGTGTTCTTGACATCAATGTCGTTACACCCTATGAATCACAAGTTGTGCTCAAGGTGCTTTGCATGATTCGATTACCATTTTCATTAATAGTTAAATGGGTAAACTGTGTATTCAGTCATCCAATTATCACTTTAGTTTTATTTTAGTCATATAGTTATTTTATTTTCAAAATCATCACTAAACATCACTTTTTGATCTTGACCTACCCTAAAAAATTAAAGGTAATGTTGATGTGTCGGTAATGTCATTTCATCACAGAAAAAATGTCACGTCAACGAATTATCAAAATAAAATTAAAATATAATGTTAGTGATATTATGAAAAAAATAATTAGATGATTAAAAATATAGTTTATCCTATTTAAATTAAGGGCAAAATATGTATTCAGTACTTAAATTAATAATTTTGGTATATTTTAATACATAAATTTTAATTTTTTTCAAAATCATACGTAATATTTTTTTTTTTTTCATTTTAGTACTCATTGTGAAAAACTTAACACATTTAGTACATATATTATCATTTTTTATCTATTTTAGTACCTAAACTTTAAATAAATAAATAAATTTAATGTTAACTTTTAAACAGTTGTACTAAAATGAAATTAAAATTAAAATTTAAGTATGATTTTGAAAAAATTAAAAGTTTAGGTACTAAAATAGATTAAAATTAATAGTTTAAATACTAAACACGTAATTTATCCTTAAATTAATAATTAATCGTTTGAAATATATACTAATTAACGATTAATAAATGTGATTTTATTTTTATTTTATTTTTTGAAGGGTATTTCAACTGATAAAATAGTTGATGTAAGAAGGCTGCTGGCTTCTCATGTTGAGACTTGTCATCTCACAAACTATTCTTTAACTCATGAGGTATTCTTTTTCCTTCTAATTTTCCCCCTTTTTTACATATAAAATGTTTTTTAATTATTTATTTTAAATAAAATTGTTAGGTCAAAGGGAAGAGATTGCATGACAAAGTAGAAGTGGTTACTTTGAAACCATGTTTGCTCACAATGGTTCAAGGTAGGTTAATTTCTTATCCGGTTACGATTTAACCGATCGAATCGAATCAAATATTATCGATTTAATTTGATTTAATTGATTTTAAATATCGAGTTATTCTGTTAATTCAGTCGGTTACTGATTTTTTTTATTTTTTATTCAAATAAATTATTAACATCCACACTAGAAAAATCAAAATAAATATTTTCCTTGGGTGAGCGTTTAACCGAGTCGAGTCGAGTAAAAAACTTTCGAGTTATTTGAGTTGACGAATCTTGTTTTACAACTCAAAGTTGATTTGTAATTTTTTCGAATCGAGATGAGCTTTTGAGTTTTTGTTTAAATTTAATTGTAAATATTTATAATATTATGATATTATTTGATTATAAATTAAATGATTTTTGTTATAAACATATGCAATACATGTATATTTTTTCATATATAATATACATGTATCATACAAAGTCGATGGACTAGATTCTGACATAAAAATCAATCTATTAATTATTAAAAAATTTGAGTTATTTGAGTTACTATTTAAGTTATTCGAGTTTTATTTTATAACTCGATTTGAATTTGAAATTTTTTCGAGTCGAATTTATGAATTTATAACTTGAATTTAATTCGAATCGAGTTAAAAAATCAATTTTTCAAATCGAATTTTGCTTCTCTTAAAACTCCTAACATATTTGTAATGTGTAATAAAATGTAATATTATATGGCTAAATAGGGCAATAGGATCACATGCAGAAGACTGACGAAGCTTCAGTCATAAATATCTAACTTGTCGTTTTTCTTACATTACAACGACCTGTGAAAGATACCCTATTTTATAATAAAAAATAATTGTGTTTTATCATTTAGAAAAACAGATACCACTAGTATTAATAAGGGTAAAGTATAAAAATGGTATCTTTATTATATGATATTATTTTATTAAGTTTTTTAATTATTAAAAAATTTAAAATAATTATTCGATTATAGAATATTTATTTATTGAGTTCATGAGTATTAAAAGTTACAAAATGATCATCCGTCTATTCATTATGTTCTAAACTCATCTTTTTTTTGTCAAAGAAATTGATGGTTGTCTGAGTTGGACGTTAACATGATGACTGAAATATGATAATTATTTGAGATTTTGTGATCATATTTTATCATATCACATTCGGCATCAGCTTATAATATCGTTTATTTTTTTTAATGAAAAATGATAAATTTGGAGCATAATGAATAATCAAATGATTATGTTGTAACTTTTAATAGTTGTTTAAAAAAATAAAACTTTATAGTTAAATGATTATTTTTTTGACTTTTAATAGTCGATGAAATTAATAAAATAATATCATATAATTAGGGATAATTTATGTACTAATATTGATAATTCATAAAATTAAAACTTGAATTAAAAAAAAGTTTTAAAACGGAACGTTTTGCACGAGTAAAATTAACTTAATAGTTTTATCACATTGCCCAAAAGGTTGTCCTAAAATTACGTTCCTGCCACTTAATGCAGAGGACTACGCCGACGAAGCTCAGGCGGTGGCTCACGTGCGGAGACTCCTAGACATCGTAGTGTGCACCACCAGGTTCTCGAAGCCCAAACGAATCCGATCACAATCATCATCGTCATCAGGGCCGTCTGTTTCAAAATCCAGAAAGGTCAACGCTGCTCCTGCGCCGTCCGATGGAGGAGAAGGGTCAGCATCAGCGACGGCGTCGATTACGGAGAGCATGGAAATGGCTACCATTCATCCAACCCCCAAATTATCAGAATTTTATGATTTCTTTTCATTCTTTCACCTCTCATCCCCTATTCTCAGTAAGTGCCACATCCCCTATTTTTAAGGTAAATAACATGTTTAGCACCCGAAATATCATTTCTGATTTGTTTTGGTCACTTATCTACTGTGACTTAAGGGTCATTTTTACCCGTATAGTAGATTTAATTTATTATTTTAGTCCTTGTGATATTTTCGTATCAATTAACAATCAAAGTTGTTTAATTGCATCATCTTATACCTTAATCCGTAAATCCTAAATCCTAGCCCATAATCCCTAAACTTTAACTTAAAGCACTAAACGATAATAAATATTTTAAACATTGATGCAGTTGAATAATTTTGATGATTAAATTTATGCGAAAATATCATAGGGACTAAAATAATAAATTGAGTCTATTGTAGGGTAAAAGTGACCCTTAAGTCTATCTATTATTTTTTTTCAAAATCATGACTGACTTTTAATTTTGGTTTTATTTTGCCCATCACAATTAAAAAAATTGACAATGATATTGACATATCACCATAAGGTAATGTCATGTCATCATTGAAAAAATATGAAAAATACTATATTAGCAAATCTCTTATTTTTTTTAACGGAGGATGACAAAAATGGAATCAAAATGTAAGAATAGGTATAATTAAAAAAAAAATAGTTAGATGACCAAAATAGAATGAAAGTGATAGTTGGGTACTAAAACTGTAGTTATTGCTATTAAAGTCTTAATTTTTTACTCGAAAAAAGGGGAGTAGTTGTCCAAATTGAATTCAAGACCTAATGTTAAAGTTTTTTTAGTTAAATTGTTATTTACCATGTATAGGTTTTGCAGATGTGAGGAGGTGTGAGGATGAAGAAGAGAGGCATGAAGGTGACCATTTTGTAATGCAGGTAAAATCTCACTCTCTACATGTTAATAAACCATTTACATATGCTTTACTTCATGTTGTCAACTTGCCATTGTCACTATGATGTGGTTGTATTGCACTCTAATGGTTTACCAAGCCAGTTGAATGATGATACTTAACATTGTAGTTTTTCTTGTATATTAACCGGCTTTTCATTCCGATACGGCGTCGGTTTTGCTAATTCGATGTTTTTACATGTAATGTGTGCGCAGATAAGAATCTGCAATGGAAAGATGATGCAGGTGGTTGCATCAGAAAAAGGGTTCTGTACTGTAGGAAAGCATTATTTCCAGGCTCACTCTTTGTTAGATCTTCTGCAAAATTTAAGCCAAGCCTTTGCCAATGTGAGTACTCTCATTTATAATTCATTCGTTTCGTTAATTAGCTTATCGGTTCGATTTTGATTTCATCTCTGTTGTGCTTGTTGCAGGCATATGATTCCCTTATGAAGGCTTTCTTAGAACGAAACAAGGTGATGTTTTCGTTATTTGCATATGGGGTAGTTTGACCTTACCGATCATGACGTTGCTACACTTTTTTTTTCGATCCAGTTCGGTAATCTTCCATTTGGATTTCGGTTAAATACGTGGCTTGTTCCTCCCCTTGTTGCTGAGTTTCCGTCGAGCTTCCTCTCTTTCCCGTTGGAAGACGAACGATGGGGTGGTAATGGTGGAGGCCAAGGAAGAAGTGGTGAGTATGATCTTTGGCCTTGGGCTACATATTTTGCAGTGCTGGCTAGTCTTCCTTGCAAAACCGAAGAGGAGAGGATGGTCCGAGATCGCAAGGCTTTTTTGCTCCATAACCGGTTTATCGATGTCTCGATTTTCAAAGCCGTTGCTGCAATTCAACATGTAATGAATTCCTGGTTAATTGCCAATGGTACTGTGAATAGCCATCCTGGCTCGGTCCTTCATGAGGACCGCATAGGTGACTTGTCGATTACGGTAAGACGAGAACCGACAGATGCGAGTCTCAAGCCTTATGTAAAGGTTTTTGGCCATCTTTCATCTGGCCTGACTGCTATTGAAACTGCTAAAAAGAACTTACTTGAAGGGATCACTGCAGATGAGAGTGTAGCTTTTCATGTAAGTCAATCTCCTCTACTTAGGCATAAGGGTAGAAGTTTCAGTTAAAAAGCCTTTTTCGAATTTAAATCGTTGTTTTCACTAAACCGTAACCGTCTTACAGGATTCTTCCTCATTGGGCACTGCCATTGTTAGACATTGCGGATACATTGTGGTTGTGAAAGTCGTTGGAGATGTGAAGGAAATGCATGGTGCTGAGTATATCGAAATTGATGATCTTCCAGATGGAGGAGCCAATGCCCTTAATATTAACAGGTCTGGGTCATTAGCTCATGCTCTTGTTCCTCTTTCGTGCATATATTACATACATGCTCTCATTCCGATGACTAGCTACGTTTTACCTGAAATCGATATATTGTTCTCTATGTAACGATGGGGTGTTGAACTTATTTCAGCTTAAGGGTTCTACTTCACAAGTCGGGCACTAAAGAAACGAGTGGAGGACAGACACAGCAAGTCAACTTGACTGTTTCCGAAGCTTCTGGATGCCTTGTTCAGCAAGTAGTTAAAGAGAGCCTGACCAAACTAGAGGAGATCCTGGTCGCTCGCGAAAGGTCGATTAGACTGGAACTGGGTTCTTGTTGGGTGCAATATCTACAAAAGCTGGAAAGTTCAACAGAAACGACGTCGAATGGACCCGGTCATGATCGTGAGGCTGAACCGGCTGTCAAAGGTTTTGGAAAGCAATTTAAATGTTTAAAGAAAAGGGGTAACATCAATAGCAAAGTTGACAAGGAAGAAAATGATTCTGAGCCATGCAGTATGAATGTGAATTTTAATCAAGGACATCAAAGCATTGGTGAGTCCAACAATGACGTGGAATTGAAGAACCTGATTTCCAAAGAAGCCTTCTCAACGTCTCGAAGAAAGCGGAACCGGTCTTCACGTAAAGGTTTCCGGGTCACTCTTTCATTTCTCCTATATTTACTTGTTAGTTTTTGCTTAAAGCTTGGCATTGATTTGTTGTGCTTTCTGTAACAGTCACTCAATGAGCTCATGAAGATGGCATACGAATATTATGACGACATTGCTTTACCAAAGCTGGTACAATTCAAATTCCCAAGCCATTTTCTTTCAAAACATTTTTTCAAAGTTTTATGCAGAGTTCATGAACCAAATAACTTATCAGGTAAAAGACTTTGGATCGCTCGAGCTCTCACCGGTTGATGGTTGTACACTAACCGACTTTATGCACTTAAGGGGACTACAGATGCGTTCTTTGGGTCATGTGGTGAGGCATTGCTACCTAAGTTAGATATATTGAGCTATCAAATACTGTTTCTTGTTTGTTGGCTCTGATTCTGTTGTATAAACCAGGTTGAACTTGCCAAGAAGCTGCCTCATATACAATCACTCTGCATCCATGAGATGGTTACTCGAGCTTTCAAGCATGTCGTCAAAGCCGTCATTGCATCTGTCGACAAATTTGAGGACTTGCCTATGGCTATAGCTTCATCCCTAAATTTTTTACTTGGAAATAATGGAGTGGAAGATGATGCTCGAAATGAAAACGATGACTATTCCCTAAAACTGAGGTGGTTAAGAAAGTTTCTTTATGCAAAATTTGGTTGGAAACTGGGAGATGAATTCCAGCAGTTGCGAAAACTATCCGTTCTTCGGGAACTTTGCCATAAGGTACGATCTGTTGTCGACTGCTTCGGCTGCTAAGTGCATCAGATACTGGGTTTCACTGGTGTTTTCTTTCACCAGATTGGGCTAGAGTTGGTTCCTAGAGATTATGACATGGAATGCAAAGAACCCTTCAGAAGTTGTGATGTTATTAGCATGTTTCCTGTTTGTAAGGTGGACATCTCTGTTGCGATATTTTTTTCGTTCTAAAATCGTTATTATCCAATTGATCCAGCTTGTTATGGAGTTAACATAACGATGCTTGTGTTGCAGCATGTAGAATGCTCTTCTGCAGATGGCAGAACGCTGTTAGAATCATCCAAGAGGGCTCTTGACAAAGGACAACTAGAAGATGCAGTTAATTACGGGACAAAGGTATTCGCCATGTATCTTATAATCCACATCCGCATTCATATATCGTCTTCAACTATGATACCGACTCAGTCGAGTCCTACAATAAATTAGATAAGTTTTACTTGCTTTATAGGATTTCCCATAGCTCTCATATTATGTGTTACTTGCTTTTGAAGGCATTGGCAAAGATGATAGCCGTATGCGGTCCCTACCATCGAACTACTGCGAGTGCCTACAGTCTTCTCGCTGTGGTTCTCTACCATACTGGTGATTTCAGTCAGGTACCCTAACATTCTGCAATTATTGCAGTCAGGTGAATGAAATTCAACTTAAACTGCTTATGATTAGATCGAAACTAAGTTATTTCTTCTTGTTTAGGCAACTATATATCAACAGAAAGCTTTGGATATTAATGAGAGGGAGCTCGGCCTTGATCATCCGGATACGGCGAAAAGCTACGGGGATCTTGCTGTATATTATTATCAGCTTCAACATTTTGAAATGGCTTCGAGGTGAGTCCGAGGTTATTGTGGTCTAGCATTGCATTCAATCTGCCAAATATCTGTGCTCTCATTCTATACCTCTTAGGTAATCTTGTACTTGTAAAACTGATGCTTCGGATTTTCATCTCGAGTCCGTTTCTTGTTCGATGATGGTTCACTCTATATACTCGAATACCATACACTTACGAGCTTGTGTTATTCTTCATTTTTTCCATTTTCGCAGATATGTAAACCGCTCTTTATTCCTTCTTCATTTTACTTGTGGATTCTTTCACCCGAACACCGCTGCGACTTATATAAACATGGCTATGATCGAAGAAGGGATGGGAAATGTTCATGTCGCTCTCAGATATCTACATGAAGCTCTTAAATGCAACCAGAGACTACTCGGAGGAGATCACATACAGGTCTGTCTCTTTCTCTCCAACTGTATGCATATGTTCATCTATGCCCAAATTTCTCATCGCCTGATTGTTTTATTCGGTTTCCTCCCTCGAAAGACGGCTGCAAGCTATCATGCCATTGCTATTGCTCTTTCATTGATGGACGCATATTCTTTATGCGTGCAACATGAGCAAACTACATACAATATACTTCGAGCAAAACTCGGACAAGATGACCTTCGTACACAGGTAAATACCTCTGTTAACACGGGGTTTATCGAGATCAGCAGCAACCATTATCTGCGGATTAACCTTGTTAAATTGCAGGACTCCATTACATGGATTGAATACTTTGAATCAAAGGCTTTAGAACAACAAGAAGCGGCACGAAATGGAACTCGAAAGCCAGATGCATCCATTGCAAGCAAAGGTCATCTTAGGTACAGATTCGGTGTCCCTTGATTACTAGCTATTCATTTATATAATTTCTTGCAGCAACAAAACCTGTGACCATTTGTTGCAGTGTGTCGGATCTCCTCGATTATATTAGTCACGATCACGATTCTAAAGGAACCGATGTACAGAGGAAGCCGCTGCGTGCCAAGGTACAGGATGTTTCTGGCCATGTTGTCACAACTCTTGAAAATCAATCTTGATTTCACATATAATGGTGACATTTTCTGAAAACTTGGCAGGTGATTCCTATGAGTGATAAAACTCATGATCCGCATCACAATTTAGTAACAGATACTGCAGATGTTAATGAAATAGGAATGGTAGCTTCTAATCGTCTCGAAGAACAAGAGGAAACTAATGATGTTACTCGAACTGAGCCGATAGTAACAAGTGAATTCGTCGAAGAGACAACTTCCGATGAAGGGTGGAAAGAAGCCAATTTGAAAGGCCGGTCGGGAAATGCCGTCGGAAGGAAGTCCAGAAGGAGGAGAACCGCACTTGCAAATCTAAAGGTGAATGGATATGCAAACGTTAGAGAGTGTAGCTTCAGGCCAGAAAGTATTTCACCTGTGAGAAAAACTGCCTCTAAGAAAATTGTAAAGGAGGTGCTTCCTGTGAAGCAATCCATGTCCCGTAACTCGAGCCCTGGTGCGAATTCAGTTAGTTTACGAGCATCGGTATCCAAAGGCTTTCCCCCTTCAGTTGTCGTAGACTCGAAATCGCTTTCTTATAAAGAAGTAGCTGTAGCACCTCCAGGTACAGTTCTAAGGCCATTGCAGGAGAAGGTAGAAGCACAAAATGAGAGTGACACTGAACAGAAGATGTGCACCAATATCTCTGTTGTTGATAATGTTGCGGATGATGATGATGAAACCGAAGGAACTCGTGTTAGCGAAAATCGATCAGAAACAACTGCTTCTGAACTTGATAAGGTTACTTCTGAGGCTGCAAATGTTGCAGATAATGAAGATGAAGGAACTGAAGGAACTCGTGATGGTGAAAATCGATCGGAAGAAGCTGCAATCGAACTCGATAAGCTTTCCTTCGAGCCTACAAACATCGAGGACGGGAACAATATCTCTGTTGTTGATAACTTTGCAGATCATGGCAATCATGAAACCGAAGTTCCGAGGGGGAGTAAACTATCAGCATTAGCGGAACCATTCAATCCAGGATCACTCTACATGAACCACCAAATAAATCCACTTGCTTTCACAAGTGTTTATGATGTAACAGCCAGTCAAGCCATGCTTGCAGAGCCCGTCGAACCTCCCGTTGCAGCTCGAGTTCGTTGCGGTCCCCGGTCGCCGTTATATCACAAAAACAATCATCCTTACACCATCACATACCGAACTCCAAACTCGAAACGAACAGAATTTCGACCTCCGAGAGTTATGAACCCCCATGCACCCGAGTTCGTACCAACAAGTGACCCTGCAGTAACCAACAACAAGCTCGAAAATTCGGAAACTTCTTTGGATGCCATAATGGAAACTCAATCCAGCAGCTGTGAACAACCAAGAACATCGGGCGTAAACAAAAACAAATCGCGGGACGGAGAAGGATTTACGATCGTAACGGATCTAAGGCGAAACAGGAAGCCGTTTACGAATGGAGTGAATGCAGGGCTATACAATCGTCATCAATCAATATGTGCTTCAGTTATATGAACATATTAATCTTGCTATTAGGAAGCTGGTTTTAGTTCCTATGTTTTTTATCTGCAGATCAGCTTGTAATGTAATGTAGCTAAATAATCTTTTGTAAATTGCTTCTTTGTTTACAGATTTTTGTTTTATAATAAAAAGGAAATTATATTTTAATCCTTTTACTTTCACTTTTTTACAATTTGATTCTTAAAATGTAAGAAAACTATCTCATGAAGAACAAAAGTGTGCTCTTTCAAAAACACAGTTGATAGAACACGATTTTATCTTATGTGGCATCCTACGTCAGGAAATGTACATCATTTTCTTAAATAATTTGTTATAGGTAGGGATCTAAACGAGCCGAGCCGAGTTGATCTTGAGTATTGCTGAGTTCGACTCGACTCGAAAACTCTAAAATAGAGCTTACGAGTTTAAAATTTTCAAGCTCGACTCGAACTCGAAATCATGAACTGAAATTCGTAAAAGCTCAAAAATGCTCGGAATGAAAAAAATTCTAAGACTTAACTCGATTGAAGCCTAAAACTCGAACATGAACCATAAACACATGAAAACCTTATTGTATTTAAAAAAAATCAACACATAAATGTTAATATTATTAATAATTTATTTTAAAAAAATTAAAATCATAATATATTATATTTTTGAGCTGCTTATGAGCTTTTCAAGTCGAGTATTAAGTAGCTCGTTTCTGCTCATTAAGAACTCGAGTCGAGTATTTATCGAAACTTGACCAAATCGATTTCGAGTAACTCTCGATCTATCTTTCTCATTTACAGTCCTAATTTTAGGTGCTATTTTCTTGAATGATAAAAATAAGGGTAAATTACACGTTTAGTACTTAAATTATCAGTTTTGATCCGTTATAGTACCTAAACGTTCAAAATTTTTAAAATCATACATAAAGTTTAATTTTTGTTTTATTTTAGTATTTTGCCGTTAAAAATTTTAGTTTTTGTTTAGTTTTAGTACCCTTGTTCAAAATTTTATGTTTAATTTTGAAAACAAATGAAAGTTTAGATCTGAAACAAACTAAAATTGATAGTTTAAATATTAAATGTGTAATTTACCCTAAAAATAATGGTATTATTCATGTAAATTTACCCTCTATATGTCTTGCCTTATATTCTAAAGATAGGTATAGGTCGGATTAGGTCTAATTTTCAGTCAATAAGACCCAAAAATATACACCATCTACCTGAAATTTAACCCTACTTTAGGATGATTTCATCCACCCGAACTCGATCCGTTTTTTTAGATTAAACTCGAACTTGACCTGAAACAAATATATTTATAAAAAATAAAGATCTTATTAAAAATAATAATATAGGATGATTATTGTAATTATCTCTAAATACATAAGATATAATAAAATTAATTTTTCGATCAGGTCGAGTTAGATATTTTTCATCCTAAACTCAAATTCAATCCGAACATATACTCTAAAAAAACTTAATGTAACTCGAACCAATTTTTTTAAATAAAATTTGACTCAATAAAGAATCGGATCGAAACTGATCAGGTTTGATTCTCATACTCATCCCACGTTGACATCTTATCCACTAATCATGAGGTTGAGACTAACGATTCGATTCCTTAAACAATGTTGAAATATTTGTTCCCAACGTGGATTAAAACAATCCCTAAACTCCAAATACTTAAAAGATCACGCATTTCCCCCAATTCCTCGTTCGATTTCGAACCCCAAATGGAAGTCGAAGTGAAACTCCGTCTCCCAGACCCCGAATCCCACCAGAGGCTCTCCGATCTGCTCTCCCCGTTCCTCGCCGAGACTCTCATCCAAGAAAACGTCTTCTTCGACACCCCAACCTCCGCCCTCGCCGCCGCCAACTCCGCCCTCCGCCTCCGCTTCTACAACCTCGACTCCCGTTCCGTCCTCTCCCTCAAATCCAAGCCCAAGCTCTCCCGGGGCATTAGCCAAGTCGAAGAACTGGAAGAACCCATCGACCCATCACTCGCCCGCTCCTTTGTAACCGAACCGAGCGGCCTGCTGGAGTTGAGAAACGATTCCCTGATAATGCAAAGGGTGAGAGGTGACTTTGGGGTTAATGAGTTGATTTGCTTGGGAGGGTTTAAGAATGTTAGAGGGGTTTACGAATGGAAGGGGCTGAAATTGGAGCTCGATGAGTCTGTTTATGATTTTGGGGTTAGTTATGAGATTGAATGCGAGAGTAAAGAGCCTGAACGTGATAAGAAATTGATCGAAGAACTCTTGAAGGAAAATGGGATCGACTTTAAGTACTCTGATATCAACAAATTTGCTGTGTTTTTGTCTGGAAAGTTGCCTACTGTGTAGAGACAAAATTCTACATCTTGTTGGATGATTTTGGTGTTTTTAATCATAAATTTCGAGAATTTCTGGAGTTTATCGATCTCGATTTCGTTTTATATTCACGAACAATCTCGCATATACTCCATGAAAATGCTAGATCTTTCATATTTTGACTTGTTGAAGCAAGGTAACTTTGGTCCATTTACCTTAGATATTGTATATATAACAAAATACGTTAAAATCTACATCTTCCCATGTTTGTTCTGAGAGTTCACATATCTTTGATTGTCAAGCTGCAAATTTTAGAAGGAAAAATAAAAGATTGGTTAAATAAAATCCGATCGAACACTGCCGCGTTCCGGTCGGTCGAGCAAACGGAAGGGGGTTTATCTTGATGTTGTAACAAGCATACCTAAATTAGGGAGGGGCATCCAAACCAAGCAAATAAAAGAAACTGTGCTCTGTTAGGCCATTTTATCATCTCTGGGCTTGTTCTGATCCTGGTGCTCCAACCGAAGTTGTTGCCGCCATACTGCTGGCTGAGCCGTTTTCGACCGGTGGAGGCACACCCCATTTGTTTTCGGATTCGAGGGGCTCAAATACATGAACCCCACCATCCGAGAGTCCCAATGCGAATTCATTCGCCTCAGACGGATGTGCGGCGATTACAAGCGGGTGAACGTTGGAGCTGCAACATAGAGGGAAAGATCGTGATTTAATTCAAACGGTTAAAACTATAATGTGCAAATACATGACAAGATCTTAGCCGTACGAAATCGATACCCAAGTCGATAAGATCTGGGGAAATACCTGACACTGGCCGGAAGATATGCAGTAGGATTTATACGGCATCGCAACCTGAGGTTTGCAACATTAAACACACAAACTGATGCGTCCGAAAAGCTGGCGTATACTAGCTGGCTATCGCAAGAGAACGTCGCGTGCGTTATCGGAGCAGAAGTATCACGTGGTGCCCACTAAACAAGATAAAATTAACATTAGGAGTAGAACATCACATGCTGATGTTTTCTTGTAATAAATCAAACAAGACGAAAACATTTACCTGCTTCACGCAGTCTAGCTTCGTTGTTTCGAATATGGCAAGCTGAGTCTCGTGCACGACAAGAAAATGTATCTGGTCTTGATGGAACTGTACACGCGTGTCCGACAGCGCTGTTGGTGTCCTCCCTGCTGGAACCTGCAAGAATCTACTCTTCTGCTTTTCCCATCCATCAGTGTTCCATACGCAAAGCTAGAGAAAGAACGGTAGATTAATGAACCGAAAGCAAATTTGTTTTTGTCGATGAGAATGCTTTTATCTTTCGAGATCGAATGGTTGATTAGCGAAGAACTCCAGAAGCAGCAACAAATTCTTTGTTTTCTTATCATCGGATAATTTACTAAAATATTTCCCAAGCTATTTGCACCATTGGACAATGACCGAGTCACTATGGAGTGGATTAAATCTAGGATGAAGCTTACTCGCCGTACCATGTACGGAAAAAGAAACGTAGAAAAAGAAATACCTGAGAATCGGCTCCGGATGAGACGAGCACATTCAGTACATGCGAAAAGGCGAGGCCAGTTATCCGTTTGGAGTGGCCTTTAAGTTTACTCTTCACCTGGAAGATTAAACTTGTAAATAAGAGTGCTACGTCTTCGAAATACGAGTGACATGTATGATTCTCAGCATAATGTATCATACCTCATCCACACGGACATTATATATCTGAATTGTCGAATCGTCCATGCCTATAGCTATAATATTATTGTCCTGAGGGTGGAATGCAAGCGAAGTTGCCGCTGGTGGCGGTGGCATGAAAGTTGCCATTGTCTGCAAGGCATCCACAAAAATCATCAATGCTTAAAGCTTATATACACAAATCATCGACAAATGGAGGGGAGACAGACGGACATAAAAATCGAAGAAGCATAGTTATTCCGTCATTGATGAGTTACCTTAAACGTCATCATATTAAACAAGGAAATCTTTCCTCCTGATGCTGACATTACATAAGAATCATTTTTCGACAAAGCAAAACACGGTACAGCCTCTTCCGGATTCGTATCAGCGACATCATTGGTCATGAGAATCCCACTTGATGGTTGCCACAGCTGAGGGGATACGCTCGCAGTTGCCTACACAATGATGAAACAAATATGATATTTCGTATTGTGGAACATGTCGTTTAAAGGTATTCTTTTATTATCGAAAAAGTTCCCAAATGATGAGTAGATTGTACCTTGCCATTCGAGTTACGATCACTTCGCTGCCACTTCCACAGCAAGTGAATAGCATTCGATGCCAATGCCAAAATAGCATTACCCGAATTTGTAAAGATCAACCTCGATATCTGCAATAATCACAGCGAAAGGTGATAAGGTAGCCTAATGGCATATAGAAATCCATGAATCATAAAGGTATGTGAATTTTTATATACCTTGGTCACCCTCAAGTTTTCGGGGAGCCTCAAGGATCGACACTGAGATGGTTCGTTGATTTCAGTGAGCTTCCAAATCTTTGATTTATCGCTGGATTCTTCTGTTATTCTGGGTTTTACATCCGCCACATTCCGGGTATCCCCATTCTGAAAAGGACATAACACACGAACCTTAAATTCATGCATCCGAGCTCCACTACTAAACCAACAGACGACGAGTACATAACCATAACAACAAAATGAACACCATCAAACAGACCATTCCAGCAATAGCAGTCACAGAGGCACTTCTCTCTGCAAGTCCAGCACTACTAGCAGCTGCGGCAGCGACCGAGATTGGATTTATTGTAGGCTGACGAAAACAATAAATTGTCGATGAAGATTCAATTAACATACAGAACCGGTATAGCAACGTGCTAAAGGAATTAAATGAGACAATAATACTACCTTTGGGGCTTCAGCTGTTCTCGAGGAATCATAAGAAAGATTCTCCAAAGTGCGCAACAATCGCATACCATCTAAATTTGCCAAAATCTTAAGCCCATTATCATTTGTAGAAACAGCCAAGAGAGAGCCATCCTTGTTAAAGCGGATGCGTGGGCTTGCCTAACGATTAGGAAAGAAAAATGTAAGCTGCTACCATCTTAGAAATGGTACGAAACTTAATTGGACATAATTGACTTACCGGAAGTCCTCCTTCAGCATCAAAACTGGTCAAAGGTTGAACGCTGTCCATATCCCAGAATTTGATCGAGAAATCGTCACCAGCGGCCAAGTATCTGTTCTTGGTTGTGTCAAACTGCACAACACCTAAAGAACGTTTGCGGAACCCTTGATAGGTTCGCTTCACAGCCCCTTCACTTTCATTCCATTCTACGATATATGACTCCCCCTCTTTACTGGTGCCACAAGAAAAGAGCCTACAACACCAACCATCAATTCGAGAAAGGTCATTAGAAAATTGAAGCAAAACCCTATCCTGATAATTCTCGACAACTAACAGAACATGAATACGAGATATAGTGAAAGCAAACTAACCTTGTACCATCAGCACTGTAGGCCATGGTTGTGCACCAACGACCAGGAGCTTCATAGTCAACCCGTGAACCCATATTATCATACAACCATGCCTTTATCTTTCCGTCTACAGCAGTTGAAAAGATAAACTGAGGCAGAAAAAGTCGATAGTAAGCACATCATGAAGACAAATGGATATGAGCACACGCACATAGGATATGGAGATATGGTCTCCAAGGATCCTCCAAATACACGAAAAACACAGAAACATATGACCATACTCATGTCCCACACTCGAGTCCAAATAACATATGGCCATAGTCCAGTGAAGAGTGCATGACACCTACCGCAATAAAGAAATATCCTTACCTGAATGTTCTCTTTATAGTGCGGGCAGACGGAATAAACAGGAGCCTCGTGGCCTTCAAAGGTGTACTGTTTTGTACCATTGGTAGCATCCCACACCTAAAGCAAGACATGAAATTAGCGAGGACGAGCAATTTTTTCTTGTAAACTAATAACCAACCAAGTAAAATGAAAAAAACAACCTTAATTGTCTTGTCATCACCGCAAGTTATTACACAAAGTTGCTTATTTGGATGAGAGAACGCAATATCATTTACACCACCAGTATGAGCATCAATCTAGATTGGAATTTTAAATATGATTTTGGTCAGGCAAAAATCAGCAAGAGGATTAGAGGGAAAACACACACACACAACCCAACGGAACTAGCTGCAATATATACCTCGAGATGTTGTCGAACCTCCTCGCCTCCATGATAAGAATATATTTGCACAATGTGCCTTGAGTAAGCAACTCCTGTTTTTGGAAAAGTATGACATGTCAATCAACGTTCCCATTTCACTACTACAACTATATACATAGGTTTATTCTCACCAAATAAAGAACCATCGGGGCTCCAAATTACACGGTTTACAGAGACAGCAGGATCTTTGACTAGAGCAGCCTGGATTCAAGTACATATATTCTGTTTAGCGTGTCAGAATAAACAGTGCAAATGAGCATGTTAAACAGTCGACGGCACTAACCTGTAGAGTCATTGAACAGGCACTAACATCCCAAACTTTAAAGCTTTTGGAAACCAGCCGCTCCCGAGAGCCAACTTCCCACAACGCTATGTCTCCAACGTTGGTACCAACTGATTCATCAAATTCGGAATATGTGGAGTAGAATCACCAGTGGACAAAAACAGAAAACCACGAGCAATTATGATAAAACAAGGCATTATACCATACCTAGAAGTAGAGTCTGTTGAACAGGATGGAAATCCATGCTCATAGGAGATGAACCCTGGTTGAGAATTCTCGCGACAGCCCTCGGCAGATCATCAGGTGCACTGAAAGCCTGACTGTGACCATGGCCCTGAAATGGTACCGACAACACATTGACTGGAAGATTTACCTGCACAAAGTGAGCAAAGATCAGTAAAATAACCTTAGGCAGAAAGAAACAAGATCACACGCAGATTACGTATCAAATAAGTCGATTAAAATAAAACCGCAGTACTTCGTCAGATATCCCCATGGGCCTCGTCCTTTTGGCAACATGATCAGAGTCCCCAGATGGGTAGTCTACAGATGGATTCGTTGGAGTCCTTGGATGCTTCAATGCAGCTATAAGTCAATAATGAAACATGCCGTTAAAACGAAAAAGGACTAGACGGAACAATGTCGTCATTATGCTAAAAACAAAACCTAGAGAGGAAGTGATTACAGAAGAAAATATTGAAAACATTGATAAATAAAGAGGAAGAAACAACTACCTGGTATTGAAGAAGGGCCAAGACCGATTGCTCCACCAGAAATAGCCGGATGAGTTACAGTTGAAGGATTTGACATCCAACCTGCAAGGGGTGCCGGAACTTGTGCAGGTGTAGGTTGAAAAGGCTGAAGACGTAAACCGAGGACATTAAGAACAGGATAATGAAAGAGAATTCAGAATGGTTCTATCGAGCTGGATACCCACCCCATGAGCCCCTAGGGGAGGAAAACCTCCAGCTTTCGATAAGGATCCAAGAAGTGGATTGTTTGCAGGTGATGGTGCTCGGGCACCATTTGGCTGTCCACATGAGTGATCCACAAATAGAGTTTTTATATCTGGGTTTGACCTCGGGTTTTTACAAAGCTGATGCTGCCAATTCAAGCTGTAATGGCAAGAGAGATCAGTTTTCTCTAAAAGGCCACAACTAATACAACTCCGTTTCATTTAAAACAACAACGCTAGTAAGAACTCGAGATGAATGCCACGCGAGTTCATTGCATAAATAAAATGTTCATCGGAAACTACAACCCGTCCCCACCCAACCCCAATGTCGTCAAAGCAGCTAATGCATTGATGATGATAATCTAATGATCTAAGAAGATTACCTCTGGTTAATGAGGGTGCGTAACCTCGAGTTTTTAAGGTTAGGGAACTGCAATTTGTCTCGGAATAAAGGATTCGCTTCAATAAGCTTCTTGAGTTCAACTAACATGATTGCTCTAGCGGATTTCGTATCTCCATACTTGGACAGCTGTTCGTTCTCCCTGTTACGAAAGTTATGCATTCTTCAGTACCCTTGCTGCCATTAATCTATTTACCAAGACGCGAACTCGTAAACACAAGCGGCATACCTGAAATTCTCCAAATGTCAAGAGCTGAGTGATTTCCTTAAAAAGATCCTCATTGAATGTGGCAAAAACTTTCAAATCCTTCACCAATATCTCCACGGCCTTTGACCGGTCATGCCTAAATCAAATTTGAACATTCGAAATCAAAGCCCCAAACTTCCAATGATTAATAGAACAAAATGAAGAATGCAAAAGCTTACTTATCCAATGCCTCGAGATACTTCTGCTTCCTGATCTCGAAGAAGATTTTCATGGAATATCGATTATCATCGACCTTGGTGAAACCAGACAGATACTTCTCAACCTCATCCCAATTTCCACCATGAACTTCATCCTCAAAATATTTCATATTGAAGAAAAACCCAGATTCCTGTTCGAGCCTGTTTAAATCCAAACAAATAATGGCCACTGAGTTATCAGCTAACAACAGCTACTAATCAAGCTCAAATGGCACATCACGAAAACAAAAAATATTACTTGTGAACAGTTTCTTTGAACTTTTCTTCATCCAGAAACTGTAAGATCAAGAACACCAGCTCTCTGCTCAGAGACGACATCGTATCCGGCAGACTTCGGTTCAACGAAATTCAAAATCTCTGAAAACAAACACTAGATCTGCAAGAAAAATACCAGAAAGAATCAGAAAATGAAGATAAATTCAGCTCAAAATACAATAAAAAAATCCCAAATAAAACCTAAAAAGATCGTTCAACCATCTTCGACCGAAACATAATGAAGAAGAAGAGGGTAAATTAGGGTTTTTATCATTTAAAAAAACCAACAACTTTATACCATTTAGAAATCCAATATGCAATTTGCAACGAATGGAAAAAAGCAGAAAGAAGAAAAAAAGACATGGAAAAAGCAAAAAGAAGAAAGAGAAAAGGTAAACAGATTCTTTTAGACACAAAAAACATGAACAAAGGTAAACAGATTTGTTAGAAACTTACCATCTGAGATCGATTTTCAGACATGTATAGATAAAACAAACAGATTTCCAAGGTTAAAACTTTCAACAAAAAAAACTCACAAAATTTTAAAAAGAAATCAAGGAAAAAAAACTCAGGGTAGCTAGAGATTCCCTTTCTCTCTCTAGAAAACAATTTGTATTCCTTTTATATAAAACCCAACCTTAAAACCTTGCAGAAATGTCGATTTTTATAGGAAAGGGGAGACAGATAAAGAAGATAAGCTACTTTATATCAAATCGGCTTATCAAAATGGATAAGCTCTTGTATAAGTAGAATGACTAATGTATACGTACAGTGAAATGATAGCCCCTATTTAGCCGGCTAAACCTCGTCGAGTCTATCGGTGCGGAATCTCTAGCTGACAGATCTACTTTCGAGAAATAATTCTCTGTAACAGATCGTATTCGGCTTTTATCTTACACCGTCGATATGAATTTTGATTTTCTTGTGACTTCAGTCGAACGGATCGTGATAGAGGTTAAGGGTGAAGGTGAGGAATAGGGAAAATATCCTGGAAAGCGATCTTTACTATTCTCAGATCTACCGAAGAAAAACGACAGCCTTTTTTAATCTGAGGATCTGACCCTGGATTTCTCTGAATATTACGGGGCCTGCCATTCATATAATATCACGTGAAAGTTGATGATTCTGAATTTCGTGATATCGGGAAACGAAGTTATGGGAGCGAAGGCAATAATTAAAACCGATAATATATTTTGAAACCCAACATGATAATTTTGTATTGTTAACGTGCACACGCTTTGAAATAAATGTACGAATAAATTACTAAAATAATATAATAAAAATTTAAAATATATTAATCGGATTTGTTTAAGTGGTAACAACTTGATATCGCTTAAAAAAGTATGGAGTTTGAGTCCTTGTGTATGCAGAAAATTCTCGTTAGAAGACTCATCCACGAAAATCAGATGTGCGATCTAGATCGGTCTGAATTAGTTAATGCAAAACTTTGAATACCAAAGAGGCAACCAATTTTTTTATTAAAAAATAGATAAAATCTCGAATATGAGCGTCGATAAGAACGAAGTCAAGATTCTAACTTAAAAGGATGAAGTATAATTAACGATAAAAAATAAATTGATAAAATAAAAATAAATTAAAATTAAGAATTTTAATTTAAATTTACTTATTAATTTTAATATACAATAGGGGGCAGTGCCCCTAGACAAAGCTTCATTAGAAATTTATACGAGAATATATTAAATTTACAACTCTATATACATAATTAGGATGACTTTTTTTTACTCAAATTTGGTGTATTTAATTTGATTCGATATGATCGATTTCAAATTTGGGTTTGGATTGAGTCGGTTTTTGTATAAGGTGAAGTCATATCAGGTTGAATTTAGGTTGAAAGTGAAAAATATTCTATTAACCTGAGTTGCGATAATAGTATAATTTTCTTCTATATATTTATAAATAATTATTATAATATTATTCTTCTATACTTTTTTCAATTAGTTCTTTTTGCCAAATAAAAATAAATTTTTTTATATATATTTACATCGGGTTGGGTCAATTGGATGCAGGTTTATCTCAAAATTTAAATAAAACTTTGAGTCGAATGGAATCTCCGTAACTCAAATTCAGGTAAAATATGTATATTTCTCGAATTATATCAGATTGATAAAAACTCGATATGATCTTGACTCGTTGTCATCCTTATATTTAATTGTACGGACATAATAACTCTAATTGAATAAAATTATAATCATACAATGGTTACGCATTCATTAATGATCTTTATTTCTTTAAATTATTTTTTCATCAAATTAAAAATAGTTGGTCCCTTGTTCCATATGTAATGGGGTAAGGGGAGGTAAGATAGTAGGTTGTCCCAACACTAAGTTGAGATCAGCTTCTGTAGGAGACCTCCAAATTATGAAATACCCTCCATGGAACTCGATCCCACGACCTCAAGGTTAAGAACCTTGGCT